>NC_092335.1:377770833-378089444 GCF_046630445.1 Rutidosis leptorrhynchoides | reverse complement strand
CCAAGTGTATAAAGTAAAAGTTTTAAAATCCGAAAGAATTTAACCCCTTCCCACACTTAAGATCTTGCAATGCCCTCATTTGCAAGAAATCAGTAACAATTTAAATTATTGAGGGTGATTTGTGTGAAAATGATTAAATTTTTACCAAAGTTTCCAAATATATTGGCGTTTGTTTGCTGAATGATAAATGGTGCACGTCATTTGTTCATTCCGTCTTGTTGTTATTTCACATATATTTTGCATCATTGTCGTCAAAATTAGTTGCTTTTGCTGAACTTAATGCCAGTCTTTGAAAATGAGTTGTTTTACCCTGTTGTGTACATAAGATAAACTGCAAACATATATACATATTTTTGAAGTTTGGTTTATTACCCCACATTCAAAAATTATTAAAATCTAAGAATAAAAGTTAGATAATTATAAAAATGATTACAATATTAACAAAAATATTAAATATATCAATAATTACAAATTACAAAATAAAAATAAAAATAAGTAAACTAAGGATGATATTGGTACCAATAGGGGTTCCACGCATAACCATAAGTGCTATAGAATGCTTCGGCAGGGTCATACGTAGGATATGGTGGCTGCATCTCTATCGACCAAGGAGGGAAGACGGGCTTCGGTGTAGGAATATAGTTTCTACCTATATGTTGGCAATGCGCTATGATCTGGTTCTGATGAACTTGCCAATCTTCAAATGCTCTCTGTCTAGCATTTTCGTATTCCTGAGAAGCTATAAACCTATGCATTTCTTGCCCCCTCCTACATTACCTTGTTCCTGGTTTCTCTCTACCTGTGGATGTCTACCATTGTATCGTACTGCGGCGTTGTTTCGCCGCTTCAAAACTTTCGCACCATGGTACACATTTAAACCTATAGTGTCGCGGGGTTCCAGCTCTTCTACTAATAATCCCCCCCGACTTATATCCACACCGAGATATTCACCAATCAAAGTAATAAAAATACCACCCCCTATTATGCTATGTGGACGCATCCCTCGAACCATAGCTGATAAATAATAACCCACACAATATGGTATACTTACAGCGCTGTGTGGGTCTCGAATACACATATGGTAAAACAAATCTTGTTCATTTACCTTTTCTTTGTTTTTACCCCTTTGTGTAATCGAGTTAGCTAAAAACCTATGTATTACTCTTAATTCGGCTCTATCTATATCCAAATAAGAGTAGTTTCCCCCTTTAAAACGGTGGTGGCTTGTCATTTGACTCCACACACCGTGTGTATCAAAATTCTCATCTATTTTCCTACCGTTTAGTATCAATCCTCTACAATCGGCAGACGCTAATTCCTCAGGCGTATATATACGTAAAGCCTGAGCCATGTCTAGTAAAGACATGTGGCGCATCGAACCGCCTAACAAAAATCTAACAAAAGAACGATCGGTTAAACTGGCTACCCGATCATTCAACTCTATACTACATAACAACTCTTCACACCATACTTTATATACAGGTCTGCGTATGGTGAATAAACATATCCAGTCATTAAAAGAAGAATTACCATACCTCTGTACCAGTAATTCCCTAATTGGCCCGGCCAATTCTACAGCTTCCAAGGGTCCCCATTCTATGACCCTTGGTACCTCAACAACCTTGGAATGAAGAGTATGCAAACCCCGTTGATATTTTGGATAATCTATCCAAAGTCTGTCAAATCGCAGGTTCGGGTGCAACTGTTCCAAGTGCATATCTGAAAAGGTCATGACTGGATGAGGTACATCCTGCTTGTAGTAGTTATCTACCTCCTGTTGTTCCAAGTTCTCAGCAGGAGCATGGCGGGCTTGGGATGAAGATTCACCCCTTTCATTCTGCAAAACACATCAAACACAAATTTTGTGCATCCAAATATGCATTAGTGTCAGCAAAATCATCAATCAAAATAATTACAATGACATTATTAATTTATATCAAACTTAAGCTTATTTTCACATTTTTATCAAATCTACACTTTTTCAAATAATCATATATGAAAATTTTCGCCAAGTTCATAAGCATTCAATTCAAATAACATGTCAAAATAATCATTACTAGCAAATAAACAAGTCTCAAATGGCATTATCTTTCAAAAATCAAGTTCATGAATTTTGGACTTGAAAAAGTCCACTTTAATTCTCAAAATCATGTTTAGGCTCAAAGTTTTGATCATTTAACTACCTAGGCATGTTACACTACTCAATTTAGCAACAATTCATGACAAAAATCGGCCATAACCTGTTTATATCAAAAAGCCCCAAATTGCTCAAGAACACAAACCCTAGATTCTAAAAATTTTGAAGTTTTTGGCTTCAAATCATGTTAACAAGCATCAATCTAGGTTATACATGCATAATATACTAACAATTTAACACTAATTACACTAAAAATTAACAAAATTCAAATTATGAAAATATGCTCAAGAACACACTAAAATTCGGATTTAAAGGTGATTTGGGGTGTAATTGTACCTGTTTTCTTGAGTAGTTCCTAGATATCATCCTTCTCAACATGATTGTAGTGAAAAATTTGAAGATTAACGGTGAAAAATCGAGTTTTTGGGATGATTTTCGTGGGTTTTTCGGGGGTTCTTTTCGCAGAAAATTTCTGTGTTTTTGGTGGTGGGAGTAAACTGATCGAGCAGCTCCTTATATTTTTTTTCTGTAATTTTGTCCCTCCGCGAGTCGCGGAGGTTTTCACTCAAAACTCCGCGTGTCGCGGAGTTACTTTTTTTTTTTTTTTTTTTTTTTTTTTATAATCTTTAACTTATAAAACAATTAAGAAATTAATTTTAAAATTTTGTTTCCCTTGTTATTTAGGACGAGGTCGTTTCGGATTGATGTCCTAGTCCGTCCCTCGACAAAATTTTTAAAATTTGTCTTTTTGTAGCGATTGTTTTAAAAGCTAAGATTTTTGGGTTTTTTCAATGTTTTTGGCATACTTTAAATCAATAAGATTAAAAATAATGATAATAAAAGTTCTCGTCCCTCCCTCGGGTAAAGCAATTTCGGTTCAAAGACCTAGTCTTCAACTTACGACGAATTTTAAAAATCATATTTTTAACTTAATGAGATAAAGTAAATTTTTGTTTTTAAATTCACACAACTTAAATAATAAATTCAAAATTAAAAAATTAAAAATTAAAAATTCACACCAAACTTAAAATTTGAAATGCATAAAATTAAAATTCATATTTTTAAAAATTAAAAATTCACACCAAACTTAATTTAAAAATTCATAAATTCATATCAAACTTATATTAATTTTTCAAATATTTACAATTTTAAATATATTGTTTTTATAAAGTTTACAATATTAATTTAAGGTTTAAATATTAAGATTAAAAACATAATAAAATTAAAAATCTTTTTGTCTTTTTATCCCACTTTAATCAATCAAATATTATCAAAAATATGCGCCCCTCTTTTCGGTAAAGTAATTTCGGTTCCAAGACCTAATTTAACTCATGACGAATTTTTGAAATATTTTGGGTTGATTGATTAAAGATATTTATACCTTAAGAATAAACGTTAAATTTCGCAGTGATGTAATAAATTTTTGAGGATATCAATAATTTCGGTCGCCAAACCTAATTTTATTCAATACCAATTTAATACTTTTTAGCGAACAAATTAGCGTTTATTATCAAAAGGTTAAAAATAAAAATAAAAATAAAAACTGTACAGACATACCTGTGAAATAGATTTCTTAGTTATATGATCTATTATATTCATAAGATAGTCGGTTTAATTGGTTTTCCATGGCTGCATAGGCGTAACCTCGAGCATTCATTGTCTTTTCTTCTAAACATATGAACGGTCCGTCTCTGCATAAAGTAACAAATTCGGTATTTGAATAGGTTTGATTATTTGAACATTTACCTCCATGTGACCATTTTCCGCATTTGTGACATTTTTCTAGGTGTCGTGCTCTTCTTTTTGCTGCGGATTTTGATTTTCCTTTACCAAATTGTAACTTATTATCTTCGCATCTGGATCCTTTTCTAACTCCGTCCATTCTTTCTCTGATTACTGATACTAATTCACTCGGTAGTATGTCATTATTTCTTTTAGTGATCAAAGCGTGTAGCATTAGACCATGGTTTAGTTCACAGGCAGTCTTCATTTTGTAAAAACCTAAAAAAATAAAAATTCAGAATGGGGGGAGAAGACTAGTTCTTTAGGGTCTGCTAGGGAAAGACCATACGTGTTCCATTTTCGAGAACTACACGAAAACAGACAATCTAACTCTAACAGAAATACATATTGTCTTTTAAAGACTTGATTCTCCCCACACTTAGTTAGCTGTGGTGTCGAAATTGTGATTAACTTCGTTGTCGACTTCCATCGGACCATGTATGTAATGTTTAACTCTGTGACCATTAACTTTAAATTCAATCCCATTTGAATTTATTAATTCTATCGTTCCGTATGGGAAAACTCTTTTGACTATGAATGGTCCAGACCATCTTGATTTCAATTTTCCAGGAAATAGCTTGAATCGTGAATTGAAAAGAAGAACTCTGTCTCCTTCTTTGAATTCTTTTGAACTTCTGATTCTTTTATCATGCCATTTCTTCGTTCTTTCTTTATAGATTAACGAATTTTCGTATGCTTCATGTCTTAATTCTTCTAATTCGTTTAGTTGACTTAATCGTAGACGTCCGGCTTCATGTAAATCAAGATTACATGTCTTCAAAGCCCAAAATGCTTTGTGTTCAATTTCTACTGGAAGATGACATGCTTTTCCATAAACAAGTCTAAAAGGTGTGGTTCCAATTGGAGTTTTGTAGGCTGTTCTAAAAGCCCAGAGTGCATCCTCCAATTTAATGGACCATTCCTTCGGATTTGATCCTACGGTTTTCTCTAGAATACGTTTTAAAGCTCGGTTGGTATTTTCAACTTGTCCACTTGTTTGTGGATGATATGCGGTGGAGATTTTATGAGTTACTCCATATCTTTTAAGAACTTTCTCAAGTTGATTATTACAGAAATGAGTACCCCGATCACTTATTAAAGCTTTCGGTGTTCCAAACCTTGCAAAAAGACGTTTTAAAAAGTTGACTACAACTCGTGCATCGTTAGTTGGGAGAGCTTGTGCTTCCGCCCATTTAGATACATAATCAATGGCTACGAGTATATATAGATTGTTATGAGATTTTGGAAATGGACCCATAAAGTCAATACCCCAAATGTCAAATACTTCACATACTTGGATGACATTTTGTGGCATTTCGTCACGTTGACTTATTTTTCCGGCCCTTTGACATGCATCACAGGATTTGCAAAGAAGGTGTGCGTCTTTGTAAATTGTAGGCCAATAGAATCCAGCTTCATAAACTTTTCTTGCTGTTAGTTGAGGCCCATAATGCCCTCCTGTTGGTCCTGTGTGACAATGGTTTAAAATTTTACTAGCTTCATCTCCAAATACGCATCGGCGTATTATTCCATCGGGACAACTTTTAAACAGATGTGGATCTTCCCAGAAATAGTGTTTTATATCACTGAAGAATTTCTTTCGTCTTTGGTACGATAATCCTTTTTCAAGGAATCCACAAACTAAGTAGTTTGCATAGTCTGCAAACCATGGGATTTCTTTATAATCTATCTTCAATAGATATTCATCAGGAAAGTTGTCTTGTATGGCCGATTCATTCAGAACTTCTAATTCGGGATTTTCAAGACGAGAAAGATGATCAGCGGCGAGATTTTCTGCTCCTCTTTTATCTCGGATTTCAATATCAAACTCTTGTAAGAGTAAGATCCAACGGATTAATCTTGGTTTAGCATCTTGTTTTGAAAATAGGTATTTAAGAGCAGAATGGTCGGTATAGACCACCGTTTTTGCTAGAACTAGATATGATCGAAATTTGTCAAAAGCAAAGACAATAGCAAGGAGTTCTTTTTCAGTAGTTGTATAGTTCGTTTGTGCTCCTTGTAATGTCTTACTAGCATAATATATAGGTTGAAATCGTTTTTCAATCCTCTGTCCTAAAACGGCTCCCATTGCAAAATCACTTGCATCGCACATTAGTTCAAATGGTAGATTCCAATTTGGTGTTATCATGATCGGTGCATTAGTGAGTTTCTCTTTAAGAATATTAAAAGATTTGATACATTCATCTGAAAAGATGAATGGCGCATCCTTTTCTAGGAGTTTATTCATAGGAGTGGCAATTTTAGAAAAATCTTTTATGAAACGTCGGTAAAAACCGGCATGCCCTAGAAAACTCCTAACTCCTCTAACATTGGTGGGATGTGGAAGTTTAGCAATTACATCTACTTTAGCTCTATCCACTTCAATTCCTTCTTTTGAAATTTTATGTCCAAGAACGATGCCTTCTTTAACCATAAAATGGCATTTCTCCCAATTAAGTACTAGATTTGATTTTTCGCATCTAATTAGCATTCGTTCCAGATTAACTAGACATGATTTAAATGTATCACCGAAAACTGAAAAGTCATCCATGAATACTTCCATGCATTCTTCTATCATGTCATGAAAAATCGCCATCATACACCTTTGAAAGGTTGCAGGGGCGTTACAAAGTCCAAATGGCATGCGTTTGTAAGCAAAAGTACCATAAGGGCACGTGAATGTGGTTTTCTCTTGGTCCTCGGGTGCTATTGGAATTTGAAAATATCCGGAAAATCCATCTAGAAAACAATAGTAACTATTTCCGGCTAATCTTTCCAACATTTGATCTATGAAAGGTAAGGGAAAGTGATCTTTTCTGGTGGCGTCATTTAATTTTCTATAATCAATACATACACGCCATCCTGTTACAGTCCTAGTAGGAATAAGCTCATTTTTCTCATTTGTAATGACAGTCATGCCACCCTTTTTCGGCACGCATTGAACTGGGCTTACCCATGGACTATCAGAGATTGGATAAATTAAACCTGCATCTAGCAGTTTAATAATCTCTTTCTTAACTACATCTTGCATATTAGGATTTAGTCTTCGTTGGCGTTGCACATAAGTTTTATGACCTTCTTCCATAAGGATTTTATGTGTGCAATACGAAGGACTTATTCCTTTAATATCATGAATCTTCCATGCAATGGCTGGTTTATGAGCTTTCAACACAGAAATGAGTTGTGATTTCTCATTTTCAGTAAGAGAAGACGATATTATTACAGGTAATTCAGATTCACCATGTAAATAAGCGTATTCCAAATGGTTTGGAAGTGGCTTTAACTCTAATTTCGGCGGTTCTTCTATCGATGATTTATATCGATATCTGTCTTCTTCTTTTAGCATTTGAATTTCTTCTGTTGTTGGTTCATATCCATTAGCTATAAGTGTAGCTAACATTTCAGCTTCATCAATTGGTTCATTACCTTCTCCTAAAGAACATTCTCCTGTTCCTTGTAATTCTGGAAATTCTTCTAATAATTCTGCATGTGCATCTATAGTTTGAATATAATAACATGTATCATCTGCAGATTGTGGTTGTTGCATTGCTCTATCAACTGAAAAGGTAACACTCTCATCCTCTATACTTAGGGTCAGTTTCTTACCGAACACGTCTATCATTGCTTTAGCCGTGTTTAAGAATGGTCTTCCTAATATGAGAGGAACTTGAGAATCTTCTTCCATGTCTAGAACAACAAAATCTACTGGAAATACTAAAGTACCAACTTTAACTAGCATGTTCTCCATTATCCCTCTAGGATATTTTATTGATCTATCGGCTAGTTGTATGCTTATTCTGGTTGGTTTCAATTCTCCAAGGTCTAGTTTAGCGTATAGTGAATACGGCATTAGATTTATACTAGCACCTAAATCTGCCAATGCTTCTATTGAACTAAGACTACCCAGAAAACATGGAATTGTGAAACTTCCTGGATCAGATAGTTTTTCTGGTATCTTATTCAACAGCACTGCTGAACAATTAGCATTCATAGTAACAGCCGAGAGTTCTTCCATTTTCTTTCTATTCGTGATTAGATCTTTCAAGAATTTAGCATATCTTGGCATTCCTGAAATCACATCAATGAAAGGAAGATTTACATTTATCTGTTTAAACATATCCAAGAATTTGGATTGCTCGGCTTCAAGTTTTTCCTTCTTCATTTTACTCGGATAAGGAAGTGGTGGTTGGTATGGTTTAACATAAGGTTTATCCTTAACTATGTTATCTTCATTAACCTTTTCAACTACCGGTTCTTTTTCCTTATCTTGATCAGGTTGTGGTTCTTGTGGAGTAGGAATAGTTTTATCAGAAGTTACAGGTATTTCAGGTGGTTTAAGTGTTGTACCACTTCTTGTGGTAATAGCTTTAGCTGTTTCATTCCGGGGGTTAGCATTTGTATCACTAGGTAAACTTCCCGGTTTTCTTTCACCTATTAACCTTGCTAGGTTACTTACTTCTTGTTCCAGATTTTGAATAGAAGCTTGTTGATTTCTAAATGCTTGGGCATTTTGTTCATTTGTTTGTTTTTGAGATGTGAAAAACTGCGTTTGAGTTTCAACTAGCTTCGTCATCATATCTTCTAAATTCGGCTTTTTATCATCGGTTTGTTGTGGTGGTTTGTTTTGAAAATTCGGTCTTTGCTGATTGTAAGTATTATTGGATACTTGTTGATTGCTAGGACCTTGTTGGTTGTTGTATGGAATATTTCGGTTATAATTCTGGTTTTGATTGTAAATCGGTCTTGGCGGTTGATAATTATTCTGATAATTATTTCCAGGCCTTTGGTTTATGTATGAAATATTCTCTCTTTGTTCCATTGTTAATTCAATACTGAGACAATCTTTTGTCAAATGTGGTCCTCCACACTGCTCACAACTAATTCGTATAGCATGAATATCTTTAGTCATCTTTTCCATTCGTCTCTCGAAAGCATCTATCTTTGCGGAAATGGAATCTAAGTCATGGCTAGAATCGGCTCTAGCTGCTTTAGATGATCTAATGATATCTTTTTCTTGGTGCCACTCATGTGAGTGGGAAGCAGTATTATCAATAATTTTGTAAGCATCAGTTTCGGTTTTCTTCATAATAGAACCACCAGCTGCTATATCTATATCTTTCCTTGTAGTGATGTCGCATCCTTGGTAAAATATTTGTACTATTTGACAGGTGTCTAAACCATGTTGCGGACATCCTCTTAACAACTTTCCATATCTTGTCCACGCCTCATATAGAGTTTCATTTGGCTTCTGTGTGAACGTAACAATTTCTGCTTGAAGTCTTACTGCTTTAGATGCAGGAAAAAATTGTTTAAGAAATTTGTCAATTAAAACATCCCATGTATCGATCGCCCCTTCGGGTAACGATTCCAACCAATCTTTGGCTTCTCCCTTTAAAGTCCAGGGAAATAACATGAGATATATCTGTTCATCCTCCACTTCTCGGATTTTAAATAGTGTGCAGATCCTATTAAAGGTACGTAGATGTTCATTTGGATCTTCCTTCGGCGCACCACTAAATTGGCATTGATTAGTCACCATGTGTAGAATTTGTCCTTTGATTTCATAATCTGGCGCATTAATGTCTGGATGAGTAATTGCGTGACCTTGGCCAGTGCGTTTAGCTCTCATTCGGTCTTCCATACTTAAAGGTTCCAGATTCTCCATAATTGAATTTGTTGAATCGGTATCACTAGATGATTCTGATTTAATAGTTCGTTCCTCAACAATCTCTGTTTGAATGATTGGTGGTTCCGGAGGAAAGTTTAATGGTTCAGGATCTATGAACCGTTCCTGAATATTTTCTGGATTCTCAATTGTGAGGTTGGGTTCAAAAAATGGATTATCGGAAATTTGAACTGCAGTACTTGGTCGACTGGATGACGATTCTAAAGAAAAATCAACGGCGGTTATATTTGTTAAACGATGTCTTGATCGAGTTACAGGTGGTGAACGTACAAAAGGTGGTGAACGTCTTGCTCGGTGCATTCACAGAATATCCTATTAGTTTTTAAAAGGAAAGAAAAATTATAATAAGTTATCCAATTAATAGACTTTTCTGATTTTGTCCACGTTTCGAATAGCCAAAAGATGCAGCAGAGGGGCAGGATTCGTTTGGTCTCAATATAATTGAGGACTGTTTGGCTCCAATAACCCGGTCCACGTACAAATCCAACTATTACTACGAACCAGAAAATTTTGATGTCTATCAATTTAACTACTTAAAATAAATTTTCGTAATTTTAAGAAATTTAGATAAGAAGTAGAATAAAATTCTAAGTCCTAAAACTAGAATGGCGAGAAATAAGAGAGAAAAAGATTGCGCGTCGAAAAATGTCGAAAAAGAAAAATGGTTGAAAAATAAAAGGTGACGGAAATAAAAGAAACTTATCAAAACTTAAAAATACTTAACTAATTTAACCTTATTACTACAACTAACTTAAAATTATAATCGCAAATTGAAATTACTAATTGGAATGATAATTGATACATAGTAAAAGGTCTAAAAATATTAAAGCTTACAAGGAAAAACTAAATTTCAATTGGAAATATCTTAAAAAGAAACTAAAACTTAAAAAGGCGTCGCAAAATTCTAAAGCACCTAAATCTTAGTCTAAAGAAAAAGCACTTAAGGAATTCTATGGCAAAACCTAAAAATCTAGGAGTAAAAATAACTATAGCAAAAACTAAGTTTAAAATTAAATATGAGCTAAAAATACAAATATTACGCTACAACGATTAAAAAGGGACAAAATATAAAAATATACAAAAAGTTGTAAAAAGTACAATTTTTATAAAAATATTATTTTTATATTATTTATTTAATAAAAACTACTAATTTTACAATTTTAATAAAACTAATTAAACAAAATACATATATAAAGTAAAAAGTAAAAATAAAACTAAAATTAATAATAATAATAATAATAATTAAGTTAAATAATAATAATAATAAATTAAAACTCCGTAATTAATGCAACTTTAGGGTTTTGTCCGTGTGTCAGAAGACCTCCGCGAGTCGCGGCAATTAAAGAGGAAAACCCCGCGAGTCGCGGGGTTCAGAAAAACAGTTGACAGGTTTCACTTTTTACGCGTTTTTCTTTATTTTTTTTTTTTTTTTATCTTCTTTTTTCTGTTTTTAGTTTAAATAAACGATTTTTAATAAAATTTATATTTTTATAAATTAAAATAAAGATAAAGAAACTTATAAAACTTAAATATTTAACAAAATCCTAAAAATACTTATATTTTTGTTTTTCTTTTTATATTTTTGAATAATTAAAACGTAATTTTTTTACAAAAACGACTTTTAATAAAAGTAGATAAAAATTTTTTTTTTTTTTTTTTATATTAGCGTTGCGCTTCCGGCTTTTAAGAGTTGTCCCCGGCAGCGGCGCCAAAAATACTTGATGTCGAACGAGGTGTATATAAAATAGCTTATATTTTACGCAGAAAATACTATTAAATACGATACAATTTTACACAAGATATTTATTTATTTATAGAATGGATATACTTAAACCTTGCTACAACACTTATAGGCAGTGTACCTAATCGTACAGTAGTGTAGTTTTTAGTAAGTCCGGTTCGTTCCACAGGGAAATCTTTAAACAAAGCTCAACGCTATATTAGTTTACTTTTATAAAAATACAAATATATATATAAGTGATATTATTATTATAAAGGGGGGTTTTTACCGTTTAATGACCGGTTTGTCGATTTTAAAACTTTAGTCGCAGTTAAAACCTAATGTAAAATATAAAATAAATACAAGACTTTAAATTAAAGCGTAAAGTAAATAACGATAATGAAATTGCGAATAATAAGAATGCGATAAAATTAAATTGCGATAATTAAAAGTACGATAATTAAAAGTGCGATAAAATAAAATAACAATAAATAAAAGTACGATAATTAGAAGTGCAATTAAATATAAAATAAAGGAAATAAAATATGAAATAAAAGAATTATGCTTATTTAAACTTCCGTAATCATGATGTTTGACGTGTTGGTTTTAGTTTTATGCCCATGGGTTAATTGTCCTTTGTCCTGGATTATTCAATATGTCCGTCTGGTTTTTGTCCATAACAGTCCATCAGTCATAAATATAAATTGCAAGTGTCCTTGTCAAATTATTATTATACCCGAAGTTAAATATTCCAACTAATTGGGGATTCGAATTGTAACAAGGTTTTAATACTTTGTTTAATGAATACACCAGGTTATCGACTGCGTGTAAACCAAGGTTTTACTACTTTGTTAACAATTACACCAATTACCCTTGAATGTAATTTCACCCCTGTTTTAATTATTCTAGTGGCTATTAATCCATTCCCGTGTCCGGTTAAATGAACGATTATTCGTACATATAAATACCCCGCCCATCGTGTCCGATCGAGTGTATATGGTAATTTATAGGGACGCCCAATTGTAAATCTTTATATTAACATTAACAAACTTTCATTTAGTTAAACAAATATAAAGCCCATTAATAGCCCATAGCCTAGTTTCCACAAGTGTCGTTCTTTTATCCAAACCCCAATTATGGTACAAAGCCCAATTACCCAATTTTAGTAATTAGCCCAACATCATGATTACTTCGTTTTAAATAAGCATAATAATAACTTAGCTACGAGACATTAATATAAAAAGGTTGAACATAACTTACAATGATTAAAAATAGCGTAGCGTTACACGGACAGAATTTCGACTTACACCCTTACAACATTCGCTAACATACCCTTATTATTAGAATTATAATTAAAATTAAAATATAAATTATAAATATAAATATATATTACGTATATATTGAGAGAGATTGAGAAAAAAGATGATTAATTCGATCAGAATTCGGTTGGCTTTATAGCCAGAAGTGAAATTTGGGGCTCCGCGACTCGCGGCAAAATGGCCTTAAAACTCCGCGAGTCGCGGAGAGGTATTTTCATTTCACACCCTTGGAGTTTCTGGCTGCCGACGGTTTTAATAATATATATATAATATATATATAATTAATATAATTAATTATATATTATATTATATTTATATACATAGTTAACTTGTAATTTTTAGTCCGTTGCGTCGAGCGTTAAGAGTTGACTCTGGTCCCGGTTCCGGTTTTTCGAACGTCCTCGCGTACAATTTAATATCTTGTACTTTGCGTTTTGAATCTTGTACTCTTGTGATTTCGAGACGTTTCTTATCAATAATTGGAACCTTTTTGATTGTCTTTTGTTCTTTTGAGCTTTTTGGTCGTTTGCGTCTTCAAATCGTCGAATCTGTCTTTTGTCTTCACCTTTTATTATTTAAACGAATATCACTTGTAAATAGAACAATTGCAACTAAAAGCTTGTCTTTCTTGAGGAATAATGCTATGAAATATATGTTCGTTTTTAGCATTATCATGCATGTATTCTCAGTCCCAAAAATGTAAAGAGTAAAAGGGAATCAAATAAACTCACCTAATGTATTTTGTAGTAAAAATACATATGACTATATTGAACAATTGAACAATGCATGGTTGGCCTCGGATTCACGAACCTATATCATTTGTATATACATATTAAAACATATACTTGCAATCGAACAAAGTATATATATATATATATATATATATATATATATATATATATATATATATTAGTGATATAATGTTTATATTATTAATTTATATCTTTCCTTATTACTTACATAAAAATATAACTTTTGTTATGTTATATGTATCAAATATTTTTATGTATATAATTCATTTGTTTGCTTAGAATAGTAATTATATTAATACTAAAATAATATTAGTAGTGATTGAATTAATATAATGATAATGCCAGTGTTAATAATAATGATAATAAAAGTAATGATTTTATTAATAATAATATTAATGATAGCTTTGACGATAAATCTTGTAATATTAGTAATAACAGTAATTTTTAATAAAATGAAATGTTTAATAATAATAATGATGGGTATTATAATACTAATAATAACAATTTTAATAATAGTCATAATAGTAACAATTATAATCATAATAATAATATTAATAATTAATAATATTAATCACAACAAATAATAATAATAATTGAACAAAGATAAAAGGTTATACCCTTTGAAAAAGCCTTTTCTAAAAAGAATGGCAGCTACAAGACTCGAACCCATGACCTCACGCTACCCCTATAACACCCTTATCCATCAGTCCAAGTCTGTATTTCTGAATTACTTTGTAACCCAGTTATTTATATATCTTGTTCTATCTGTCTCAGCCCATTTTTTTAGAACCCAAAACATAAGTCCAACAAGACAATCCAATTACTACAATAAAGTCCACGGCCCAAGTAGCAATTATAGGCCCAAGCAATTAACATCCCTAAATTCACTTTGATAGAGCCCACAAAAAAAATGCAGGAGGGTTGGTGATTCCCACGTATCATACCCGACAGAAATATCAATAAGTAAAAAAAAAATCAGTCAGCTTGTAACCAGCTGGAATCCATCGAGCAGTAGTCAACAACCTTTATACATCATCCTTCATTGTCTCGTTACTGTATAACATCATTCTTTATTCGTTAAACAGGAAACAAAACAGAAAACTCGCAATTAGCAGCCATTCACGTTTAGAAAACGTGCAGCAATATGGTTTATATTAATTGCAGGTGTATAGTGGTGGTTTTGATTTAAGAGAGACATAGAGCGATGTAGAGAAAGATGAAGAGAGGGTTCATAGTGGCGAATGGATGAGTTTACATACCAAAACAAAAATAACGGACCAACTGCAGTAGTTACAGCAAATACGTGAAGTGGTTGTTGTGTTGGAAGGTGTTGGTGATAAAGTGGTGATCGTGTAGGTATAGATGAAACAGAAAACAAAAGCCAAGTGGTCAAGATGGTTGTACATGGTTGAGAGGTGACGGTTGTGGTGTGATGATAGTGGTGGGTTGATATATAACGGAATTAGGAAAATAGAATGATAGTGTTCTTGGTTTCGAGCTCGAGAAGAAATAAGAAACAAACTGAGACAGCTCTTGTAGGAGGCAGCACAATTAATGAAGAAGATGAAGCTATGGCCGAGACAAAGATGCAACAGAAAATAAGAAAAACGAGAAACTTAATGTAGCTGAAAGTGTTCCCAAGACTAAACAAAAGAAAAAAAAAATGAGTAGCAGCAGAAGTTAGCTGCCATCAAACAACAGGCAGTGAAAACAGATTGGTTTGAGCAAGTTTGGTGTCGTTTTAAGGCTAGATACCGTAGCAACTCACGATGGTTTGAAGCATAAATAGAAGCACACCATAGTAGCTGTAGTTTCGTAGCATGGCTGTTCGAAACAAACAGAAAACAGATAGGCAGGAGACAGAAACCGTTTAGATCGCCCCAGGATTTTAAAAGGTTTTGTGTATCGCGGATTTAGCTTCCTACGTTTATCGAAACGGATTGCACCTTCCTAAGGTGCGACTTTTAACGTTACGCGGTTACCCACTTGGAATTCGAGAGGTCCACGTCTAACATCGGCATAGCTCTTTTGGCGACTACGGTCCGCCTTGAGCCTTTCTTGGATTTGAACGATCATAACGGTTATCTCATGAATGAGTCCGGGTCCGGTGGTTTGCATGTCAACTACTTCGGTTCAACAATTTAGAAAATGACAATTGTGGCTATATGAGTTCTCGAAAGGTGTGGCGTTAATACTCGAATGAAAATTATTGTAGTACTAGAATTCGGCTAAAGGCAAATACTTTTCTCAAGTAAATTTGAAGTTGATAACGCAACTTCGTATTACGGCTTTCAAGGTTGAATTGTACATGTGCTTTGTTCGTCGGTTTGTGGATGATACGCGGTACTCATGTCTAAACGTGGTCCCGAGACTTTTGTAAGGCACTCCTAAATCTAGAAGTGAAACGAGGATCTCGATCCGAAACGAGGTACATTTCCTTAAGATAAATTTGAATAAGTTTGTTAGGACTTGAAAACTTTAGTTAGAACAAGTTTCTGTTTCTCAAGAATTTCGCGCCGCGTAAGATTTATCGGTTTTCGAAAACGTTTGTTAGGACTATTCACCCTCGTGGTGAATACTAGTATAACGTGAAGAGTCTCTCTCTCCATTGAGAGTTTAGAATAATGATTTCCTTAAACGGAAGTACGAGTGTAATGCGAGAGAAGTTTCCGCCTCGATGTGAGCATACCAAACAGTTTGTAGTTCGTCGATAAAACTATGCGAAAACGAGGTAGTATACACGTATAACATACGTCTGATGTTGAAAGAATTTGCCATTCATTCGGAAGCATAACTATGGTTCGACAATAATCGAAGATGTGTCCCGGGTATAGTTGTTATCAGTATTCTCGGAGTTTTCGGATATCCAATCAAGAAAGATGAAGTCATGTACATGGCACATGGTGGTGATTAGGTTGATCGAGTCCAACCACCATCACGTGTCATTAGAACTTTGGTATGACTTACCGTAATATAACCACGTTGATCGAGTGTCGTTATATTACGCTAACTCATACCTCCATTCCCACATCACTCCATAGATTCAAGTTCGTATAATCATAAAGTTTTAAAATGAACAAAGTGTAACGATGTCTCTAACGTGACTCGTATTGAATCGAAAGAATTAGTGCAACTCGGAAGGAACGTTTCCTGAGGGAAGTGTATAAATGATTGTTCAAGTCAATGCGGTTCAAGTCAAACAATAATGTCCTTAGGCACGAAAAGAGTAACGAATTATGATAACAAGTAGTACGCAACCGTAGTGATAAGTAGTGACGACGATACTCACATAGAGTAGTGATGGTAGTAACAAGAAGTGGTAGATAGTGAAGAACACTGGTGTGGCACCGATAGTAAGTTGAGACGGTGGCGAATAACAATCTGGGAGACAGAGTTCCCGAACAAGTGTGACTAACGAAGTCGTTGTCATCCTTTCGTGTATGAATCTTGAAATTAACGTGGTTTACCAGAAAGTGGCAGAATACCGATTCGTATGATGAAAGTTTGGTATCATTAAGAAGTTTGCCTAAGAATGATTTAAGTATAATGCACAAGTAGTCAAGTAAGTGCTATCTATAGCAAATGTATGTCAGAATGCAATGGCTAACAATTCGGTTGTAGTCTAGATTCACTAATGCGTCCTAACGACTCTGTCAGACACACTAATACATATCCTAGTTCCCTACAACCAACGCTCTGATACCATCTGTAGCGACCCGACAAAATCGTCATTGACGGTGCCGTCTACTTAGGTCCCGTTGCGTGGTCATAGTCTCTATATGAGACGCGTTTGACCAAAATCATGTCGCATTCATTTGAAATGTACAAAACTTGCAAAGTTTAGTTTACAAAACGGTTCGACAACAAGTTTAAGTTTACAAAAGTTATAAAGTGTAAATGAAATAACTTGCGACATAATTAGTTTAAAATCACGGTTTGCTATAAATAGCAAAAGTATGTAAGCTTTAAGTTTGAATCCAAAAGCGCTATCCCTAGCGTATGCATGTATACTTGACTCCAAGCAAGTAATCAAAGTGCGCGGAAGCATAAATCAAGTAGCCAAGTATGAACCTGAGAAACATATAGAAAACTGTCAACGAAAAACGTTGGTGAAATCATAGATGTAGTAATAAACGTTATTTTTGAATCACAAGATTTAGTATTTCCATAAAATTGATCATCCAAAAGTTGCATTCCAAAAGTTTGTTCGCGAGCACCCAATTATCAAGACTTAACGTTTCCTTCCATAGAACCCCATCACAATAGTGTTAGAACATACACTGTTTCTCAAAAATATATTTCATCCGTAGACGGTAGCGAACCGTCCGAAATGAGGGTTTGTCAAACCCGTATGGCCACACAATATAAGTTCTCGCTTACACCCTGCAAGTGTAACTAATGATAATCGAATTGAGGATTTTTGTTCTAACTCGCTGTGGAATGTTTGTTTCATCGTACTTGTGTTCAGAGTATAAAAGTAAGTAGTACAAAATGTAACAAAGTATATGTTTCTCAGCCCACAATTTAAAAGTATAAAAAGTTGTTGAAAAGGTGGGACTATGATCTCACCTCGAGTGCAAGAGTATAATAGTACTTCACAAGTAACGTATGCAAGAACGAATGCTAGTCTTGACCTAAACAAATAGGTTTGTATCAATATCGGTAAACACGGTCGGTCAAAGTGTTCAATTAGTCCTATGGCTCGTTACGACTCGATTAAGTAGCATGTGAATCAAATTATCACGTTTCATGCAAGATACAAGTATAGAAGCGAGTTAGAAAGATTGTATAAGTATTCGGTTAAGTTTTGCTAAAAGTCAAACTTGGTCGGGTCAAAGTCAACGAAAAAGTCAACACGTTCGGGTCGGGTCCCGAACTATTTTTCTGAGGTTTTTAATCATATATAAGCATGTTGGTCAAGTTTCATGTTAATTGGAGGTGCGTAGCATAGTTAGAATTAAACGAAAAACGACAATTTTGGACAGCCCCTGATAGTTCATCTGGACGGCGTCCAAAATGGCTGAACGGCGTCCAGTATTGAAGGCCTGGATGGCGTCCAAAAGGCTGGACGGCGTCCAAGTCTGAAGGGCTGGACGGTGTCCAAGAATCTGGACGGCGTCCAGATCTGTATCCAGGCCCTGTTTTGCTGCAACAAAGAAATGCACGAACCAAAACTCAAACAATCCCAATTTATGACCCGCAAACAATCAAAACATGTATCCTATATCATCGGGAAGGTATTTTGACAAAGGATACATCTAACCACATATCATCAATCGAGTTTATCATTTACAACAACAAAAACCTCGTCAAGAGATCGTTAAATGTTCATAATCAAAGTCTCAAGTTCGCAAAATGCATTTCATGATTCGGGAATCCAATTTATACATATGATATGCCGTTTTGAAGGTAACGAAACATACAATACAACTAAACACTTACTAACAATGTTTCATGGCATTCAAATCATCAAAAGTCCATTTTAAGAGCTATCAAACCCTAGCCAAGAATCACAAAATCAATAATCATGTTAGTGATGTTTTTCCAAATCAACCTACACACCAAATTGAAGCTAGTGATACTAGTAACACAATTAAAACATGAACTTTAACAATTTAACAACATTAACTCATCCAAAATCAATGATTAAGCACACCCATTTCAATTGTTCATACTAGTTACTCAAAACAACAAATCGAGCAAGTAAATTATATATTCATGCTAGACACGAGCCATAGACACTAACTAACACCATTTCAAATCAAAAACACGAATTTAGAGAAATCTAGAGTTTTAGAAATGTTACCCAAACGAGATGAAGTTGGTATCAAATTGTAGAGGATGAAGAGAGGATTCCAAATACGTAATTTGTTTTGATGTTGGCCTCCTAGATCGAATTTAGATGATGAATGATTGAATTGGGTAAATGTGTGAGTGTTCTTGATAGAGAGAAAGAGAGAGAGATGGAGATGATTGAATGGTGGTGATTGGGGTGGACTAGTTGACCTAGTCAACTAGTTTGCCCCGTGTCAATTTTAGTCCCTCGAATTTAGAAGCGGGTGCGGGATTTTACCGAACGAATATTTTGAAAACGCTCGAGTAAACGAGTGATGTTATAATTAAATAACGGAAATATTATGAACGTTAGTCAACGGAAACTACGAATTTAGATAACGGAAGATATTATCTATAAAAAAAAAGACGGTCGTTAAAATAATTTAACGGAAAAATGCGGGATGTTACATTACCTACACCTTAAAAGAAATTTCGTCCGTAAATTTAGTTGAAAGTAGTAGTCGTTGTTCCTTCATCGAGATCGTGCATTGCCCATTCTACGGATAAGTGAAAGTACTTCATCGGGCATTTCAACGAACTTTGACAGTCGGGGTTTTACGTTGTTTCAGAGTTTGGTTTCATGATTCAAAATTTCAACCGGTTCTCCTAGGAAGGAAAGTTTGTCATCGATAGTAGGTTCATCGAAGAGGGTAACAAGTCCTAATTTCGCAAGGCACGTCTTTAAGTTTGATACGTAGAATGTGGGATGTACGGAGACTCGAATGAGTTGAAAAATCTAAACGGCTAGTAACGGGTCCGAAATGCCCCAGGATTTTAAAAGGTTTTGTGTATCGCGGATTTAGCTTCCTACGTTTATCGAAAAGGATTGCACCTTCCTAAGGTGCGACTTTTAACGTTACACGGTTACCCACTTGGAATTCGAAAGGTCCACGTCTAACATCGGCATAGCTCTTTTGGCGACTACGGTCCGCCTTGAGCCTTTCTTGGATTTGAACGATCATAACGGTTATCTCATGAATGAGTCCGGGTCCGGTGGTTTGCATGTCAACTACTTCGGTTCAACAATTTAGAAAATGACAATTGTGGCTATATGAGTTCTCGAAAGGTGTGGCGTTAATACTCGAATGAAAATTATTGTAGTACTAGAATTCGGCTAAAGGCAAATACTTTTCTCAAGTAAATTTGAAGTTGATAACGCAACTTCGTATTACGGCTTTCAAGGTTGAATTGTACATGTGCTTTGTTCGTCGGTTTGTGGATGATACGCGGTACTCATGTCTAAACGTGGTCCCGAGACTTTTGTAAGGCACTCCTAAATCTAGAAGTGAAACGAGGATCTCGATCCGAAACGAGGTACATTTCCTTAAGATAAATTTGAATAAGTTTGTTAGGACTTGAAAACTTTAGTTAGAACAAGTTTCTGTTTCTCAAGAATTTCGCGCCGCGTAAGATTTATCGGTTTTCGAAAACGTTTGTTAGGACTATTCACCCTCGTGGTGAATACTAGTATAACGTGAAGAGTCTCTCTCTCCATTGAGAGTTTAGAATAATGATTTCCTTAAACGGAAGTACGAGTGTAATGCGAGAGAAGTTTCCGCCTCGATGTGAGCATACCAAACAGTTTGTAGTTCGTCGATAAAACTATGCAAAAACGAGGTAGTATACACGTATAACATACGTCTGATGTTGAAAGAATTTGCCATTCATTCGGAAGCATAACTATGGTTCGACAATAATCGAAGATGTGTCCCGGGTATGGTTGTTATCAGTATTCTCGGGGTTTTCGGATATCCAATCAAGAAAGATGAAGTCATGTACATGGCACATGGTGGTGATTAGGTTGATCGAGTCCAACCACCATCACGTGTCATTAGAACTTTGGTATGACTTACCGTAATATAACCACGTTGATCGAGTGTCGTTATATTACGCTAACTCATACCTCCATTCCCACATCACTCCATAGATTCAAGTTCGTATAATCATAAAGTTTTAAAATGAACAAAGTGTAACGATGTCTCTAACGTGACTCGTATTGAATCGAAAGAATTAGTGCAACTCGGAAGGAGCGTTTCCCGAGGGAAGTGTATAAATGATTGTTCAAGTCAATGCGGTTCAAGTCAAACAATAATGTCCTTAGGCACGAAAAGAGTAACGAATTATGATAACGAGTAGTACGCAACCGTAGTGATAAGTAGTGATGACGATACTCACCTAGAGTAGTGATGGTAGTAACAAGAAGTGGTAGATAGTGAAGAACACTGGTGTGGCACCGATAGTAAGTTGAGACGGTGGCGAATAACAATCTGGGAGACAGAGTTCCCGAACAAGTGTGACTAACGAAGTCGTTGTCATCCTTTCGTGTATGAATCTTGAAATTAACGTGGTTTACCAGAAAGTGGCAGAATACCGATTCGTATGATGAAAGTTTGGTATCATTAAGAAGTTTGCCTAAGAACGATTTAAGTATAATGCACAAGTAGTCAAGTAAGTGCTATCTATAGCAAATGTATGTCAGAATGCAATGGCTAACAATTCAGTTGTAGTCTAGATTCACTAATGCGTCCTAACGACTCTGTCAGACACACTAATACATATCCTAGTTCCCTACAACCAACGCTCTGATACCATCTGTAGCGACCCGACAAAATCGTCATTGACGGTGCCGTCTACTTAGGTCCCGTTGCGTGGTCATAGTCTCTATATGAGACGCGTTTGACCAAAATCATGTCGCATTCATTTGAAATGTACAAAACTTGCAAAGTTTAGTTTACAAAACGGTTCGACAACAAGTTTAAGTTTACAAAAGTTATAAAGTGTAAATGAAATAACTTGCGACATAATTAGTTTAAAATCACGGTTTGCTATAAATAGCAAAAGTATGTAAGCTTTAAGTTTGAATCCAAAAGCGCTATCCCTAGCGTATGCATGTATACTTGACTCCAAGCAAGTAATCAAAGTGCGCGGAAGCATAAATCAAGTAGCCAAGTATGAACCTGAGAAACATATAGAAAACTGTCAACGAAAAACGTTGGTGAAATCATAGATGTAGTAATAAACGTTATTTTTGAATCACAAGATTTAGTATTTCCATAAAATTGATCATCCAAAAGTTGCATTCCAAAAGTTTGTTCGCGAGCACCCAATTATCAAGACTTAACGTTTCCTTCCATAGAACCCCATCACAATAGTGTTAGAACATACACTGTTTCTCAAAAATATATTTCATCCGTAGACGGTAGCGAACCGTCCGAAATGAGGGTTTGTCAAACCCGTATGGCCACACAATATAAGTTCTCGCTTACACCCTGCAAGTGTAACTAATGATAATCGAATTGAGGATTTTTGTTCTAACTCGCTGTGGAATGTTTGTTTCATCGTACTTGTGTTCAGAGTATAAAAGTAAGTAGTACAAAATGTAACAAAGTATATGTTTCTCAGCCCACAATTTAAAAGTATAAAAAGTTGTTGAAAAGGTGGGACTATGATCTCACCTCGAGTGCAAGAGTATAATAGTACTTCACAAGTAACGTATGCAAGAACGAATGCTAGTCTTGACCTAAACAAATAGGTTTGTATCAATATCGGTAAACACGGTCGGTCAAAGTGTTCAATTAGTCCTATGGCTCGTTACGACTCGATTAAGTAGCATGTGAATCAAATTATCACGTTTCATGCAAGATACAAGTATAGAAGCGAGTTAGAAAGATTGTATAAGTATTCGGTTAAGTTTTGCTAAAAGTCAAACTTGGTCGGGTCAAAGTCAACGAAAAAGTCAACACGTTCGGGTCGGGTCCCGAACTATTTTTCTGAGGTTTTTAATCATATATAAGCATGTTGGTCAAGTTTCATGTTAATTGGAGGTGCGTAGCATAGTTAGAATTAAACGAAAAACGACAATTTTGGACAGCCCCTGATAGTTCATCTGGACGGCGTCCAAAATGGCTGAACGGCGTCCAGTATTGAAGGCCTGGATGGCGTCCAAGTCTGAAGGGCTGGACGGTGTCCAAGAATCTGGACGGCGTCCAGATCTGTATCCAGGCCCTGTTTTGCTGCAACAAAGAAATGCACGAACCAAAACTCAAACAATCCCAATTTATGACCCGCAAACAATCAAAACATGTATCCTATATCATCGGGAAGGTATTTTGACAAAGGATACATCTAACCACATATCATCAATCGATTTTATCATTTACAACAACAAAAACCTCGTCAAGAGATCGTTAAATGTTCATAATCAAAGTCTCAAGTTCGCAAAATGCATTTCATGATTCGGGAATCCAATTTATACATATGATATGCCGTTTTGAAGGTAACGAAACATACAATACAACTAAACACTTACTAACAATGTTTCATGGCATTCAAATCATCAAAAGTCCATTTTAAGAGCTATCAAACCCTAGCCAAGAATCACAAAATCAATAATCATGTTAGTGATGTTTTTCCAAATCAACCTACACACCAAATTGAAGCTAGTGATACTAGTAACACAATTAAAACATGAACTTTAACAATTTAACAACATTAATTCATCCAAAATCAATGATTAAGCACACCCATTTCAATTGTTCATACTAGTTACTCAAAACAACAAATCGAGCAAGTAAATCATATATTCATGCTAGACACGAGCCATAGACACTAACTAACACCATTTCAAATCAAAAACACGAATTTAGAGAAATCTAGAGTTTTAGAAATGTTACCCAAACGAGATGAAGTTGGTATCAAATTGTAGAGGATGAAGAGAGGATTCCAAATACGTAATTTGTTTTGATGTTGGCCTCCTAGATCGAATTTAGATGATGAATGATTGAATTGGGTAAATGTATGAGTGTTCTTGATAGAGAGAAAGAGAGAGAGATGGAGATGATTGAATGGTGGTGATTGGGGTGGACTAGTTGACCTAGTCAACTAGTTTGCCTCGTGTCAATTTTAGTCCCTCGAATTTAGAAGCGGGTGCGGGATTTTACCGAACGAATATTTTGAAAACGCTCGAGTAAACGAGTGATGTTATAATTAAATAACGGAAATATTATGAACGTTAGTCAACGGAAACTACGAATTTAGATAACGGAAGATATTATCTATAAAAAAAAAGACGGTCGTTAAAATAATTTAACGGAAAAATGCGGGATGTTACATTACCTACACCTTAAAAGAAATTTCGTCCGTAAATTTAGTTGAAAGTAGTAGTCGTTGTTCCTTCATCGAGATCGTGCATTGCCCATTCTACGGATAAGTGAAAGTACTTCATCGGGCATTTCAACGAACTTTGACAGTCGGGGTTTTACGTTGTTTCAGAGTTTGGTTTCATGATTCAAAATTTCAACCGGTTCTCCTAGGAAGGAAAGTTTGTCATCGATAGTAGGTTCATCGAAGAGGGTAACAAGTCTTAGTTTCGCAAGGCACGTCTTTAAGTTTGATACGTAGAATGTGGGATGTACGGAGACTCGAATGAGTTGAAAAATCTAAACGGCTAGTAACGGGTCCGAAACGCCCCAGGATTTTAAAAGGTTTTGTGTATCGCGGATTTAGCTTCCTACGTTTATCGAAAAGGATTGCACCTTCCTAAGGTGCAACTTTTAACGTTACACGGTTACCCACTTGGAATTCGAGAGGTCCACGTCTAACATCGGCATAGCTCTTTTGGCGACTACGGTCCGCCTTGAGCCTTTCTTGGATTTGAACGATCATAACGGTTATCTCATGAATGAGTCCGGGTCCGGTGGTTTGCATGTCAACTACTTCGGTTCAACAATTTAGAAAATGACAATTGTGGCTATATGAGTTCTCGAAAGGTGTGGCGTTAATACTCGAATGAAAATTATTGTAGTACTAGAATTCGGCTAAAGGCAAATACTTTTCTCAAGTAAATTTGAAGTTGATAACGCAACTTCGTATTACGGCTTTCAAGGTTGAATTGTACATGTGCTTTGTTCGTCGGTTTGTGGATGATACGCGGTACTCATGTCTAAACGTGGTCCCGAGACTTTTGTAAGGCACTCCTAAATCTAGAAGTGAAACGAGGATCTCGATCCGAAACGAGGTACATTTCCTTAAGATAAATTTGAATAAGTTTGTTAGGACTTGAAAACTTTTGTTAGAACAAGTTTCTGTTTCTCAAGAATTTCGCGCCGCGTAAGATTTATCGGTTTTCGAAAACGTTTGTTAGGACTATTCACCCTCGTGGTGAATACTAGTATAACGTGAAGAGTCTCTCTCTCCATTGAGAGTTTAGAATAATGATTTCCTTAAACGGAAGTACGAGTGTAATGCGAGAGAAGTTTCCGCCTCGATGTGAGCATACCAAACAGTTTGTAGTTCGTCGATAAAACTATGCGAAAACGAGGTAGTATACACGTATAACATACGTCTGATGTTGAAAGAATTTGCCATTCATTCGGAAGCATAACTATGGTTCGACAATAATCGAAGATGTGTCCCGGGTATGGTTGTTATCAGTATTCTCGGGGTTTTCGGATATCCAATCAAGAAAGATGAAGTCATGTACATGGCACATGGTGGTGATTAGGTTGATCGAGTCCAACCACCATCACGTGTCATTAGAACTTTGGTATGACTTACCGTAATATAACCACGTTGATCGAGTGTCGTTATATTACGCTAACTCATACCTCCATTCCCACATCACTCCATAGATTCAAGTTCGTATAATCATAAAGTTTTAAAATGAACAAAGTGTAACGATGTCTCTAACGTGACTCGTATTGAATCGAAAGAATTAGTGCAACTCGGAAGGAGCGTTTCCCGAGGGAAGTGTATAAATGATTGTTCAAGTCAATGCGGTTCAAGTCAAACAATAATGTCCTTAGGCACGAAAAGAGTAACGAATTATGATAACGAGTAGTACGCAACCGTAGTGATAAGTAGTGATGACGATACTCACCTAGAGTAGTGATGGTAGTAACAAGAAGTGGTAGATAGTGAAGAACACTGGTGTGGCACCGATAGTAAGTTGAGACGGTGGCGAATAACAATCTGGGAGACAGAGTTCCCGAACAAGTGTGACTAACGAAGTCGTTGTCATCCTTTCGTGTATGAATCTTGAAATTAACGTGGTTTACCAGAAAGTGGCAGAATACCGATTCGTATGATGAAAGTTTGGTATCATTAAGAAGTTTGCCTAAGAACGATTTAAGTATAATGCACAAGTAGTCAAGTAAGTGCTATCTATAGTAAATGTATGTCAGAATGCAATGGCTAACAATTCGGTTGTAGTCTAGATTCACTAATGCGTCCTAACGACTCTGTCAGACACACTAATACATATCCTAGTTCCCTACAACCAACGCTCTGATACCATCTGTAGCGACCCGACAAAATTGTCATTGACGGTGCCGTCTACTTAGGTCCCGTTGCGTGGTCATAGTCTCTATATGAGACGCGTTTGACCAAAATCATGTCGCATTCATTTGAAATGTACAAAACTTGCAAAGTTTAGTTTACAAAACGGTTCGACAACAAGTTTAAGTTTACAAAAGTTATAAAGTGTAAATGAAATAACTTGCGACATAATTAGTTTAAAATCACGGTTTGCTATAAATAGCAAAAGTATGTAAGCTTTAAGTTTGAATCCAAAAGCGCTATCCCTAGCGTATGCATGTATACTTGACTCCAAGCAAGTAATCAAAGTGCGCGGAAGCATAAATCAAGTAGCCAAGTATGAACCTGAGAAACATATAGAAAACTGTCAACGAAAAACGTTGGTGAAATCATAGATGTAGTAATAAACGTTATTTTTGAATCACAAGATTTAGTATTTCCATAAAATTGATCATCCAAAAGTTGCATTCCAAAAGTTTGTTCGCGAGCACCCAATTATCAAGACTTAACGTTTCCTTCCATAGAACCCCATCACAATAGTGTTAGAACATACACTGTTTCTCAAAAATATATTTCATCCGTAGACGGTAGCGAATCGTCCGAAATGAGGGTTTGTCAAACCCGTATGGCCACACAATATAAGTTCTCGCTTACACCCTGCAAGTGTAACTAATGATAATCGAATTGAGGATTTTTGTTCTAACTCGCTGTGGAATGTTTGTTTCATCGTACTTGTGTTCAAAGTATAAAAGTAAGTAGTACAAAATGTAACAAAGTATATGTTTCTCAGCCCACAATTTAAAAGTATAAAAAGTTGTTGAAAAGGTAGGACTATGATCTCACCTCGAGTGCAAGAGTATAATAGTACTTCACAAGTAACGTATGCAAGAACGAATGCTAGTCTTGACCTAAACAAATAGGTTTGTATCAATATCGGTAAACACGGTCGGTCAAAGTGTTCAATTAGTCCTATGGCTCGTTACGACTTGATTAAGTAGCATGTGAATCAAATTATCACGTTTCATGCAAGATACAAGTATAGAAGCGAGTTAGAAAGATTGTATAAGTATTCGGTTAAGTTTTGCTAAAAGTCAAACTTGGTCGGGTCAAAGTCAACGAAAAAGTCAACACGTTCGGGTCGGGTCCCGAACTATTTTTCTGAGGTTTTTAATCATATATAAGCATGTTGGTCAAGTTTCATGTTAATTGGAGGTGCGTAGCATAGTTAGAATTAAACGAAAAATGACAATTTTGGACAGCCCCTGATAGTTCATCTGGACGGCGTCCAAAATGGCTGGACGGCGTCCAGTATTGAAGGCCTGGACGGCGTCCAAAAGGCTGGACGGCGTCCAGATCTGTATCCAGGCCCTGTTTTGCTGCAACAAAGAAATGCACGAACC
The DNA here is from genome assembly GCF_046630445.1 of Rutidosis leptorrhynchoides. Classification (NCBI taxonomy): domain Eukaryota; kingdom Viridiplantae; phylum Streptophyta; class Magnoliopsida; order Asterales; family Asteraceae; genus Rutidosis; species Rutidosis leptorrhynchoides. Next base: position 378,061,499 of record NC_092335.1, on the reverse strand, counting down.
AAAACTCAAACAATCCCAATTTATGACCCGCAAACAATCAAAACATGTATCCTATATCATCGGGAAGGTATTTTGACAAAGGATACAACTAACCACATATCATCAATCGAGTTTATCATTTACAACAACAAAAACCTCGTCAAGAGATCGTTAAATGTTCATAATCAAAGTCTCAAGTTCGCAAAATGCATTTCATGATTCGGGAATCCAATTTATACATATGATATGCCGTTTTGAAGGTAACGAAACATACAATACAACTAAACACTTACTAACAATGTTTCATGGCATTCAAATCATCAAAAGTCCATTTTAAGAGCTATCAAACCCTAGCCAAGAATCACAAAATCAATAATCATGTTAGTGATGTTTTTCCAAATCAACCTACACACCAAATTGAAGCTAGTGATACTAGTAACACAATTAAAACATGAACTTTAACAATTTAACAACATTAACTCATCCAAAATCAAAGATTAAGCACACCCATTTCAATTGTTCATACTAGTTACTCAAAACAACAAATCGAGCAAGTAAATCATATATTCATGCTAGACACGAGCCATAGACACTAACTAACACCATTTCAAATCAAAAACATGAATTTAGAGAAATCTAGAGTTTTAGAAATGTTACCCAAACGAGATGAAGTTGGTATCAAATTGTAGAGGATGAAGAGAGGATTCCAAATACGTAATTTGTTTTGATGTTGGCCTCCTAGATCGAATTTAGATGATGAATGATTGAATTGGGTAAATGTGTGTGTGTTCTTGCTAGAGAGAAAGAGAGAGAGAGATGGAGATGATTGAATGGTGGTGATTGGGGTGGACTAGTTGACCTAGTCAACTAGTTTGCCCCGTGTCAATTTTAGTCCCTCGAATTTAGAAGCGGGTGCGGGATTTTACCGAACGAATATTTTGAAAACGCTCGAGTAAACGAGTGATGTTATAATTAAATAACGGAAATATTATGAACGTTAGTCAACGGAAACTACGAATTTAGATAACGGAAGATATTATCTATAAAAAAAGACGGTCGTTAAAATAATTTAACGGAAAAATGCGGGATGTTACACCATTTTTCTGTTTCCTCTGCATTTAATGCTACAATATCTGAATCATCGGTTATCAATCCGAGGTGGTTTCAAGAGAATTGTGTTTTTAGATGATTAAACACTGATGGTAATATGGTGGAATATAAAAGGTTCTCTGGTAACAATAACAGAGCACGCATATATATCAAGGTCATAATAAGATTGTTTCGAACGAAAAGTCGAAGTTAACTTGCTGAAGCTGTGACAAAATTTGCTACTTTAGAAGGGATCACCAAGTTATTTTGGGTAATAATAACACTAAAGGAATTAGCACAGATACGTGTTAAACGTTTACTCAGGTTCCGAGTGTTTTCAGGTGCATAACTATATTCATCAATCTTTTCTTTCGTAGACGAAGTGCAGTTGGTTTATCATCTCGATTGAGGTGTTTTCAAGAATCATGAAAGGTTGGTACGCAGAATGTGATTGTCGAGATACAAATGAGGTTTAAGATGAAATCAAGTGGCAAACTTGAAGAATTGTTTAGTTTCATATATTATAATCAATATTTTTAATTCATTTTAATTGTCCAATGTCATTAGTCCACAGTCGATAGTCCACAGTTAACAATCTAATAATTTATATATAGTTTAATATATAATATTCGAATTTATTACTAAATATCGTGACCCGTGTACATGTCTGATAAGGCTAAAAAGGAACATATATTTCATAGCAAAATCCCCCAAGAAAGACAAGATTTTAGTTGCAATTGTTCCATTTTCAAGTAATATTCGTTTATTTTAAATAAGTGCGAAGACAAAAGGCGAAAATGACGAATTGAAGACACAAAGGTCCAAAAAGCTCAAAAGTACAAGATACAATCAAAAAGGTTCAAATTATTGATGAGGAACGTCTAAAAATGACAAGAGTACAAGTTACAAAACGCAAAGTACAAAATATAAAATTGTACGCAAGGACGTTCGAAAATCCAGAACCGGGACCAGAGTCAACTCTCAACGCTCGACGCAACGGTGTAAAAATTACGAGTCAACTATGCACAAGAATAAAATATAATATTTAAATAATTCATAATAAGAATAATATTAAATAATAAAAAGTTGTTAATTGAGCATAGTTCAGGGGTCATAAGTGAAAATTCAATTTCTAAATTCGCCTATAAAAGGCTTTGTAATCGTAATGTAAAAACACACCTTTTTCTATCTTTTTCTTATTTATCAATATCAATTATCAATATCTATATTCTATATCTCTATCATAATGTTAACTTAATAAGATATAACAATAATCTTAATTTTAATTTTAAATTATGATAATAATAAGATTTATGATAGAGATCGTTTGAGTGTGTAAGTCGAAATTCTGTCCGTGTAACGCTACGCTATTTTTAATCATTGTAAGTTATGTTCAACCTTTTTACATTAATATATCGTAACTAAGTTATTATTATGCTTATTTGAGCCGAAGTAATCGTGATGTTGGGCTAAAATATTAAGAAGGGGTTATTGAACTTTGGACCATAATTAAGGTTTGGGCAAAAGACCGACACTTGTGGAAATTGAACTATTGACTATTAATAGATGGGGGGTATTGTCTAATTGAGTGACAACTCATTGGAGTCTGTCGAACCTATCTTCAAATTAATTAACCTAATAATTAATAATGATTATGGTTGTCCTATTTAGTGATGTTCATATGGAATCTGTTATAATCATTTAATTAATCAATTGGGTTGGGTAATTGATTATTCATTCTGATCAAGTGGATGAATTAATATTCATAAACTAATTAAAACAGGGGTGGATTACATACAGTGATAACTGGTGTAATTGTTGACAGAAGTGATAACTGCGTCACAGTTTAAATCCTTAATCAGTTGGAATATTTGACTTCGGGTATAAGGGTAATTTGACGAGAATACTCGCACTTTATTTTTATGACCGATGGACTATTATGGACAAAAACCAGATAGACGTATCAAATAAACCAGGACAAAGGACAATTAACCCATGGTAATAAATTAAAATCAACACGTCAAACATCATGATTACGGAAGTTTAAATAAGCATAATTCTTTTATTATATTTCTCATCGTATCTTTATTTACTGTCATTTTATTACTCTCAATTTTATTTACTGTCATTTTATTTATTGTCATTATTTTACGCACTTTAATTATCGTCATTTATCTTTACGCTTAAAATATAGAATCGACAAACCGGTCATTAAACGGTAAAACCCCCCTTTTATAATAATATTACTACTTATATAATTATATATATTTTGTATAAATATAGTTAAAAATATAGTAAGTATCACCAGCTCCCTGTGAAACGAACCGGACTTACTAAAAACTACACTACTCTACGATTAGGTACACTGCCTATAGTGTTGTAGCAAGGTTTAGGTATATCCCATCCGTAAATTAATAAAACTTGTGTCATATTTTGTAATATTTTGTATTAAAAATAATACTATTTCGTACCCTCACGCTACATCATCAAGTTTTTGGCGCCGCTGCCGGGGAGCGCTAAAACGCTATATTTTTAATTTATATCTGTAAAAATATAGTTATAAAAAAAAGTAATTTCGGGGACACTTTTTGTGTTTTCACGGGGTATTTAAGTTTTTTTTTTTTAATTTTTGATTGATTAAAGATATATTAATTTAAATATAATAATTTAATAAATATAATAATATAATAATATTGAAATAAAATATAATAATATAATAATATTTTAGAATCAAATTTGATACGTAAAAGTTTTAAAAAGTCGTATTTATTAAATATTTCAGGGGTATATTATGTAACTTGCAATTAATAATTTCTACAATGTCGCTTTCATGTGAATAGTAAATTAATTAATTTCTTTCCTTTACTATTTTGAATCGTAAAAGTTTTAAAAAGTCGTATTTATTAAATATTTCAGGGATATATTATGTAACTTGCAATTAATAATTTCTATCATGTCGCTTTCATATGAATAGTAAATTAATTAATTTCTTTTCATTTACTATTCATAAATAGTAAATGAGTTAAAAAAAATTGAAAAAAAAATAATAATAATAAAAAAATTATTAATTCTTTTAAAAAAAAATTGGGTAAAAAAAATCGTTTTTTTTTAAAAAAAAAAATTCGTTTAAAAAAAAATTTGTGTAAAGAAATCGTTTTTTTTTGAAAAAAAAATTCGTTTTAAAAAAAAATTGAAAAAAAATCTTTTTTTAAAGAAAATTTTTTTAAAAAAAAAAGTTTTAAAAAAAATATATATAAAAAAAAAATTTAAAAAAAAAATTTTAAAATCCTTAAAAAACGAAATATAAAAAAAAATAAAAAAAAGTTTTTTTTTTATTACCTTTAGATTTTTAGACTCTAGTTACAATTTTTAGTATTAAGTTTAGTTTTGCCATAGTTATTTTTATTTCTAGAATTTTTAGGTTTGCCGTAAAATCCCTTAAGTGCTTATTTCTTAGACTAAGATTTATGTGCATTAGAATTTTGCGACGCCGTTTTTCGCGCTACTTTCTTATTTTTATTTTTCGACCTTTTATTTTTCGACCTTTTATTTTTCGACCTTTTTCGACGCGTTTTTTTTTCTTTCTTATTTCTCGCTATTCTAGTTTTAGGATAAGATTTTTATTCTACTTCTTATCTAAATTTCTTAAAATTACGAAAATTTATTTTAAGTGGTTAAATTGATAGACATCAAAATTTTCTGGTTCGTAGTAATAGTTGGATTTGTACGTGGACCGAGTTATTGGAGCCAAACAGTACTCAATTATATTGAGACCAAACGAATCCTGCCCCTCTGCTGCATCTTTTGGCTATTCGAAACGTGGGCAAAATCAGAAAAGTCTATTAATTGGATAACTTATATAATTTTTCTTTCCTTTTAAAAACTAATAGGATATTCAGTGAATGCACCGAGTAAAACGTTCACCACCTTTCATACGTTCACCACCTATAACTCGATCAAGACATCTAGCCAATATTGTCGCCGTTGATTTTTCTTTAGAATCATCATCTAGTCGACCAAGAACTTCAACTCAAATTTCCGATAATCCATCTTTTGAACCCGACCTCACAATTGAGAATCCGGAGAATATTCAGGGACAATTCCAAGATCCAGAACCACTAATCATTCCTCCTGAACCACAAACCATTAAATCAGAATCTTCTAGTGATTCGTATTCAACAAATTCAATTATGGAAAATCTGGTACCTCTAAGTATGGAAGACCGAATGAGAGCCACACGCACGGGCCAAGGTCACGCCATTATTAAGCCAGACATTAATGCGCCAGATTATGAAATCAAAGGACAAATCCTACACATGGTAACTAATCAGTGCCAATATAGTGGTGCGCCGAAGGAAGATCCAAACGAACATCTTCGTACGTTTAATAGGATCTGTACACTATTCAAAATCCGAGAAGTTGAGGATGAACAGATCTATCTCATGTTGTTTCCCTGGACTTTAAAGGGAGAAGCCAAAGATTGGTTAGAATCGTTACCTGAAGGGGCGATTGACACATGGGATGTTTTAGTTGAGAAATTTCTTAAAAGATTCTTTCCGGCATCTAAAGCCGTGAGACTTCAAGGAGAAATTGTTACGTTCACACAAAAGTCAAATGAAACTCTATATGAGGCGTGGACAAGATTTGGAAAGTTGTTGAGAGGATGTCCTCAACACGGTTTAGACACTTATCAAATAGTATAAATATTCTACCAAGGTGTCAACGTTGCTACACGAAAAGACATCGACATAACAGCTGGTGGTTCCATTATGAAGAAAACCGCAACCGAAGCTTACAAAATTATTGATAACACAGCCTCCCACTCTCATGAGTGGCACCAAGAGAAAGATATATATCGTTCATCTAAAGCGGCTAGAGCCGATTCTAGCCATAACTTTGATTCCGTTTCCGCAAAAATAGATGCTTTCGAGAGACGAATGGAAAAGATGAATAAAGATATTCACGCAATACGAATCAGTTGTGAGCAATGCGGTGGACCACACTTAATGAAAGACTGTCACATTGAACAAACGATGGAACAACGTGAGAATGTTGTCTACATGAACCAAAGGCTGGAAAATAGTTATCAGAATAATTATCAACCGCCAAGGCCAAACTTCAATCGAAATCAAAACATTCTTTACAATCCAAAAGGACCCGACAATAACTCGTATAACCAACAAGGTCCGAATAACCAACCAACTCAAAACAACACTTTCAATCAACAAAGACCTGGCTTGTATAAACCACCACAACAAACCGACGAGAAGAAGTCAAATCTGGAAGAAGTGGTATTTAAGCTAGTTGAATCTCAAACACAATTTATTGAAACTCAAACCCAAACGAATGAGAGGTTTGAGCAGTCATTTAGAACTCAACAAGCTTCCATTTTGAATCTAGAAAAACAAGTAGGTACTCTTGTTAGATTGATGAGTGAAAGGGAACAAGGAAAGCTACCGAGTAATAATGAAGTAAATCCTCGGAAAGAAAATGTTAACATGATATCAACAAATTCTGAAAAACCAATACCAGAAGATGGGAAAGTTTTCGATGTAAGTAACAATGAAGAAGTTACACCACCACCACCACCCGAGTATGTAAAGCCAGTGGTGGCACCATACAGACCACCCATCCCGTTTCCAAGAAAAGGAGTTGAGTATGAGCAAGTAATAGGTAATAAAGTTTGTGATACCTCTGGAAAGAAGAAGAAGAAGAATAAAAAAGTGCAAGAAACAAAAACAGTAGAAGTAAACCCGGTGAAGACAGTTCCACCAAATCCTCCACCTAGGGTAGGTGATCCGGGTGAATTTATTGTTCCTTGTCTACTTAGTGACTGTGTCATGTATGATGCACTAGCAGATTTAGGTTCAAGTGTGAGTGTTATGCCTCTTTCATTATATAAGAGATTAGGTGTAGGTGAGTTAACTCCAACGGATATGAGTGTTCGACTCCTTGATCAAACCATTAAGCACCCAGTTGGAATTGCTGACAACCTACCCGTTCAAGTAGGTAATTTAACCTTTCTAGTCGAATTCATTGTCATTGACATAGAAGAGGACTCAAACGTTCCTCTAATTTTAGGTCGCCCATTCTTAGCGTCCACCGGGGTTTTATTTGATATAAGAAAGGGTATAATGACACTTAGTAATGATGAGAAATCGATCACCTTTATGATTCAAAAGTCTAAATATCCACAAACCAAAACCGTTGAACCAACAAAAACGATTGGTAAGAACCATGTTGTTTTACCAAATCCAACGGTAATGCTTAACAATAATAGAACACCTAAGTGTGGGGAAAATGAAGTAACACCTAATGATGACTTGATAATAAAGAACCCCATAGTTGATACGAAATTAAATGACCCCGTTATTAACAGTTCAATGAAGAAACTTTTTAAACGGGTTATTGATGCTAAAAGTAAGGGGAACTTTAAGTTATATAACCGGTTAGTATCCAATCTGTCGCCTAAAGAAAAGGCGAAGCTAGTTGAATTTGTGGATATTGTGATGACCCGGAAATTTCCGAACAAATTTAAACTTTAATCTTTATATATATCCGACACGATAAGCAAAATCTGTAATGTTGAATCCCAAAAGTTTTGAAACTATATTCATTTAATCAAATACCCTTTGACCATGCCTAACGATTCACGAACAATTATGTGTAAATAAATATATATACATATACATGTGTGATTATTAAATGGAGATATATTAATAAAACATTGAACGGATTAGTTAATATGAATATAAGCTACGAGATCTATTTTATGAACTTGGAAATGTTATCAAGGTATTGAATAAATAATACTTTACATGAACGTATTTGTTCGATGTAAGTTTATCAACGAGATTAAAAGATAATATCAAATGATTGAATTATTAGATACATTGAATTATGATTTCGAGTCTCTGTTATGAGGTCCACTTTGAATTAGAAAACTCCTACTTTTAACGGTATTCGGAATAAATGGTAAAGTGATTTACAAAAGTGCCTTTAGCGAGAGTTAGTCAAAAGTTAGTAATCATTTCCGTTTAAAATTCAAAAATGTATTTTACTTGATCAACTCGCGTCCCTCGATAAATATTTAGTATTCATATTAAAAATATTATTTGGTAAAATAACTACTATTTTTTGAAACAAGTAAATTATATAAAACAAACTTTGAAATGTAATTGATTTTGAAAGACTAAATATTATATCATTAGATAAATATTTCAAACATATATATATTGTACAAATTTTTGTGTTAAATAAAAATATATACATATTTTTAAATTAGTCATAAAACGTTCTGATTTAAAATAAAATATTTTGACAAACAACGAGTCACTGATTTATAGAAGTAAATGACCACAACGCTCAATTTTATAAGTTATATTTTTATAAAGGTATTTTATTGTTGAGTAAGTCTAATTTTTGTAAAAGGTACACGTCACGTAACGTAAAAGGCTAGTTTTCTAAACGTACGAAAGTGCGCCCGAAAAACCGAAAGTGGTACATGAGTTGTGAGACCACGACCGTGTCATTTTTGTAAAAATTATATTTTTACCATGAGCGTAAATATAATATAATATTTAATTAATTCTAAAGATTAAATATATTATATATAAAATAATATATAAAGTTATGCATAAAATGTGTGATACGTAATATGATGTGTGAAAAGTGGTGTCGGCAAAAGATTATTGGACAATGTTAGATGCTACTTTTATTCATGTGATTTCATGATTTAATCGGGGAGTTGGTGAGGTCCAATTTCCTTTAAATAATGAACGTACCAGTTTCTACTTCTTATTTACTCATTCATCTATCTCGATCTCGCTCTCTCTAAATATACATGTACTTATTTCTTTATTTATTATTATTATTATTATTATTATTATTATTATTATTAAACTTATAATTATTATTAGTAGGAGCGATATTATTAGTAATATACATAAAATACTACGACGAGGTTATGAGCAAGTTATTTCAAACATGTTTTTCGAGTAGGATAGGGCTAAGGAAATTATGGGTTATAGCTATGGAGGTAATGGGTAATGTTCATGGGTATGCCCGTGAGGTCAATTTGGTAGTTATCATCTCCGTTGCATCTACGTACCTTTCCTACAATATTGAACCTCAATATTGATACGTGAGCACTCATAACTTAACTTTTAATTACTAATAGTGTATCCCTGACTAGTGCTCGAGAAAATAGAATTATGCATATTTGTATTTTTGATATTGCCCTTAGATAGGTTATGTTGAATCCTGAATTAGTTACACCTACGGTTGAGATAAGGTATAAGATATGCATGTCCTTGGAAAGCTAGCGAAAAATTAAAAACTTTTCATTTAGATATCGAATGGATTCGATGAACGGTTAGAAAGTTATGAATTAAACAATTAATTTCGTAATTAAAAATGCTGATAATAATTAGTGAACTAATTTTCTGGGTAATAAAAAGTGGTTATTTGGATTCTACTCGTCGAGTAGATGAATTTTCATATAAAGCACGTCTCGTTTCGTTGAACGGTTGTCAAGTTATGGATAAAAGAAGTTTTGTAAATTTTGATGAAACGTCGTTACGGAAACTGAAATTCTCGTTGATCTCCGTTGTTTCAGATTAAAACAAAATTATCACTGAATTCTTTGCTGTAAGATGTAACAAACGACTCTGGTCGTTTGTCAATTCGAGTCTCGACGATTTTTCTAAAAATCGTCAAAGTTGACTGTTTGGTCACATTTTAAAATTCTAAAAAGAGCTGAAACTTTTTTATTAAAAATGTCAGTTTTGTATCAGTTGTCATGGTCGGCCTGATGTGTGTTTACTTTTGCCAAAAATCATGTTATATCTTTGTGGTAACGAGAATTTGAAGGCTTTGACCGTTTGTCAATCCGAGTTTCGAGGAATTTTCTAAAAATCTCCAAAGTAGGCTACTCGGTCACTTTTGTAAATTTATTAAAGCTGAAAAATTAACTTTGAAACACCGAAACCGCGTTGGCAACTACGAGTTGTCTAGGTTTAGTTTACTTCTGTAAAAATTTATGCTTAATCTTTTTGGTAATGTGTAACTTTTATCTTTGGCCGTTTATCAATCGGAGTTCCGATAATTTTTCTAAAAATCGCTGAAGTGGCCGTTTAGTCATGTTTGACCGAAAAATCATTTTTGTATAAGTTATTATATTTTTGCATGCGACCTCGTTTTTACTTTAACCTTTGACTTTTGCACATTAGTCTCGAGCATTGGGATTGTGGTACACTATGACTTGGCCTAGTTTATTAGACAAATATTGACAAATACATAAATATATATAATTACTATAGGTTCGTGAATCCGAGGCCAACCCTACACTTGTTCAATGATGTTATATGTATTTTTACTACAAAATACAGTATGGTGAGTTTTCATTACTCCCTTTTTAAATGCTTTCGCAATATATATTTTTGGGACTGAGAATGCATGCGCTGCTTTTATAAATGTTTTACGAAATGGACACAAGTGATCGAAACTACATTCTATGGTTGGATTATCTAATCGAATATGCCCTTTTTATATAGTCTGGTAATCTAAGAATTAGGGAACAGAAACCCTAATTGACGCGAACTCTAAAGATAGATCTATCGGGCCCAACAAGCCCCATCCAAAGTACCGGATGTTTTAGTACTTCGAAATTTATATCATGTCCGAAGGAGGATCCCGGAATGATGGGGATATTCTTATATATGCATATTGTTAATGTCGGTTACCAGGTGTTCAATCCATATGAATGATATTTTTGTCACTATGCATGGGACGTATGTTTATGAGAAATGGAAATCTGAAATCTTGTGGTCTATTAAAATGATGGAAACGATTGTTTAAGTTAAACTAATGAACTCACCAACCTTTTGGTTGACACTTGAAAGCATGTTTATTCTCAGGTTTGAAAGAGATCTTCCGCTGTGCATTAGCTCATTTTAAAGATATTACTTGGAGTCATTCATGACATATTTCAAAAGACGTTGCATTCGAGTCGTTGAAGTTCATTAAAGATTATTATTAAGTAAATGACAGATTAGGTCATTTATAGTTTGGATATTATGAAATGGTATGCATACATGTCAACTTTCGATGTAATGAAAGATTGTCTTTTAAAAATGAATGCAATGTTTGTAAAATGTATCATTTAGAGGTCAAGTACCTCGCGATGTAATCATATGTTATTGTATTCGTCCCTATGGATTGGGTCGGGTCGTCTCATGTGGTATCAGAGCGGTGGTCTTAGCGAACCAGGTCTTGCATTAGTGTGTCTTACTGTTAGTTGTTAATATGCATTAGTGAGTCTGGACTTCGACCGTGTTTGCATGTCAAAAGTTTTGCTTATCATTTTGTGTCGGAAATCATCTACTTATCATCCTTAGGAAATTATCTGCTTATCATCTTAAGTCTAGACGCGTTTTCCTGCATTTATTGCATAATAGTGTATAGACGAATTCTTATCTTAGTGTATCTGTTACTGTGAACTTTGACTAACATCTTTCAAAGATTTTCCGTAATTTATGGGATTTTGGTGTTATATATACATATGCAAATTATGTAATTGAAGAATACCAAATTTAAATCCTACAATCTATTTCATAACAAAATTCCTCCCCTAATCATACGAGATGGATCCCTCAACCAGTTCGAACTCCTCAGATTTCGACAGCTATGTCGATATGGATTTCCATTCGAGCTCTGAAAACAGTGTGACCGGAATGGATCAACCAATCAGTCATCATCTATTCTGGATGAAATGGGGATGGGTTCGTAGCCTCCTCAATTATTGGAGACAAGAAGAAGGTGATCCTTTCCATCCACCAAATTGCCCTATTGGCGATGAACCTGAAGCACTTACCGGCGAACCTGTTCGTGAAACCATCTTCTATCTTATTTCCAGAGTATCTCGTCACGATTATATATTATATCAAATTCTAGATTTTATTTATCCGCTCGTCCCAACCGACAATCATCCCGGTATACTAGCAGAAATTAATGAACTTCGTGCTCGCGTGATAGCTTTAGAGCTTATGGTGCAAGGATTACAAACACCATCAGCAGCACCAGCAGCATAATCAGTACCACCAGTAGCATCAACATCGCAAACCTAGATACCCTAAACATCAACAGCATCACACGCCTCAACATCATAATCTATATCTCGGATATCAACATCACACGCACCATAGATACCAAGGAGTACTAACAACAACAAACGATGAAGTATTGATTCATAACTTCATCAGAAGAACATTCTACGGTGATTATGTAATCTCTAAAGTCTTAGAGATTATCTATTTCCACCCTAACCCTAAATCAGATGAGTGAACCAAAATGATTCAAAGAAGAATCAAAACCCTAATAAGAATAGTGCGCGATTTACAAACTAGACTTGTTATACAAGCATCGCTAGTAGTTACCGGAAGTATCATCAGCAGCAACAGTACCGTTAGCATCACCAGTATAGTCAGTAACGTCAGCATCGTCAGAATCAACAACACTTATGACATCACATATTCCGTCAGTTCAAGAATCATTGTGGAAACCATTACGAATTAATAACGAGGATATTGTATCAACGAGTCATGAAGTATTACCTCAGTTCCTTCGAAGAATTTATATGTATATCCTATATATACATATATATAAATTTTTAACCATAAGAAATCTTTTCGTACTAAGCTATTATGTATGGAACTTAACTATCCGGTTAATTCAAATTACTAATATGCTATGATGTACATTCTTCGTTAAAAATTTAATCATTGTTAACCACAATCTGTGTTGCAACTCAATGAATTTTATTTCATAATAAATCAAGTGTATTATTCAATAACATGTTTGATTTTACACTTTAATCTTTGATGCGCTGAAAATTTTCTATATCACATCAATCGTACCTTGCGAAGTTCGCAAGAATTCCACAAGCATCAACATTCTTCACTAAGGAAATATCAATAAGAATAAATATTGAAGTATTGATTACATTAGTGAGATACTCCGCGAAATTTTGTAATTCCTAATGTTTTAGAGATTACTCATTTCTAATTCAAGCCAAAAAAAATCAAATGAATTTAATGTGATTTTAAACTCATTAAATCTGTATTACATCTGAAGAAAATATACTCACATATATTTTCATAAAGACTGAAATGAAAATTCTTGTTCAAAATATTAATTGTGAAATTTTTTTTAACGGGTAGGTAATACCCGGGAAATATATTAAATTACAATTAATATGTTACGTCCTTCAATTCGGATCCAACAATCATCAACTATACCAACATGCATTCTTCTATAGAAATCAAAACAACCATACTCATTTGAATCTAATTACATGCTCTGATTTTGGGAATTTCAGAATTTAACTCGAGATATAACCGAAATCATTATTCTTAGATCCTTACATTTTTCAAAACTATACTTGGAATTCAAAACTGTGATAGAACATCACTTTTAATCGTAACACTCAGATGAATATGAAAATCATTCGGGAGTCAGGACAATTCCATCATTTGGATATTGACTATGACAATCTGCATTTAAAACCCTTCGAAATTCCGGAAGACACTTCAAACATTGAACAATCGAGATGATGATCCAATCGCACATTATTCGAAGTCTTGTACCTGAAAAGCTCTCGAAACCAAAGTCGTAGTTTAACACGTACCCGCGTCGAATTCTTTATCATTTATTAGCAAAAACAACATTTCGATTCCTTTTCAAAGTAGCCAATTTTGTCACAGCTCCAGCAAAGCAACTTCGACCTTTCAGTTAGACCAGTCTTATTATAATTCCGATAAATACGTTGTCCTTTCGTCATTATTACTGGAAAACCTTTCATATTCCACCATATTACCACCAGTGTTTAATCATCTAAAACACAATTCTTCTGAATCCACCTCAGATTGATAATCTATGATTCAGATATTATTGCATTAAATGCAGAGGAAACATAAAAATGGTAGATGGTCTGAACGGCCAAAAGTTTGATGATAGAAGATAGTGAGCTGGTAAAGCTCAGAAAAAGAGAATATTTGGAACTGGAAAACGAATTGAGCAAAGTATGAAGGAAGCAGTGGACAAATCACAAGGACTAAATCTGCCTTCAAAGAATCCAAATAAATCAGTGCCTGCTGAACTCGTTAGCAAACACCTTACTTCTTATTCTAAACCTTCACAGACAGATATTCTTCATCATCATCATATCTTAAATATTATAAGATATCTTTGTATCTTCCATTATACATATTCTCCATATCTTTGGAGATATTTTCACAACTATTCTTATCAAGTATCATTTATTTCTCCGTAATATCTGCAACATAAAAGAAACTGTGTTAGTTTCTAAATTCTGAAAAATTTGAATATGAATGTTTTTGAAGTGGTGTTGGGAACTGATGCATGGGTTAATATAATATAATGACACTTGATCAACGTCATTATATTACAGTAATTCATGCTGAGTTTCTAATGGACGTGATGATTCACAGGACATACCGTCATCATGTATCATTTACACGACTATTACATTCTATTTAACCTCTAAATATATCAAGAAAATATTTCTTGATGATTCGGTCTTTTTCAGGGTATTCTGGTAATTTAACAAATCAATATTTTACCATTACCATTTCCTTCTTAGAACAATTACTATGTTCATTCTGAAATCTATACATACGAATTCTGGACCATTACGAGAGCTATTTAATCGCAAGAAGAAGAAACGAAAGGACAAAGCTCTGAAATAGAAATTCGGAGCATAAACCGCAACAAATAGAAGAGAGCATTAACTATGGATGACGATGACTATAGAAGACAGAAGCAGGGATATCGAAATATAAGGGAGAGTGTAAAATCTAACAACAACCCGGAAATTTACAACCCGTATATATCAATGCATATAGCAATGTAAAGACATGGGAGAACTAGAAACACTATAAACCCAAGAGTATAATAAAAGTAAATGGATTCTTCCGGTGGCAGGTTAAAAAGAAGAATGACAGATATGAAAGTTAAGAGGATATCAAGGATCAGGATGGGATGGAGCATATTAACGAATACTTTAAAGTAGGAATTGAGAAAGAAAGAATAGAAGGTGTGAGTTGTAAGGAAATGGAGAGGGTGGATTTATAGGAAAATTTTCGACAGAGTAATCGAAGCAGATTATTGCGTTTAATCAAAGAAGATCTGAATCTCCTTAATTATCGAAGAATCAAATCTTAATATGAAGATTTCTTCTAAATTCCTTAAATTTCGGAAATCAATCTTGACTACGACACCGGTTAAGTCAAACTTACTTTTATTCATTTTTACTCTTAAGTAATAGCTTCATTCGTGCTCTTCACAAAAACAAATCATTTTATCTATATTAATCAATGATGATAAAACCCTAATTATCAGTTCAAATACGTCATGAAAACACTCTTACTGTTAGCCATGACAATCTCTATCAAATTTCGGGACGAAATTTCTTTTAACGGGTAGGTAATGTGATGACCCGGAAATTTCCGAACAAATTTAAACTTTAATCTTTATATATATCCGACACGATAAGCAAAATCTGTAATGTTGAATCCCAAAAGTTTTGAAACTATATTCATTTAATCAAATACCCTTTGACCATGCCTAACGATTCACGAACAATTATGTGTAAATAAATATATATACATATACATGTGTGATTATTAAATGGAGATATATTAATAAAACATTGAACGGATTAGTTAATATGAATATAAGCTACGAGATCTATTTTATGAACTTGGAAATGTTATCAAGGTATTGAATAAATAATACTTTACATGAACGTATTTGTTCGATGTAAGTTTATCAACGAGATTAAAAGATAATATCAAATGATTGAATTATTAGATACATTGAATTATGATTTCGAGTCTCTGTTATGAGGTCCACTTTGAATTAGAAAACTCCTACTTTTAACGGTATTCGGAATAAATGGTAAAGTGATTTACAAAAGTGCCTTTAGCGAGAGTTAGTCAAAAGTTAGTAATCATTTCCGTTTAAAATTCAAAAATGTATTTTACTTGATCAACTCGCGTCCCTCGATAAATATTTAGTATTCATATTAAAAATATTATTTGGTAAAATAACTACTATTTTTTGAAACAAGTAAATTATATAAAACAAACTTTGAAATGTAATTGATTTTGAAAGACTAAATATTATATCATTAGATAAATATTTCAAACATATATATATTGTACAAATTTTTGTGTTAAATAAAAATATATACATATTTTTAAATTAGTCATAAAACGTTCTGATTTAAAATAAAATATTTTGACAAACAACGAGTCACTGATTTATAGAAGTAAATGACCACAACGCTCAATTTTATAAGTTATATTTTTATAAAGGTATTTTATTGTTGAGTAAGTCTAATTTTTGTAAAAGGTACACGTCACGTAACGTAAAAGGCTAGTTTTCTAAACGTACGAAAGTGCGCCCGAAAAACCGAAAGTGGTACATGAGTTGTGAGACCACGACCGTGTCATTTTTGTAAAAATTATATTTTTACCATGAGCGTAAATATAATATAATATTTAATTAATTCTAAAGATTAAATATATTATATATAAAATAATATATAAAGTTATGCATAAAATGTGTGATACGTAATATGATGTGTGAAAAGTGGTGTCGGCAAAAGATTATTGGACAATGTTAGATGCTACTTTTATTCATGTGATTTCATGATTTAATCGGGGAGTTGGTGAGGTCCAATTTCCTTTAAATAATGAACGTACCAGTTTCTACTTCTTATTTACTCATTCATCTATCTCGATCTCGCTCTCTCTAAATATACATGTACTTATTTCTTTATTTATTATTATTATTATTATTATTATTATTATTATTATTAAACTTATAATTATTATTAGTAGGAGCGATATTATTAGTAATATACATAAAATACTACGACGAGGTTATGAGCAAGTTATTTCAAACATGTTTTTCGAGTAGGATAGGGCTAAGGAAATTATGGGTTATAGCTATGGAGGTAATGGGTAATGTTCATGGGTATGCCCGTGAGGTCAATTTGGTAGTTATCATCTCCGTTGCATCTACGTACCTTTCCTACAATATTGAACCTCAATATTGATACGTGAGCACTCATAACTTAACTTTTAATTACTAATAGTGTATCCCTGACTAGTGCTCGAGAAAATAGAATTATGCATATTTGTATTTTTGATATTGCCCTTAGATAGGTTATGTTGAATCCTGAATTAGTTACACCTACGGTTGAGATAAGGTATAAGATATGCATGTCCTTGGAAAGCTAGCGAAAAATTAAAAACTTTTCATTTAGATATCGAATGGATTCGATGAACGGTTAGAAAGTTATGAATTAAACAATTAATTTCGTAATTAAAAATGCTGATAATAATTAGTGAACTAATTTTCTGGGTAATAAAAAGTGGTTATTTGGATTCTACTCGTCGAGTAGATGAATTTTCATATAAAGCACGTCTCGTTTCGTTGAACGGTTGTCAAGTTATGGATAAAAGAAGTTTTGTAAATTTTGATGAAACGTCGTTACGGAAACTGAAATTCTCGTTGATCTCCGTTGTTTCAGATTAAAACAAAATTATCACTGAATTCTTTGCTGTAAGATGTAACAAACGACTCTGGTCGTTTGTCAATTCGAGTCTCGACGATTTTTCTAAAAATCGTCAAAGTTGACTGTTTGGTCACATTTTAAAATTCTAAAAAGAGCTGAAACTTTTTTATTAAAAATGTCAGTTTTGTATCAGTTGTCATGGTCGGCCTGATGTGTGTTTACTTTTGCCAAAAATCATGTTATATCTTTGTGGTAACGAGAATTTGAAGGCTTTGACCGTTTGTCAATCCGAGTTTCGAGGAATTTTCTAAAAATCTCCAAAGTAGGCTACTCGGTCACTTTTGTAAATTTATTAAAGCTGAAAAATTAACTTTGAAACACCGAAACCGCGTTGGCAACTACGAGTTGTCTAGGTTTAGTTTACTTCTGTAAAAATTTATGCTTAATCTTTTTGGTAATGTGTAACTTTTATCTTTGGCCGTTTATCAATCGGAGTTCCGATAATTTTTCTAAAAATCGCTGAAGTGGCCGTTTAGTCATGTTTGACCGAAAAATCATTTTTGTATAAGTTATTATATTTTTGCATGCGACCTCGTTTTTACTTTAACCTTTGACTTTTGCACATTAGTCTCGAGCATTGGGATTGTGGTACACTATGACTTGGCCTAGTTTATTAGACAAATATTGACAAATACATAAATATATATAATTACTATAGGTTCGTGAATCCGAGGCCAACCCTACACTTGTTCAATGATGTTATATGTATTTTTACTACAAAATACAGTATGGTGAGTTTTCATTACTCCCTTTTTAAATGCTTTCGCAATATATATTTTTGGGACTGAGAATGCATGCGCTGCTTTTATAAATGTTTTACGAAATGGACACAAGTGATCGAAACTACATTCTATGGTTGGATTATCTAATCGAATATGCCCTTTTTATATAGTCTGGTAATCTAAGAATTAGGGAACAGAAACCCTAATTGACGCGAACTCTAAAGATAGATCTATCGGGCCCAACAAGCCCCATCCAAAGTACCGGATGTTTTAGTACTTCGAAATTTATATCATGTCCGAAGGAGGATCCCGGAATGATGGGGATATTCTTATATATGCATATTGTTAATGTCGGTTACCAGGTGTTCAATCCATATGAATGATATTTTTGTCACTATGCATGGGACGTATGTTTATGAGAAATGGAAATCTGAAATCTTGTGGTCTATTAAAATGATGGAAACGATTGTTTAAGTTAAACTAATGAACTCACCAACCTTTTGGTTGACACTTGAAAGCATGTTTATTCTCAGGTTTGAAAGAGATCTTCCGCTGTGCATTAGCTCATTTTAAAGATATTACTTGGAGTCATTCATGACATATTTCAAAAGACGTTGCATTCGAGTCGTTGAAGTTCATTAAAGATTATTATTAAGTAAATGACAGATTAGGTCATTTATAGTTTGGATATTATGAAATGGTATGCATACATGTCAACTTTCGATGTAATGAAAGATTGTCTTTTAAAAATGAATGCAATGTTTGTAAAATGTATCATTTAGAGGTCAAGTACCTCGCGATGTAATCATATGTTATTGTATTCGTCCCTATGGATTGGGTCGGGTCGTCTCAGATATTACGAAAAAAGCTGGTCACTGGCTTAAAGCAAAAGTCACAGATATGCAAGTTGATTATGGTCCAAGAGAAATTGACGATGAAGTTAATCACAATTTTGACACCACATCTACCTAAGTGTGAGGAGATTCAAATATTCTAAAAAGAAAATGCTGTTTGGAGTTAGTTGTTCTGTTCTCGTGTAGTTCCGAGAATGGAATCCGATTGGTCTTTTCCACTAGCAGACACTAAAGAACTAGTTTTCTCCCCCCATTCTGAATTTTTTTTGTTTTTTAGGTTTTATATGAAATTAATATGTTTTCTTTTTAAGTTTTGTGTGAATTTAAAAACAAAAATTTACTTTATTTCATTAAGTTGAAAAAAAATGATTTCTAAAATTCGTCGTGAGTTGAAGACTAGGCCGTTGAGCCGAAATTACTTTACCCGAGGGCGGGGCGAAAAATTTTTTCATCATTATTTTTAATTTTATTGATTTAAAGTATGCCAAAAAAAAATATATTTGATTTTATAAATTTTTGAACGTGGGGTAATATACCCAACTTTAATAATATGTATATATGTTCGTATTTTATCATGTAAACAACAGGGTAAAACAACGCACTTTCAAAGACTAACATTAAGTTCAGCAAAAGGTACTGATTTTGACGACAAGATGCAAAACAACAAATGTGATATAATAAATGAAGGAATGAACGATGAGGCGCGCCATCTATCATTCGACGAGCTTTGTAATTACAAACTGGGTATTTTTAATCACTTTTCTACACTAATCACCCTCATGAATTAATAATTATAGTCTAATTTCATGCAAATGAGGGCATTGCATGATCTCAAGTGTGGGGAAGGGTTATAAATTCTCTCGGGTTTATACTTGGCTTATTTTCTAAATATTATGAAAATTTTAAAATTTTTTAACTAAATGAATTCAAAATCATGTTTATACATATTTATGAACGATAAAACTAGGTGTTAATGCCGAAATTATCGTTACCTCGGAAAGGACATAAATTGAGAAACAACCTAAAATGCTTGAATTCATTTAAAATGGAATAAAGGAGAATAAAAAGGCAAAGAAAGAAACTAAGTGTGGGGAGAATGTACCAAGTTATTCAATTAAAAATTATCTATCACATATCTTTGTACAAGATTATTGCAGGTACTTTTGTTTTGGATGATACTAATCAGTTTTACCCGGTTTACTGTAATATATTTGAAAGAAAGATGGATCTACACGATGAATCAATTCCATCATTAAAAGGAAGTAAAGTCTTCCGAAAAAGACACGCGCTTCTTGATTTAGGTCAAGAAGTTGTCGTCCAGACCAGCTGTAGGTTGACGAAAAATCTAGAAAAGTCATCTCTAAAATCAGCAGGAAATCCACGGACCTCAGCATCAAACAGGGTCGCCATGTGGTCAGATTTATCCTAACCATGAGAAGGATTTATCTCGCATAATGGGGGGGCACCGTGCAAATTAGCTTGATAAGACTAATGAATCAAATCCCCAGAAAGGATAATCTCCTTAAAGATTAAAAATCAGCTTTTAAGACTGATATTACTCAATCCTTGAGATTGACCTTAAAGATTGAGAATTCAAACTCATGGAATTCAATGATATCTAAACTCGAGCTTGAACGAGAAAATATTTTGATCAAAAATACAAACCGATTTATTTTCTGAAAACCCATTTTCAATGCGTTCATTACCATTGAACGTAAAATCCTAGGAATTCACCTGGAATTCATTAGGTCACCTGAACCAAATCGGGTGTCAACCGTAAGAACGGTGGTTGCATAGCATGGTCGGAGACAGGACCTTGTGCCAGACCGAAAAATCATAGGATGATCTTTACTATCGCTCCTACCAAGGATAGTTCTAGCATCCGACACGTTAAAAGACCATAATCATCTGCATGTCACGGGACATTGCCTTAACAGTTTCTTGTTCATCGCTTTCCTTTACAACCGGACGGTAGTTTACCGAAAGATAATATACGGAACAAGTAAACTGGATGTGTACTTTCCGATACCGGGATAGCAGTGGATTACACGAACCTAAAAGTTTTAGCCAAAATATTGATCCACAAATATATTTTGCAACACCGATGATGGATCAAATCAGAAAACTTGTCTAGGGTAAAATCTAGCTTGAATTTTCAAAAGATCAAATGTTTTCATAAAGATCCAATTTCCTTAAAGGATCTAAATTTTTATAGTCATGTGGGACTGTAAACCGCCTTTCAAATGTGCACTTTGCTTTGGAAACCGAAAGTAAATCGGCTATTTGATTGCAAGTGTCGTTGTCCTAAACCCAAGGCAACTGTGGATGACACACCCACCTTTAACCATATCGTTACTATCATTGTTTATACAGCTCTATCAAAATCACTGATGTACAAAGTGTGAAGAATAAAGAAGTGATTCGTGTGATGTATTATATTATTTCAAGACTGTATTGCTTGAGGACAAGCAACGCTCAAGTGTGGGGATATTGATAAGGCTAAAAAGGAACATATATTTCATAGCAAAATCCCCCAAGAAAGACAAGATTTTAGTTGCAATTGTTCCATTTTCAAGTAATATTCGTTTATTTTAAATAAGTGCGAAGACAAAAGGCGAAAACGACGAATTGAAGACACAAAGGTCCAAAAAGCTCAAAAGTACAAGATACAATCAAAAAGGTTCAAATTATTGATGAGGAACGTCTAAAAATGACAAGAGTACAAGTTACAAAACGCAAAGTACAAAATATAAAATTGTACGCAAGGACGTTCGAAAATCCGGAACCGGGACCAGAGTCAACTCTCAACGCTCGACGCAACGGTGTAAAAATTACGAGTCAACTATGCACAAGAATAAAATATAATATTTAAATAATTCATAATAAGAATAATATTAAATAATAAAAAGTTGTTAATTGAGCATAGTTCAGGGGTCATAAGTGAAAATTCAATTTCTAAATTCGCCTATAAAAGGCTTTGTAATCGTAATGTAAAAACACACCTTTTTCTATCTTTTTCTTATTTATCAATATCAATTATCAATATCTATATTCTATATCTCTATCATAATGTTAACTTAATAAGATATAACAATAATCTTAATTTTAATTTTAAATTATGATAATAATAAGATTTATGATAGAGATCGTTTGAGTGTGTAAGTCGAAATTCTGTCCGTGTAACGCTACGCTATTTTTAATCATTGTAAGTTATGTTCAACCTTTTTACATTAATGTATCGTAACTAAGTTATTATTATGCTTATTTGAGCCGAAGTAATCGTGATGTTGGGCTAAAATATTAAGAAGGGGTTATTGAACTTTGGACCATAATTAAGGTTTGGGTAAAAGACCGACACTTGTGGAAATTGAACTATTGACTATTAATAGATGGGGGGTATTGTCTAATTGAGTGACAACTCATTGGAGTCTGTCGAACCTATCTTCAAATTAATTAACCTAATAATTAATAATGATTATGGTTGTCCTATTTAGTGATGTTCATATGGAATCTGTTATAATCATTTAATTAATCAATTGGGTTGGGTAATTGATTATTCATTCTGATCAAGTGGATGAATTAATATTCATAAACTAATTAAAACAGGGGTGGATTACATACAGTGATAACTGGTGTAATTGTTGACAGAAGTGATAACTGCGTCACAGTTTAAATCCTTAATCAGTTGGAATATTTGACTTCGGGTATAAGGGTAATTTGACGAGGATACTCGCACTTTATTTTTATGACCGATGGACTATTATGGACAAAAACCAGATAGACGTATCAAATAAACCAGGACAAAGGACAATTAACCCATGGTAATAAATTAAAATCAACACGTCAAACATCATGATTACGGAAGTTTAAATAAGCATAATTCTTTTATTATATTTCTCATCGTATCTTTATTTACTGTCATTTTATTACTCGCAATTTTATTTACTGTCATTTTATTTATTGTCATTATTTTAAGCACTTTAATTATCGTCATTTATCTTTACGCTTAAAATATAGAATCGACAAACCGGTCATTAAACGGTAAAACCCCCCTTTTATAATAATATTACTACTTATATAATTATATATATTTTGTATAAATATAGTTAAAAATATAGTAAGTATCACCAGCTCCCTGTGGAACGAACCGGACTTACTAAAAACTACACTACTCTACGATTAGGTACACTGCCTATAGTGTTGTAGCAAGGTTTAGGTATATCCCATCCGTAAATTAATAAAACTTGTGTCATATTTTGTAGTATTTTGTATTAAAAATAATACTATTTCGTACCCTCACGCTACATCATCAATGTCTCAGACTCGATCACAACTCAAAGTATATATATTATTTGAGAATCAACCTCAACCCTGTATAGAGAACTCAATCATTACTGCATATAGAGTGTCTATGGTGATTCCAAATAATATATATAGATGCGTCGATATGATATGTCAAAACTTTGTATACGTGTCCCGATATTTAAAGTGCGTAAAATAAATAACAGAAATTAAATGACGATAAATAAAATTGCGAGAATGTAAATTGCGATAAATAAACTACAATAAATAAATTGCGATAATTAAATGGTAATACGGAATTAACAGTTAGCTAGGAACAGTTAGCTAGGATTTTGTTAGGGTGGATTCTTAATAGAATTTCATATTGTTAATTAATCTGTTTCTAATCAATTTTTATTGTGTCCATTATTTTTTCATTATGCCACTTGTTGGATTCTGATAGGTCAAAATCCATATATGAAATTGAATTTGAATGAAAATAGTTATTCTTTGGTGAAAGGATACGTATATCGGTGGTTGTAAGTAGGATAGTGAATGACTGTTGAATCAGATTCGAAGAATATACAGTATAACATGTTAATATGAAAGTTAAATATTTCCTCGGGTATTACCTACCCGTTAAAATATTTTCACCGTTAACAGTTTGTACAAAAGAATTTTTAATTACAACATTTATGAAAATATATATACATATATATATTTTCTTCAAATGTAATCATGGATTTAATGAGTTAACATGATATTAATCTCATTTGATTTACCGTTAGAATTAGAATGGATAATCTCCAAAACTTTAGAGATTACTTAATTGCCATGTCGAACGGGGATAAATGATGTAGAACATCATGTAGAATGATGATTATGCTTGAGGTGCAGAATGAGATGTTGAGGCATGGATTGTTGGTGATACTGGTGCTGTTGCTGAAGCTGGTAGGTTTTGCACCACGTTTTCCAAATTAATTACTTGAGCGCGAAGTTCGTTGACTTCTTCGATTACTCCGGGATGATTGTTGGTAAGAACGAGCGAATGAATAAGGCTTAGAATCTGAGATAGTATGTAATCATGACGAGATATTCGGGAAATGAGGGTGAAAATGGTGTTTCGGATTAGTTCGCCGATAAGTGTTTCAGGTTCTTCGTCAAAACGTGAATTTGGTTGATGGAAAGGATCGCCTTCTTTTCGTTTCCATTGATTTAGTAAGCTACAAACCCATTAAATGAATTGGTTGATTCATTCTAGGACACTGCTTTCGGAGCTTAGGTGAAACTCCATATCGGAATAGTTGTCGGAATTCGAGGAATAGCTACCGGAATCTGAGGGACTCGAACTGGTTGAGGGATTCATCTCGTACGATTAAATGAAGTATTTTCGATAAGAATTAGATTATAGGATGTAGATTAGTACCATGCAATACATGATTTACATATGCATATATAATACTAAAATCCCATAAGTTACAGAGAAATCTACGGAAGTTGTCAGGCAAAGTCTACAGTAACAGATATGCTAAGATATGAATTAGTAGATACGTTAAGATACGAATTTTGTCTATACACTATTCATGCAATCATTGCAGTAAGATGTGTTTAGACTAAGAATGATAAGCAAGTGATTTCCTAAGGATGATAATCAGATGATTTTCGACAAAAATGATAAGCAAAACTTTTGACATGCAGACACGGTCGAAGTCCAGACTTACTAATGCATCCTAACGACTATCAGTTAGACACACTAATACAAGACCTGGTTCACTAAGACCACCGCTCTGATACCAACTGTAGAGACCCGTCCTAATCCATCAGGACGAAGTCCATATCGATTACAAACGATTCACAACAGTTGATTACATCGCGAGGTAATTGACCTCTATATGATACATTTTACAAACATTGCATTCGTTTTGAAAAGACAAACTTTCGTTACATCGACAGTTTACAGGCATGTATAGCATTTCATAATATATTCAAATATAATTAACTTAATAATAATCTTGATGAACTCAATGACTCGAATGCAACGTCTTTTGAAATATGTCATGAATGACTCCAAGTAATATCTTTAAAATGAGCAAATGCACAGCGGAAGATTTCTTTCGTACCTGAGAATAAACATGCTTTCAAGTGTCAACCAAAAGGTTGGTGAGTTCATTAGTTTAACATAAATAATTATTTCCATCATTTTAATAGACCACAAGATTTCCATTTCTCATAAACATACGTCCCATACATAGAGACAAAAATATCATTCATATGGATTGAACACCTGGTAACCGACATTCATAATATATATATATATATATATATAAGAATTTCGCCATCATTCCGGGATCCTCCATCGGACATGATATACATTTCGAAGTACTAAAGCATCCGGTACTTTGGATGGGGCTTGTTGGGCCCAATAGATCTATCTTTAGGATTCGCGTCAATTAGGGTGTCTGTTCCCTAATTCTTAGATTACCAGACTATAAAGGGGCATATTCAGTTTAATAATCCAACCATAGAATGTAGTTTCATTTACTCGTGTCTATTTTGTAAAACAGTTATAAAAGCAGTGCATGTATTCTCAGTCCCAAAAATGTAAAGAGTAAAAGGGAATTAAATAAACTCACCTAATGTATTTTGTAGTAAAAATACATATGACTATATTGAACAATTGAACAATGCATGGTTGGCCTCGGATTCACGAACCTATATCATTTGTATATACATATTAAAACATATACTTGCAATCGAACAAAGTATATATATATATATATATATATATATATATATATATATATATATATATATATATATATATATATATATATATATATATATATATATATTATTAGTGATATAATGTTTATATTATTAATTTATATCTTTCCTTATTACTTACATAAAAATATAACTTTTGTTATGTTATATGTATCAAATATTTTTATGTATATAATTCATTTGTTTGCTTAGAATAGTAATTATATTAATACTAAAATAATATTAGTAGTGATTGAATTAATATAATGATAATGCCAGTGTTAATAATAATGATAATAAAAGTAATGATTTTATTAATAATAATATTAATGATAGCTTTGACGATAAATCTTGTAATATTAGTAATAACGGTAATTTTTAATAAAATGAAATGTTTAATAATAATAATGATGGGTATTATAATACTAATAATAACAATTTTAATAATAGTCATAATAGTAACAATTATAATCATAATAATAATATTAATAATTAATAATATTAATCACAACAAATAATAATAATAATTGAACAAAGATAAAAGGTTATACCCTTTGAAAAAGCCTTTTCTAAAAAGAATGGCAGCTACAAGACTCGAACCCATGACCTCACGCTACCCCTCTAACACCCTTATCCATCAGTCCAAGTCTGTATTTCTGAATTACTTTGTAACCCAGTTATTTATATATCTTGTTCTATCTGTCTCAGCCCATTTTTTTAGAACCCAAAACATAAGTCCAACAAGACAATCCAATTACTACAATAAAGTCCACGGCCCAAGTAGCAATTATCGGCCCAAGCAATTAACATCCATAAATTCACTTTGATAGAGCCCACGAAAAAAATGCAGGAGGGTTGGTGATTCCCACGTGTCATACCCGACAGAAATATCAATAAGTAAAAAAAAATCAGTCAGCTTGTAACCAGCTGGAATCCATCGAGCAGTAGTCAACAACCTTTATACATCATCCTTCATTGTCTCGTTACTATATAACATCATTCTTTATTCGTTAAACAGGAAACAAAACAGAAAACTCGCAATTAGCAGCCATTCACGTTTAGAAAACGTGCAGCAATATGGTTTATATTAATTGCAGGTGTATAGTGGTGGTTTTGATTTAAGAGAGACATAGAGCGATGTAGAGAAAGATGAAGAGAGGGTTCATAGTGGCGAATGGATGAGTTTACATACCAAAACAAAAATAACGGACCAACTGCAGTAGTTACAGCAAATACGTGAAGTGGTTGTTATGTTGGAAGGTGTTGGTGATAAAGTGGTGATCGTGTAGGTATAGATGAAATAGAAAATAAAAGCCAAGTGGTCAAGATGGCTGTACATGGTTGAGAGGTGACGGTTGTGGTGTGATGATAGTGGTGGGTTGATATATAATGGAATTAGGAAAACAAAATGATAGTGTTCTTGGTTTCGAGCTCGAGAAGAAATAAGAAACAAACTGAGACAGCTCTTGTAGGAGGCAACACAATTAATGAAGAAGATGAAGCTATGGCCGAGACAAAGATGCAACAGAAAATAAGAAAAACGAGAAACTTAATGTAGCTGAAGGTGTTCCCAAGACTAAACAAAAGAAAAAAAAATGAGTAGCAGTAGAAGTTAGCTGCCATCAAACAACAGGCAGTGAAAACAAATTGGTTTGAGCAAGCTTGGTGTGGTTTTAAGGCTAGATATCGTAGCAACTCACGATGGTTTGAAGCATAAATAGAAGCACACCATAGTAGCTGCAGTTTCGTAGCATGGCTATTCGAAACAAATAGAAAACAGATAGGCAGGAGACAGAAACCGTTTAGATCGAGCTGCAATAAAAAAAATTCCATCATCAATACTGTAGTATCACTAATAGTAGTAGGGTTCTTGTTTTACTGTTTTTGTCAAACCTATAAAGAACATAAAAAAAATATATATGTATATATAGACGTGCAGAGTTGGAAGGGTGATATTCTTGGGTGGGTTTAATGGAAGTGAAATGGGTTCCATCGAAGAAGTTTGTGAGGTTGGTGTATGGTGGCCGGATTAGGAATTGGAATGTGGTGGGTTCTCGGTTGACAGGAAACAAGTAGGAGAAGAAGAGGAATGATGGATTCATATCTTTCTTGCATTGTATATGTATTGTATATATAAAGATAAGAGAGAGTGATTGCATATGATATTTAATATTCTATATTAGGAGCAAGACAGAAGCTAGTAAACAAATTAGTGATGTTATGGGTTGGTGGTCTTCAGCACTCATGTCATATAGGTATATATAATATACTTATAAATATAAAGTGAAATAGTTGATGGATGATAAATAATAGAAAGGTGGATTGATACATGCTTATCTCAATTATCTATAAATATAAACTTATATGAATATAATATTAATAATAATTAATTAATAATAATAAAATATAATTCTTAAACACATGGAAGAATAGGAAGGAATCAATAAGATATAGTTCAACAGCCTCTTCATTTGGAGTTTAATTACCGACACTTTTACACGGGTGAGGTTTTGCGCTCCGTTGATAAATAAGTGGCTGATAAAAGTCTTCAGAAAAATTCCAAAATTTTAAATTAACATCCTTTGTTTATTTCAGTTACTATGGGAAAAAATTCGATCATTATCTATTAAATAAAAATTACATTAATTATTCACTCCCAACCCCAAGTAAAATATAAAAAGTTTTAAAATTCAACAATTAGTTCCTAAATACATTTTTAATATGTCTATAATTTGTAAAAACTCATTTTCAAATCACAGTTTATTTTAAAATAATATAAGTTTGATTTTAATTTATTTATTATCGATCGAATGACAATTGAGCGTTATTGTTGCTTACAAA
The DNA here is from genome assembly GCF_046630445.1 of Rutidosis leptorrhynchoides. Classification (NCBI taxonomy): domain Eukaryota; kingdom Viridiplantae; phylum Streptophyta; class Magnoliopsida; order Asterales; family Asteraceae; genus Rutidosis; species Rutidosis leptorrhynchoides. Next base: position 378,032,307 of record NC_092335.1, on the reverse strand, counting down.
AATAAATTCAAAACTATATATATATTCATTATACATATATTTTCAAATTACTATATCCATAATTATGTTTTTCTCAAATTTTATTACATAGATAAGTTTGTATTAATTATATATATATATATATATATATATATATATATATATATATATATATATATATATATATATATATATATATATTGACACAGATAAAATTTAAAATATACATTTATATTTATCTACAAACAATTGTTCGTGAATCATCGAGCATAGTCTGAGGTTAAATGCATTCATGTAAAAATTTAAAAGTTTCTGAGACTCCACATTATAGACTTTGCTTATCGTGTCTCAATCCACCATAAAGATTAAGTTTAAATTTGGTCGGAAATTCCCGGGTCATCACAGATTTGTGAATCAAACCTAGGAGCAAGAATTAAAGTTGTTCTCCTTATTACTAGCTACAAGAGGATAGTCTTGGTAAGTTCTAACTTTATGTTTTAAGTTTTAATTGGTTAATGACTAGGGTTTTAGTTACTAGAGACTTGTATGACCCATTTGAGGGTAAATGGGTGAATTTGGGTTATGTTGTTGTAATGAAACCCTACTAGCCACAATCTGCGGTTTTGGTGTTGTGATTTGAGGTTGTAAGTGTCAAATGGTGTTGTTAGTCACTAATACACTTTTAGATTAATGAAAGAAGTGTTAATGGGTGAGTTTGACTTGATTGTGAGTCTAAGTAATTAAAATGGGTCAAAAATGTACTAGTTGACCTAATTGGGTGAAATGGGTATGAAATGCCATAAGTTTGTGTTAGTTGAAGTTAGTAGACTTTAATTCACTAGCTTTAGTGATTAAAGTCGAGTCTTGGCTATATAAGGGCGGTTTTGGTGTGGTTGAGTCATTTAATGCGAATCGGGTCATTAAATGCTCAAGTATGTGTAATGTGTTTAATTCCACTAGTTGTGTAATTGAATGTGTACTTATGTAATAGGTACTTTGCTTTGAAGCCTTCGGAAGCATTAAATCACCACCGAGGTGTTAAGGTGAGTGGAATAATTATATGCGTGCATATATGATGTATTTATTTGTGTAGTATGAGTTGTGAAGTGTCGAGGCGTTAAGACACCACTTCTCACATGGCGGGTTAAGCATCGAGGTGTTAAGATGCCACCTAGGGGTGAAGTGTCGAGGTGTTAAGGCACCACTCCATAGAATTGATGGGTGAAGCATCGAGGTGTTAAGATGCCACCTAGGGGTGAAGTGTCGAGGTGTTAAGGCACCACTTCGTAGAATAGATGGGTGAAGCATCGAGGTGTTAAGATGCCACTCGGGGTGAAGTATCGAAAGTGTTAAGATGCCACCCGTGGGGTTAGTGTACGAGGTGTTAAGTGCACTAATGGTTGTTATGAACTCCGACGGTCTTTAAACACCGTTCCCTCGTTCGATTGGTTAACCATGGTTGTGTGTGGATTGTAGCATATTATATTGTTTAAACTATATGCTATTGTTATGCTAGCTCGTATGGTGGAAGGTTTGGTAATATACTTGGGATGGTATGATTAATTATATTGCTAGCATGTATGCGGTAAATGTGCAAGTGATTGCAAGTAAGTAGGTTGTATATGTAAACGTATAATTGTTGCACTCACTAAGCATTAGCTTACCCCTCTCATTGTTTATCTTTTTAGATGCAGGTGTGGACAAGGGCAAGGGGGTTGCTGGGCACTAGGTGTCCCTTGATGATGTTATGTTAGAGCTTTTGGAAGTTGGCCTAGCGTTTTGGGTAGTTTAGTCCCAAACCATGCTCGATGTGTTGTTTGGTTTAAAACTATCATTTTTGTAATGGTCAAACTTGTATCACATTTGTTAATGGCCTTTGTGCCTTTTGTAAACACTAAACTTGTCGTATGTTTTAACGAAAAGTGTGGAATGGTTTACATAATTAATTGGCGCGTAAATGTGTATTATTTAAAAAAAAAAAATTACCGTATGGAATACGGGTTGGGTTGTTTCATAAAGTTTCAAAGCTGTGTTTTACGCACATATATAATCCATGAACTTAAGTAAATTTCATACTTATTCTTAATATTATCTATTGTCAATATTGATGATTTTATCTCTATTAACATACTTATCGTTCTCGTAATCCTAATCTCATCAAAATTTCTAATATTACAATTACTAGCATTTACATATATTCACTTTAGTTTTATTCATTATCTTTTGTATTCAATAATTTATAATAATAATAATAATAATCTTACTTGTAATTATAATTATGATAATAATAATAAAAGGGTATCTACTACTTTTATTAGTGAAAATATTAATACTAATAACTAATATGCTAGTATTAATAACAATAGCAATAACTAATAATAACATTAATAATAATAATAATAATAATAATAATAATAATAATAATAATAATAATAATAATAATAATAATAATAATAATAATAATAATAATAATAATAATAATAATAAAAATGATAATAATAATAAAAATGATAATAATAATAATAATAATAATAATAATAATAATAATAATAATAATAATAATAATAATAATAATAATAATAATAATAATAATAATAATAATAATAATAATAATAATAATGAAATTAGACTACCTTATAGAGTTTTAAGAAAAACATCCCATGTAGGGGCTCGAACCCGAGGCCTCTCAAAATCCGACACCACTTCTTAACCATACCTCTGATCCGTGTCATCTAATTTAATCCCAATTGAATAAATTATAACCCGTATTATTAATCTGTTTCATATTCATCTTCTTCTTCACTAACTTAATTTGATCAGAACACCCAATATTATAAAATGAATTGCCAAATTAAGATTTAAGACTTTTTTTTTTTAAAGTAATCAAACTATAGAATCCTTTGCATCACTTGAAAACGTAAAAAAAAAATAAAACAGAAAAAAAAAACTGTTGCTTCTGCAGCCGCTGAAGAACAACAAACAATAATAATAATGTGATTTTGATTTTTCGAACGTTATAGTCAAAAGTTATAACACGAATTATGTTTTAAAACACTCCTAGAAACTTTTAAAATTCCTCAATTGAACCAAAATCTCTACAAAACACTCGAATTTCTTGATAATCAAATCGGTTGACTTTTATTTTCAAAACTTTGACTCAACAATTCGTGACGAATATGATAAATTGGAATCTATAAATTTGTAGATAGTTTAAGTAGATTATTCCTAATCTTTCTACGTATTTAGATTTTGAAGAACGATTCGACATCGAGCTTTTGATAAAAGAAGGCGCGTTCAGGAAAAAATAAACAAATAAATAAATAAATAAGCTGTGATCTTCAATTAAATTTGAACTTCCTTTCAGATTCATCGAATAGCAGGTATGATATACCATCGTGCAAGTAACTGATAACAAAAGTTGATTTTGGAATTGTTTGGTAGTGGAAATGAGTCGACCAAGGTTCACTAGCCAGGGAGAAAAAAGAAGGAAAAGAAAGGGATGATAATGATATGAATTTTAATAATACGCGGTATATATATCAGTTATATATATCTGTATAATATATATTTTTTTATTTAATATATATTAATAAGTAATATATTAATAAAAATAATACAAATAATAATAATAATAATTAATAAATCTGATTTTATCTGATTTAGAGATGCTGATATATAAATATAATTTAATTATTAATAATATGATGTAACTTGTTATTAATTATAAAAGTACTAATAAATTAATAATAATAATATTGATAATAATAAAAATGATAATTTGAAAATATGATAATTTTATCAATAACAATAATGATAAACACAAATATACTAATAATAATAATAATATAACATATTACACGTATCAAATCTGTTATTAATAATAATAATGATAGTATTAATAATTTTAATATATTAATTATATCCAAACTTGTAATCTAATATAATACCATTTATTATTTATGTAAGATTATGTTATATGAATGACATTTACTGAACAGTTAATATCTATATATTCTATATATGTATTTAATAGAAATCATATATAGTTTCGTAATAACATATACTGAATATTTAATATTTACACAATTCTATCTATAATAGTATGTAATTGTGTTTGCATATTAGTTACATCATGTAAATATGAATACATTAATAATATTTTATATATAATAATTATATATCTATTTACTATATTATATTACTTCATAATAGAAATATATTAAAAGTTTTAACACATAATATTTATATCTCTTATATATATGTATATTACAATATATATATAATAATAATTATATATAGGAATCATATATATATATATATATATATATATATATATATATATATATATATATATATATATATATATATATATATAAACTCATTTTAAATTACACTTAATTATTTTGTATCTTATTTTATATATTCAATTCTAATGTTTAAATTATATTTTATAATTTCAGATTATTACATGTATTTTCATTTATATATATGTACTTATTTATTTTCAATAATTAATCATATATTATTTCAAATAATAATTCAAATTTATATATATATATATATATATATATATATATATATATATATATATATATATATATATATATATATATATATATATATATATATATATATATATTGCATCTATTAATAAATAGTTGTTCGTGAATCGTCAGAAATAGTCACAGATTAATTGAATACATGAACACATTCCAAAATTTTTGAGACTCAACATTACAGACTTTGCTTATCGTATCGAATTCATATAAAGATCAAGTTTAAATTTGGTCAGAAATTTCCGGGTCGTCACAGTACCTACCCGTTAAAGAAATTTCGTCCCGAAATTTGATCGAGGTCGTCATAGCCAACAATAAAAATGTTTTCATGACGAATATGAGTTGATAACTAGAGTTTTATTACTGTTGAGTAATACAGATAAAATAATTCGATTATTCGAAACGTATGAGTAAAGTTATCTCAAAAGAGTGAATTGAAGAAATAAAGTTTCGTCTTAACTTTTGACGTTGTCTTGGTTGAATTCCGAAATTCAAGGGATTTAAAGAAAATCTTTGAAATCTAAAAGATTTGATTCTTCGGCGAATAAGGAAATTAAGATCTCTATAATTAAATACGGTGATCTGCCTCGATTACTCTGTCTGATATATCCATTATAAATTAAACTTTTTCCGTTCCATTATTTTCACCATTCCTATACTTTCTTTCTTAGTTCATACATCCAAAAGATTGTGAAAATGCTTAATCCAGTTCTTTTGAAAATGCTTAATCTAGTTCTAATCCTTGATATTTTCCTAATTATCATTTCTGTCATCCTTCTTTTCAATCTTCCACCAGAACAATCTGTTTACTTCTACTATTACCTTGGGTGATACTATTATTAATTATATCATGTCTTTATATTGATATTCATATTAATATCCACGGTTTGTAACCTCCGTGTTGTTATTGGGCTTGATATTTTCTCATATATTTTGGAGCTCTTTGTCTTTTTATTCTCTTCTCGACCTCTAGTAAAGAAAGTAACGGTCCAGAATTCTTAAGTATGGAGTTTCGAATGAACTTAATGTTCTAAACAAGAAAGAACGTAATCGTACGATTTGATTTGTCAAATTACCTGAATCACTGAGAATAGATCTATCAAGAATATACTTTCTTGATATGTTCAGAAGTTAAGCAGAATACGCTAAGATATACTTTCGATATGAAATGATTTCCGGTTATCGGATGGTATTCTAATTACATAGAATATCTATATATATAGAACAAAAGATTTCGTAGATTGCGGAGGAATTTACAGAATATACTAGGTAAAGTTTACAGTAACAGATACGCTAAGATATGAATTAGCAGATACGCTAAGATATGAATTTTGTCTATACACTATTCATGCAATCAATGCAGTAAGATGTGTCTAGACTAAGAATGATAAGCAAGTGATTCCCTAAGAATGATAAGCAGGTAATTTTCGACACGAAATGATAAGCAAAACTTTTGACATGCAGACACGGTCGAAGTCCAGACTCACTAATGCATCTAATCAACTATCAGTTAGACACACTAATCCAAGACCTGGTTCGCTAAGACCACTGCTCTGATACCAACTTTAACGACCCGTCCTAATCCATCTGGACGAATACATTACATTTGGTTACATCACGAGGTACTTGACCTCTATATGATACATTTTACAAACATTGCATTCGTTTTTAAAAAACAAACTTTCATTTCATCGAAAGTTGTCGGCATGCATACCATTTCATATTATATCAAACTATCAATGACTTAATAATAATCTTGTTGAACTCAACGACTCGAATGCAACGTCTTTTGAAATATGTCATGAATAACTCCAAGTAATATCTTTAAAATGAACAAATGCACAGCGGAAGATTTCTTTAATACCTGAGAATAAACATGCTTTCAAGTGTCAACCAAAAGGTTGGTGAGTTCATTAGTTTATCGTAATCAATCATTTCTATACTTTTAATAGACCACAAGATTTCATTTAATCAATAATCATACACTCACAAGTGTTTAAAATTCATTCATATGGATTGAACACCTAGTAACCGACATTAACAAAATGCATCTAGAATATCCCCAAACATATAAAAATCAAAGTACTAAAGCAGTTCAAATTCTCTGACTGGGGCGTGTCAAAGCCCATAGATCTATCTTTAGGATTCGCGTAAATTGGTGGCAATTATAATAAACACCAATTCTTAGGCTACCAAGTTCAACAAGGGCGATATCCGGTATAACAATTCAATCATAGAATGTAGTTTCGATTACTTGTGTCTATTTCGTAAAACATTTATAAAAATAGCGCGTGTATTCTCAGTCCCAAAAATATATATTGCAAAAGCATTTAAAAAGGGAGCAAATGAAACTTACAATCCAATATTTTGTAGTAAAAATATTCATACGACGAAACTGAACAATGCAGGGTTGGTCTTGGATTCACTAACCTATACCATTATATATATATATATATATATATATATATATATATATATATATATATATATATATATATTAACACATATAATTGTAATCAAATAATTTTACCTAGTGATTATATAATATTTATATATTTATTGTTTGTAGTTTATATAGAATTTTTACTAAATCCCAATATATATTTTATTTATATCTTAGATTATATGTTATATATATTTATTTTATATACTTTAATTAATTTATAAGTAAAAATATTAATATAGTTTTCTTAAGTATATTTTTATATGATTAACTTTTATTGTAGTAGTAATAATGATACTACTAATAGTATTAATAATAATAATAATAATAATAATAATAATATAGTTGTAATAATAATAGTAATCATAATAATAATAATAATAATAATAATAATAATAATAATAATAATAATAATAATAATAATGATAATTTTTATAAAAATTGATGTATTTAATGCTAATGATATTAATAATACTAGTTAGATAATTATAATAATAATAATAATAATAATAATAATAATAATAATAATAATAATGATGATGATAATAAAACTACCTTTTAAATCAAGCTTTAAAATAAAAACGCCATAGCTCGAGCTTGAACTCAAGACCAGTTGCTTAACCCTAACACCCTGAACCATTGCTCCATTTCTTAATTTCTGAAATAATACTTATACTAAAAAGATTTAACTCGAATACTTCTGTTTTTCCTTTATCTTCTTGAAACAAAACCCACTTATCTTCATCATCATCATAATCAAAACACCATATCCTCATCGTTTATCCTTACTAATGATTATCAAATTAATTTTCACAGTCATCATCAATATCATTCGGTTCACTCTTATACTAACATAATCGTTCTTATCATCATCTTCATTTACGATCATCATTATTAATTATCATTATCATAATCATCACTAACCTAATTTCCATTATGATTATCACTATCATTTTCTAATCATAATCGAATATCATCACCTACATCATTCCATAATCATCATCTATCTGTCGTTATTTAACTTCATTATCAATTATCAATTTTGTCATCACTGTATTTATCATCGATCATCATATTTATCAATATCTTAACCATCACCTATATGTAACGATTCATCATCATCAATCCATCTTCTTTTTTGCCTAATCAGTCATCTTAACTCGCTGTAATCAAATCAATATAGTAGCTGTAGTAGGTACACTTCGATTAACAGAAGAAAATATTGAAGATGGTGGTTTCGCGAGGTTTGAAACAGAAAAAGAGTACTAACTCTCGGCCCAAGTTGTTTAGACTCCTAAGCCCACTTAACATCTTATGGGTTTCGTTGGATATGATTTGAAGCCTGATTGAAACAAAACAAAAATTGGTTAACAAGTGGACTCTTGCAGTAACGAAAATAAAAGGGAACGGTGGGTCTACTTCTCCTATCATATGCTTTTCATTTACATGTTTCCCACTTGAAATTCAATAATAACATCCATCACTATCATTAATTTAATATCATCATATTTTGTTTAAATTAATAGCAATAGAGTTTTTGCTGCAACAGGAACAATATGTATAGCGGATGTAACTCGATCTTTTCGAACAGAAAACAGATACCTTAAGCGTAGTAGCAGGCTGCAGTTCTCGTGCTTTATTGGTGTTGTTCAAATAATGGAAACAGAACTTTAAAATAGCAGCGAGTAGTAGCAGTAGACAATGAAAGTGAATTGTATGTTTTTCATAGGGTAATGAATGATGGAAGTTGGTTGTGGTGATCGACACTCATGAAGGAAACAGAAAATGATAAAATGCAGAGTTGGTTTTTATGGGTTTCACGAAGGTGAAAGGTAGAGAGAGAAGAGAGATGGAGATGGAGGTTGATCGAAGGTGGTAGTGTTTAAACGGTGGTGTTTGACGATGGTTGCTCGTAGTTGGAACATAAAAGGAAAACGCATCAACGGTATCACGATGATGGTGAGTTTTTGGAGATGGTGGAAATGATGGTTGATGGGTTGGTGGTTCCTGGTGATTGTGGTTGTTTGAGGGTGAAAGTGGTGAAGTGGGTTTGATGGTAGCGGATTATGTGGCGAAGATGGTGAAGGATGGTGCTCGATGGTGATCAATGAAGAACAAGCGATCGGTGGTGGTGTCTAGTGATTGTAGGTGGTGGTCATGAGGTGGTGGTGATGGAGCTTTGGTGATCAAAAGATGGTTGAGGTTTGTTTCAATGGTGGAGAAGGTTGATGAAATGGGTTCGATGGTGGAAGGTTTTAATAGACCACAAGATTTCATTTAATCAATAATCATACACTCGCAAGTGTTTAAAATTCATTCATATGGGTTGAACACCTAGTAACTGACATTAACAAAATGCATCTAGAATATCCCCAAACATATAAACATCGAAGTACTAAAGCAGTTCAAATTCTCTGACTGGGGCGTGTCAAAGCCCATAGATATATCTTTAGGATTCGCGTCAATTGGTGGAAATTATAATAAACACAAATTCTTAGGCTACCAAGTTCAACAAGGGCGATATCCGGTATAACAATTCAATCATAGAATGTATTTTCGATTACTTGTTTCTATTTCGTAAAACATTTATAAAAACAGCGCATGTATTCTCAGTCCCAAAAATATATATTGCAAAAGCATTTAAAAATGGAGCAAATGAAATTCACAAACCAATATTTTGTAGTAAAAATATTCATACGACGAAACTGAACAATGCAGGGTTGGCCTTGGATTCACGAACCTATACCATATATATATATATATATATATATATATATATATATATATATATATATATATATATATATATATATATATATATATATTAACACATATATTTGTAATCAAATAATTTTACCTAGTGATTATATAATATTTATATATTTATTGTTTGTAGTTTATATAGAATTTTTACTAAATCCCAATATATATTTTATTTATATATTAAATTATATGTTATATATATTTATTTTGTATACTTTAAATAATTTATAAGTAAAAATATTAATATAGTTTTATTAAGTATATTTTTATATGATTAACTTTTATTGTAGTAATAATAATAATGATACTAGTAGTAGTAGTAGTAGTAGTAGTAATAATAATAATAATATAGTTTTTAATAATAATAGTAATCATAATAATAATAATAATAATAATAATAATAATAATTTTTATAAAAATTGATATTTTTAATGCTAATGATATTAATAATACTAGTTAGATAATAATAATAATAATAATAATAATAGTAATAATAATAATAATAATAATATAATAATAATAATAATAATAATAATAAAATAATAATAATAATAAAAATGATAATAAAACTACCTTTTAAATCAAGCTTTAAAATAAAAACGTCATAGCTCGGGATTGAACTCAAGACCAGTTGCTTAACCCTAACACCCTGAACCATTGCTCCATTTCTTAATTTCTAAAATAATACGCATACTAAAAAGATTTAACTCGAATACTTCTGTTTTTCCTTTATCTTCTTGAAACAAAACCCACTTATCTTCATCATCATCATAATCAAAACACCATATCCTCATCGTTTATCCTTACTAACGATTATCAAATTAATCTTCACGGTCATCATCAATATCATTCGGTTCACTCTTATACTAACATAATCGTTCTCATCATCATCTTCATTTACGATCATCATTATTAATTATCATTATCATTATCATAATCATCACTAACCTAATTTCCATTATGATTATCACTATCACTTTCTAATCATAATCGAATATCATCACCTACATCATTCCATAATCATCATCTATCTATCGTTATTTAACTTCATTATCAATTATCAATGTTGTCACCACTGTATTTATCATCGATCATCATATTTATCAATATCTTAACCATCACCTATATGTAACTATTCATCATCATCAATCCATCTTCTTTTTTGCCTAATCAGTCATTTTAACTCGCTGTAATGAAATCAATATAGTAGCTGTAGTAGGTACACTTCGATTAACAGAAGAAAATATTGAAGATGGTGGTTTCGCGAGGTTTGAAACAGAAAAAGAGTACTAACTCTCGGCCCAAGTTGTTTAGACTCCTAAGCCCACTTAACATCTTATGGGTTTCGTTAGTTATGATTTGAAGCCTGATTGAAACAAAAAAAAATCGGTTAACAAGTGGACTCTTACAGTAACAAAAATAAAAGGGAACGGTGGGTCTACTTCTCCCATCATATGCTTTTCATTTACATGTTTTCCACCTGTAATTCAATAATAACATCCATCACTATCATTAATTTAATATCATCATGCTTTGTTTAAATTAATAGCAATACAGTTTTTGCTGCAATAGGAATAATATGTATAGCGGATGTAACTCGATCTTTTCGAACAGAAAACAGATACCTTAAGCGTAGTAGCAGGCTGCAGTTCTCGTGCTTTATTGGTGTTGTTCAAATAATGGAAACAGAAATTCAAAATAGCAGCGAGTAGTAGCAGTAGACAATGAAAGAGAATTGTATGTTTTTCACAGGCTAATGAATGATGGAAGTCGGTTGTGGTGATCGACACTCATGAAGGAAATAGAAAATGATAAAATGCAGAGTTGGTTTTTATGGGTTTCACGAAGGTGAAAGGTATAGAGAGAGAAGAGAGGTGGAGATGGAGGTTGATCGAATGTGGTGGTGTTTAAACGGTGGTGTTTGACGATGGTTGCTCGTAGTTGGAACATAAAAGGAAAACGCATTAACGGTATCATGATGATGGTGAGTTTTTGGAGATGGTGGAAATGATGGTTAATGGGTTGGTGGTTCCTGGTGATTGTGGTTGTTTGAGGGTGAATATGGTGAAGTGAGTTTGATGGTGGCGGGTTATGTGGCGAAGATGGTGAAGGATGGTGCTCGATGGTGATCAATGAAGAATAAGCGATCGGTGGTGATGTCTAGTGATTGGAGGTGGTGGTCGTGAGGTGGTGGTGATGGAGCTTTGGTGATCAAAAGATGGTTGAGGTTTGTTTCAATGGTGGAGAAGGTTGATGAAATGGGTTCGATGGTGGAAGGTTTTCAAAGGTGATGTAGGTTGTAATCGAAACAGAAAACATGAACCGTGGTTCGATGGTGTTATACATGGTGATGGTTATGGTTCTATAGAAGTAACGGATAGATTGATGATGGTGGTTTATCGGGTTTTAAGGTGGACGTGGTCATGGTTGTGAGGTTTGGTTCTTGTACTCAAACAGAAACAAAATGATGGCAGATGGTTTATGGCTCTTCAAGTCCTAACAAGTGTGTATATATATATATATATATATATATATATATATATATATATATATATATATAATATATATATATAGTAATATATATATATATATATATATATATATATATATATATATATATATATATATATATATATATATTACTATAAAAATTTATAATAATAATATAATAGTACGATAGTAATCAAGCATGAAATATAAACGTGTGGGTAAACATTAAGCAGCCTTTATTTTGGACTCTAGTTACCGACGATTATAATAGCGATAATATCTCGTGACCCGTTGATAATTAGTGGCGGATAAAAGTCCTCCGAAAAATCCTAAATTTTTAATTTAAATGTCTTTATTTATTTTGGTCATTATGGTATAAAATTTGTTCATAAATTATTAAACAAGAATTAACTCACTGTCCACTCCCGATCATGGGTAAAATATAAAAAGTGTTGAAATTAAATAACTAGATCTTAAATTCATTTTTAGTAAACCTAAAATTTATATAACTCATTTTCGAATCACCGTTTATTCTAAAATTATATAAGTTTGAATTTAACTTGCTTAATATCAATAGAAACATCGAACGAGTATTACAATTATTTAATATTTATTTTTAATATACTTCTATTTATATATAGATATGTTTTTAAATAATTAATATAATATTATATTTTGTAACAACAATATTTTAAATTAGACTTCCAATTATATATATATATATATATATATATATATATATATATATATATATATATATATATATATATATATATATATATATATATATATATATTCACACATATCTATTTACAAATAATAGTTCGTGAATCGTCGGGAATGGTCGAAGGTCAATTGCATATATGAAACAGTTTAAAAATTTTGAGACTTGTCGAAATCATATTTAGATTAAGTTTAAATTTGATCTGAAATTTTCGGGTCGTCACAGTACCTACCCGTTAAAGAAATTTCGTCCCGAAATTTGAGTGAGATCGTCATGGCTGACTATAAGTATGTTTTCATGACTCATATAAGCTAATAAATAGAATTTTATTACCATTAAGTAGTAAGGATAAAATAATTCGATTATTCGAAGAGTACGAATGAAGCTATCACAAAGAGTGAAAATGAGTAAATGAAGGTTTGACTTAACCGGTGACGTAGTCACGGTTGATTTTCGGAATTTAAGAGATTTAGAGGAAATCTTCATAAGAAGATTTGGTTCTTCGATAATTAAGGAAATTAGAATCCTCTTTGGTTAAATACAACAATCTATTTCGATTACTTTGTCGGATATTTCACTATAAATCTACTCCCTTCGTTTCCTTTATATTTTGGAGTTCCATCCTTTTGTTTTCTCTTCCCAACTTTAAGTCAAGCGAATAATGGTTCAGAATTCGTAGGTATGAAGTTTCAAATGAACATGACTAATGTTCTAAAATAGGGATTGTAATAGCACGATCTTGATTGGTTAAATTACCAGAATTCAAGAGAAAGATAGAATTATCAAGAGAATATGTTCTTGATTTTGCTTAGAGATTTAATAGAATGTAAGAGTCGTGTAGCATGGCACATGATGACGTTATGATCTGTGAATCATCACGTTCCATTAGAAACTCAGCATGACTTACTGTAATATAATCACGTTGATCAAGTGTCATTATATTATACTAACTCATGTTTCAGTTCCCAACACTACTTCAAAAACATTCATTTTTTAAAACTCGAAGGTTTCAGAATTTAGAAACTAAAATAGTTTCTTTTATGATGCAACACAGATAGCGCGAAGTGGTAAATGATTTCGGATAACAATAGTTATAAAGATATCTTCAGAATTATTTAGGATATTTATAATGAAAGATACGATGATATCTTAGAATTTCTAGTATCGATGGATGATGATGAAGATTGTCCGTAAAAGTGTAGAGTCAGGAGTAAGGTATTCGTTAATGATTTCATCAGAAACAGGATCATCTGAATTCTTTATGTACAAGTTTAGTCCTTGTGATTTTTTTTCAGAGTCTCCTTCATGGTTTGTTCAATTCATTTTTTTTTCAGTATCAAAATTTTTGAGCTTTTTCAGCATGTCATTCTTTATTATCAAACTTTTGACTGTTAAGGCAGTCTTCCATTTTCACTGCTTCATCATCTTTTTCAAAACTCAAAAAACTGATTCATAGGCTAAAGCGCTTTTCAGAAATTCAGAATTGAAGTTTGTAAATCGAGGAGATAGAAGTTATTTATATATATATATATATATATATTTATAAATATATATAATTGTTATCGTAGAATTGCTGAGAAATTCGAGATTATCGATTGATGCCTCCCGGTATTTGGTATGGTAATTATCGTTACAAGATGCCGATGAGTTCATGATAAGACTTCAATAGATAAATATATTGATTTGTCGGAGAGATTTAAGCCAAGGAGCAATGAGGTTGCTGGTAAGTTTACTGCTAATGTGGTGGAATATAAACGGTTATCCGGTGATGATAATGAAGGGGTAATCTGTATAATAAGGTTTATTCGAATGAAAAATTAAAGCTGATTTGCTGGAGCTGTGACAAAATTGGCTAATTTGAAAAAGAATTTCAATGTTATTTTCGGTAATAGCAATGCCAAAGGAGCTAGCACAGATACGTGTTAAACGTTTACTCAGGTTCTAAGAGTTTTCAGGTGCATAACTATATGCATCAATCTTTTCTTTCGTAGATGAAGTGCGGTTGGTTCATCCTCTCGATTGAGGTGTTTTCAAGAATCATGAAAGGTTTGAACGCAGATTGTAATCGTCAAGATATAAATGAGGTTTAAGATGAAATCAAGTGGCAAACTTGAAGAATTGTTTAGTTTCATATGTTATAATCAATTTTTTAATTCATTTTAATTGTCTAATATTGGTAGTCCACAGTTAGTTGTCCACAGTTAGCAATTCAATAATTCATATATAATTTAATATATAATATTCAAATTAATTAATATGCATCGTGACCCATTGTATACATGTCTCAGATTCGATCACAACTCAAAGTATATATATATTATTGTAGAATCAACCTCAACCCTGTATAGCTAACTCGATTATTACTGCATATAGAGTGTTTATGGTTATTCCAAATAATATATATAGATGCGTCGATATGATATGTCAAAACCTTGTATACGTATCCCGATATTTAAAGTGCGTAAAATAAATAACAGAAATTAAATGACGAATAATAAAATTGCGAGAATATAAATTGCGATAAATAACTTGCGATAGATAAAATGTAATTAGTTAGCTAGGAACAGTTAGCTAGGAACAGTTAGCATGGATTCTTATCAAAATTTCTCATAGTTAATTTGTTTGTTTCTAACAAATTTTATTTTTGTCCATTATTTTCTTCGTTATACCACTTGTTGGATTCTGATAATTCAAAATCCAGATATGAAATTGAATGAAAATGATTATTCTGTGGTGAATGGATTCGTATATCTATGGATGTAAGTAGGATAGTAAATGACTGTTGAATCAGATTCGAAGAATGTACAATGTAATTTATTAATGTGAAATCTAAATATTCCTCGGGTATTACCTACCCGTTAAAATATTTCACCATTAACAGTTTGTACAAAAGATTTGTTAATTACAATCTTTATGAAAATATATATACATATATATTTTCTTCAGATGTAATCATGGATTTAATGAGTTAATATGATATTAATCTCATTTGGTTTTCGGTTGGAACTAGAATGAATAATCTCTAAAACTTTAGAGATTACATAATCGTCATGCAGAACGAAGAAAAATGATGTAGAACGATGATTAAGTTCGAGGTATGGATCGTGATGTTGAGACGTGTGATGTTGAAACTTAGGTTGTTGGTGGTACTACTGGTGCTGGTGGTGCTGCTGGTACGGATGGTGCGGTCTATGATGCCTGCAAGTTGTGCATCATATTTTTCAAAGTCACTATTCGAGCGCGAAGCTCGTTGACATCTTCTATTATTCCGGGATGATTGGTTGGAACAAGTGGATAAATAAGGTTGAGAATTCTGAATATCATATAATCATTGCGAGATATCCTAGAAATGAGGGTGAACATGGTGTTTCGGACAGGTTCGCCGGTAAGTGTTTCAGGTTATTCACCAAGAGGTGAATTCGGTTGGTGGAAAAGATCGCCTTCTTCTCGTCTCCATTGATTAAGTCAACTACGAACCCATCAGATGAATTGGGGATGGCTGATTGGTTGATTCATTCTGGTGACGCTGCTTTCGGAGCTTAGGTGAACATCCGTGTCGGAATAGCTGTCGGGTTCTGAAGAAATTGAACTAGTGACGAGTTCCATTTCGTACGATTGAGTAAAGGATTTTTCGATATGAAATGATTTCTGGCTATCGGATGGTATTCTAATTACATATAATATCTATATATATAGAACAAAAGATTTTGTAGATTACGGAGGAATTTACGGAATATACTAGGTAAAGTTTACAGTAACAGATACGCTAAGATGTGAATTAGCAGATACGCTAAGATATGAATTTTGTCTATACACTATTCATGTAATTAATGCAGTAAGATGTGTCTAGACTAAGAATGATAAGCAAGTGATTCCCTAAGAATGATAAGCAGGTAATTTTCGACATGAAATGATAAGCAAAACTTTTGACATGCATACACGAAGTCCAGACTCACTAATGCATCTAATCAACTATTAGTTAGACACACTAATGTAATACCTGGTTCGCTAAGACCACCGCTCTGATACCAACTTTAACGACCCGTCCTAATCCAACTGGACGAATACATTACATTTGGTTACATCGTGAGGTACTTAACCTCTATATGATATATTTTACAAACATTGCATTCGTTTTTAAAAAACAAACTTTCATTTCATCGAAAGTTGACGGCATGCATACCATTTCATATTATATCAAACTATCAATGACTTAATAATAATCTTGTTGAACTCAACGACTCGAATGCAACGTCTTTTGAAATATGCCATTAATAACTCCAAGTAATATCTTTAAAATGAACAAATGCACAGCGGAAGATTTCTTTAATACCTGAGAATAAACATGCTTTCAAGTTTCAACCAAAAGGTTGGTGAGTTCATTAGTTTATCGTAATCAATCATTTCCATACTTTTAATAGACCACAAGATTTCATTTAATCAATAATCATACACTCGCAAGTGTTTAAAATTCATTCATATGGGTTGAACACCTGGTAACTGACATTAACAAAATGCATCTAGAATATCCCCAAACATATAAACATCGAAGTACTAAAGCAGTTCAAATTCTCTGACTGGGGCGTGTCAAAGTCCATAGATATATCTTTAGGATTCGCGTCAATTGGTGGAAATTATAATAAACACAAATTCTTAGGCTACCAAGTTCAACAAGGGCGATATCCGGTATAACAATTCAATCATAGAATGTATTTTCGATTACTTGTTTCTATTTCGTAAAACATTTATAAAAACAGCGCATGTATTCTCAGTCCCAAAAATATATATTGCAAAAGCATTTAAAAATGGAGCAAATGAAATTCACAAACCAATATTTTGTAGTAAAAATATTCATACGACGAAACTGAACAATGCAGGGTTGGCCTTGGATTCACGAACCTATACCATATATATATATATATATATATATATATATATATATATATATATATATATATATATATATATATATATATATATATATATATTAACACATATATTTGTAATCAAATAATTTTACCTAGTGATTATATAATATTTATATATTTATTGTTTGTAGTTTATATAGAATTTTTACTAAATCCCAATATATATTTTATTTATATATTAAATTATATGTTATATATATTTATTTTGTATACTTTAAATAATTTATAAGTAAAAATATTAATATAGTTTTATTAAGTATATTTTTATATGATTAACTTTTATTGTAGTAATAATAATAATGATACTACTAGTAGTAGTAGTAGTAGTAGTAATAATAATAATAATATAGTTTTTAATAATAATAGTAATCATAATAATAATAATAATAATAATAATAATAATTTTTATAAAAATTGATATTTTTAATGCTAATGATATTAATAATACTAGTTAGATAATAATAATAATAATAATAATAATAGTAATAATAATAATAATAATATAATAATAATAATAATAATAATAATAATAAAATAATAATAATAATAAAAATGATAATAAAACTACCTTTTAAATCAAGCTTTAAAATAAAAACGTCATAGCTCGGGATTGAACTCAAGACCAGTTGCTTAACCCTAACACCCTGAACCATTGCTCCATTTCTTAATTTCTAAAATAATACGCATACTAAAAAGATTTAACTCGAATACTTCTGTTTTTCCTTTATCTTCTTGAAACAAAACCCACTTATCTTCATCATCATCATAATCAAAACACCATATCCTCATCGTTTATCCTTACTAACGATTATCAAATTAATCTTCACGGTCATCATCAATATCATTCGGTTCACTCTTATACTAACATAATCGTTCTCATCATCATCTTCATTTACGATCATCATTATTAATTATCATTATCATAATCATCACTAACCTAATTTCCATTATGATTATCACTATCACTTTCTAATCATAATCAAATATCATCACCTACATCATTCCATAATCATCATCTATCTATCGTTATTTAACTTCATTATCAATTATCAATGTTGTCACCACTGTATTTATCATCGATCATCATATTTATCAATATCTTAACCATCACCTATATGTAACTATTCATCATCATCAATCCATCTTCTTTTTTGCCTAATCAGTCATTTTAACTCGCTGTAATGAAATCAATATAGTAGCTGTAGTAGGTACACTTCGATTAACAGAAGAAAATATTGAAGATGGTGGTTTCGCGAGGTTTGAAACAGAAAAAGAGTACTAACTCTCGGCCCAAGTTGTTTAGACTCCTAAGCCCACTTAACATCTTATGGGTTTCGTTAGTTATGATTTGAAGCCTGATTGAAACAAAAAAAAATCGGTTAACAAGTGGACTCTTACAGTAACAAAAATAAAAGGGAACGGTGGGTCTACTTCTCCCATCATATGCTTTTCATTTACATGTTTTCCACCTGTAATTCAATAATAACATCCATCACTATCATTAATTTAATATCATCATGCTTTGTTTAAATTAATAGCAATACAGTTTTTGCTGCAATAGGAATAATATGTATAGCGGATGTAACTCGATCTTTTCGAACAGAAAACAGATACCTTAAGCGTAGTAGCAGGCTGCAGTTCTCGTGCTTTATTGGTGTTGTTAAAATTATGGAAACAGAAATTCAAAATAGCAGCGAGTAGTAGCAGTAGACAATGAAAGAGAATTGTATGTTTTTCACAGGCTAATGAATGATGGAAGTCGGTTGTGGTGATCGACACTCATGAAGGAAATAGAAAATGATAAAATGCAGAGTTGGTTTTTATGGGTTTCACGAAGGTGAAAGGTATAGAGAGAGAAGAGAGGTGGAGATGGAGGTTGATCGAATGTGGTGGTGTTTAAACGGTGGTGTTTGACGATGGTTGCTCGTAGTTGGAACATAAAAGGAAAACGCATTAACGGTATCATGATGATGGTGAGTTTTTGGAGATGGTGGAAATGATGGTTAATGGGTTGGTGGTTCCTGGTGATTGTGGTTGTTTGAGGGTGAATATGGTGAAGTGAGTTTGATGGTGGCGGGTTATGTGGCGAAGATGGTGAAGGATGGTGCTCGATGGTGATCAATGAAGAATAAGCGATCGGTGGTGATGTCTAGTGATTGGAGGTGGTGGTCGTGAGGTGGTGGTGATGGAGCTTTGGTGATCAAAAGATGGTTGAGGTTTGTTTCAATGGTGGAGAAGGTTGATGAAATGGGTTCGATGGTGGAAGGTTTTCAAAGGTGATGTAGGTTGTAATCGAAACAGAAAACATGAACCGTGGTTCGATGGTGTCATACATGGTGATGGTTATGGTTCTATAGAAGTAATGGATAGATTGATGATGGTGGTTTATCGGGTTTTAAGGTGGACGTGGTCATGGTTGTGAGGTTTGGTTCTTGTACTCAAACAGAAACAAAATGATGGCAGATGGTTTATGGCTCTTCAAGTCCTAACAAGTGTATATATATAATACATACATACATACATATATATATATATATATATATATATATATATATATATATATATATAATATTAGTATCAAAATTTATAATAATAATATAATAGTACGATAGTAATCAAGCATGAAATATAAACATGTGGGTAAACATTAAGCAGCCTTTATTTTGGACTCTAGTTACTCACGATTATAATAGCGATAATATCTCGTGACCTGTTGATAATTAGTGGCGGATAAAAGTCCTCCGAAAAATCCTAAATTTTTAATTTAAATGTCTTTATTTATTTTGGTCATTATGGTATAAAATTTTTTCATAAATTATTAAACAAGAATTAACTCACTGTCCACTCCCGATCCTGGGTAAAATATAAAAAGTGCTGAAATTAAATAACTAGATCTTAAATTCATTTTTATTAAACCTAAAATTTATAGAACTCATTTTCGAATCACCGTTTATTTTAAAATTATATAAGTTTGAATTTAACTTGCTTAATATCAATCGAAACATCGAACGAGTATTACAATTATTTAATATTTATTTTTAATATACTTCTATTTATATATAGATATGTTTTTACATAATTAATATAATATCATATTTCGTAACAACAATATTTTAAATTAGACTTCGAATTATATATATATATATATATATATATATATATATATATATATATATATATATATTCACACATATCTATTTACAAATAATAGTTCGTGAATCATCGGGAATGGTCGAAGTTCAATTGCATATATGAAAAAGTTCAAAATTTTTGAGACTCAACCTAACAGACTTTGCTTATCGTGTCGAAATCATATTTAGATTAAGTTTAAATTTGATCTGAAATTTTCGGGTCGTCACAGATAGAGCGGAGAGATAATTAATATCGGACAAGAATATTTATGAAGATATCTTCCGAAATATTGAGGATATTAATAAAGAAAGATACGATGATATCTTAGAATTTCAGAATCAAATTGTGATGAAGAAATTCATTCACGATGATTTATAGCGATTAAGGAGTAAGGTATTCGCTAAAGATTTCATCAGAAACAGAATCATCAGGATTCCTTGAAGGCAGATTTAGTCTTTGTGATTTGTTCACGGCCTCTTTCATGGTTTGCTCAATCCGTTTTCCAATTCCAACTTTTCTGAGCTTTGCCAACATACAATTCTTTATCATCAAACTTTTGGCTGTTAAGGTCGTTTACAGTTTTTGTTGTTTTATTCAACTTTTCAAAATTCAAAGTATTGATTCGTAGACTGGGTACTTTTCAAAATTTCAGAATGAAAGATCATAATTCTAAGAGATAAATGTTATATGTATACATATAACTATTGATGTAGACATGCTGCGAGATTCAAAATACTGACTTGCTAATTCCCGGTAATTGGTATGGTCATTATCGTTACAAGATGTGGATGAGTATATGATAAGGTTTCTATGAATATAATGATTCTTTGAAAAGTCAGAGATCAATGAAGTTGCTGATAAGTTTACTGCTAATATGGTGGAATGTAAACGGTTCCCCGGTAACGATGATGAAAGGCAAACTTATATATCAAGGTTATAATAAGGCTAATCCGAATGAAAAGTCGAAGTTGACTTGCTGGAGCTGTGACAAAATTTGCTAGTTTGGAGAGAGATTGTAAAGTTATTTTAGGTAATAACAACGCCAAAGGAGTTAGCACAGATACGTGTTAAACGTTTACTCAGGTTCCGAGTTTTTTTAGGTGCATAACTATATGTATCAATCTTTTCTTCCGTAGATGAAGTGCGGTTGGTTCATCCTCTCGATTGAGGTGTTTTCAAGAATCATGAAAGGTTTGAACGCATATTATAATCGTCAAGATACAAATGAGGGTTATGATGAAATCAAGTGGCAAACTTGAAGAATTGTTTAGTTTCATATGTTATAATCAATATTTTAATTCATTTTTAATTGTCCAATATTGGTAGTCCACAGTTAGTAATTCAATAATTCATATATAATATTCGAATTATTTAATACGTATCGTGACCCATTGTATACATGTCTCAGACTCGATCACAACTCAAAGTATATATATTATTGTAGAATCAACCTCAACCCTGTATAGCTAACTCGAGCATTACTGCATATAGAGTGTCTATGGTTATTCCAAATAATATATATAGATGCGTCGATATGATATGTCAAAACCTTGTATACGTGTCCCGATATTTAAAGTGCGTAAAACAAATAACAGAAATTAAATGACCATAACTAAAATTGCGAGAATTAAAATTGCGATAAATAAATTACGATAAATAAATGTAATAAGGAATTAACAGTTAGCTAGGAACAGTTAGCTAGGATTTTGTTAGCGTGGATTCTTAATATAATTTCTCATAGTTAATTCGTTTGTTTCTAACAAATTTTATTTTGTCCAATGTTTTCTTCATTATGTAATGTAGCGACCCCGACAAATCGTCAAGTGACGGCGTCAGCTACGTGGGTCCCATTACCTGATTATAAGTCTTTAAGATAACGTTTGACCAAAATATGTCGCCTTCATTTCAAAATAAGGATTGTTTCAAAGTTTACAAGAATTGTTCAACCAAAAGTTAAGTTACAACGTTATAAGTACGATTGAAATCTAGGCGACACGGTTTAAAGTAGAGTCAAAAGACGCTCCATGAAATGCATGTATACTCGACATCGGATGCAAGTATCAAATAGTGAGCGGAAGCATGTATCACATATCGTGCAAGACCTGAGAAAAACATAGAAATCTGTCAACGAAAACGTTGGTGAAATCATAGGTTTAGTAAGTATTAAACGTTGTTTTTGAACCACAAGATTTTGTATTCCCATAACGTAGATTATCCAAATCATTTGCATTCCAAAAGTGTTGTTATACGCGAGCACTCAATTATCAAGACTTAACCAACGTTACCCCATCACACAGTGCTAGAACCCACACTAAAACACAAAAATATATTTCATCCGCATAACGGTAGCGAACCGTCCGAATGAGGGTTTGTTAAACCCGTATGGCCACACAATATAAGTTCTCGCTTACACCCTGCAAGTGTAACTAATGATAATCGAATTGAGGCATTTTTGTTCTAACTCGCACGTGGAATGTTTGTTTTCACACTTGGGTTCAAAACATAAAAGTAAGTAGTACAAGATGTAACAAAGTATATGTTTCCTCAGCCCACGATTTAAAAGTATAAAAGTTGTTGAAAAGGTGGGACTATGATCTCACCTCGAGTGCACGAGTATAAAGGTACTTCAACAAGTAAACGTGTGCATGAAAGTTGCTTAGCCTTGACCTAAACAAGTAAGTTATATCAATTAACCGGTTACGACACAAGGTCGGGTGAAATGTGTTCAATTAGTCCTATGGCTCGTTACGACTCGATTAAGTATAGCATGTGAATCACGTTGTCAAGTTTCATACAAGAAACAAGTATAAAAGCATGTTAGAATGATAGTATAAAAGTTTGGTTAAGTTTGACTAAAAGTCAAACTTGGTCAAAGTCAACGAAAAAGTCAACGCGTTCGGGTCGGGTATCCGACAATTTTTCTAAGTTATATAATCATATATGAGTATGTTGGCCAAGTTTCATGTTAATCGGAGGTCCGTAGCATAGCAAACATTTTTACGTCAAACGACAACCCAAACAGCCAGTTTTAGTACAATGGGACGGCGTCCCAAATGGCTAGACGGCGTCCCACAATGAAGGGTGGGACGGCGTCCTGATATCCTAGACGGCGTCTAGGTTCAAAAGGTGGGACGGCGTCTAGGAGGCTGGGACGGCGTCCCAAAAGGCTTACAGGTCCTGTTTGCAGAAAACACAAGGCACGAGCCAAACTTCAATCAATCCTAGTTTATGATCCGCAAACAATCAAGACATGTATTTTATATCACCGGAAAGCTCTTTCGACAAGGAACATAACTAGATACATTTCCTAAATCAAATTTATCATTTTAGACAACAAAAATCTCGTCGAAAGTTCGTTAAACGTTCCAAAACAAGGTTTCAAGTTCATCAATTGCAATTCAAGTTTCGGGAATCCAATTTATACATATGATATGCCGTTTTGAAGGTAATGAAACATGTAATACAACTAAACACTTATCAATAACATTAATAAGCATTCAACGCATCAAAAGTTCGTTTTAAGAGTTGTCAAACCCTAACCAAACCTCAAAATCACTAATCATGTTAATGTAAGGTTTTCATGTCAATCAACACACCAAAACGAAGCTATTGAAGTAACTAACACTTTGAACACACAAACATTAATATCTAAACACATTTCATCATCCAAAATCAAAGATTAAGCATACACTTTTTATTTTCAAGCTAGTTACACCAAAACATCAAGATCGAGCATACAAATCATACATTCATGTTATACACGAGCCATAGACACTAACTAACAACATATCAAGTCAAAAACACGAATTTGAGAAATCTAGAGTTTTAGAAATGTTACCCAAAATCGATGAAGTTAGTATCAAATCGTAGAGGATGACGAGAGGATTAAGAATATGTAGTCGGATTTGTTGTGAGCTTCCAAGATCAAAATTGGATGATGAATTTTGTGTTTGTGTTCTTGAGAGAAAAGGAAGAAAGAAAAAGAGGAAGAAGATGGTGAAATGAAGTGTGGGGTGGTGAGGAGTCACTAGTTAGCCAAGTTTACCCGAGTGGCGAGATTAGTCCCTCAAGTTTGTTGTCGGGTGCGGGAAATAACCAAACGAATATTTTCAAAACGCAAGTTAACGAGAGATGTTAAAATCGAGTAACGGGATTAACATGAACACTAGTTAACGAAGTGCACGAGTATAGGTGACGAGGGATATTATTTAAAAAAAAAGAGACGGTGTTAAAATAATTTAACGGAAAAATGCGGGATGTTACATTATCCACACCTTAAAAGAAATTTCGTCCCGAAATTTAGTTGGAAGTAGTAGTCGATATCTCTTACTCGAGACTTTACGTTGTCAATGCTATGAATAAGTGAAAGTACGTTCTTGAGGGTTCTCATGAATTTGGATAGTCAGGGTTTTACGTTGCATTAAGGTTCGGTTTTTACGATCCCCGGTTTCAACTGGTTTTCCTATGAAGAGAAGTTTGTCATCGATAGTTGATGTATCCAGCAGGATTGCACGTTCCTGTTCCGCAGGACACGTTTCTAAGTTTGTTACACGAAATGTAGGGTAAACGGAAACTTAATTGAGTCGGAAGTTCTAAACGGTAGGAAGCGGTTCCAATACGCCCCAAGGTTTCAAAAGGTTCAATATTGCGGATATAACCTTCCTCGATTTCCCAAATGGATTACACCTTTCCAAGGTGTAGTTTCTCAATATTACGCGGTCACACACTGGGACTTTGTGAGGTTTTCATCTAAGTTTGGTATAACCCTTATGGCAACTACGGGTCGTCTCGAGTCCTTCTCGGACTTGAATGATCTCAATTGTTGTTTCTTGATGAAGTTCAGATTTGGCGATTTGCTTGTCACATGCTTTGGTTAAATGAACAGGGGTACGACATTAGCGGTCATATAGGGTTTCGGAAAGTGCGGGTGAACACACGAGTGGTAACTACTATTGTACGAGTGATCTACTAAAGGTGACAATACGAGTTTGTGACATGTCTTTCCAAGACGTAAATCGTTCGTTTGCTCAGTTCATCGGTTTGTGGGTGGTACGTGGTACTCATGTCTAAGCGGGTCTCCAGGGTTTCTTGTAAAACTAGAAGTGAAACGAGTATTTCGATACGGAATAATTGACAAGGATACACCGTGTTGGAATAGAATCTCTTAAGATATGTTTGAACAAGTTAGTTAGGGTTCAAAAAAAATGTTCGTTAGGACTATTCACCCTCGTGGCGAATACTAATGTAATGTGAGGAGTTTCTCTATCCATGGAGAAATGTTACAAGGAGTTTCCTTAAACGGAAATGCGAGCGATAAAGATAGGAGTGAAATGAGGACTGAGAATAGGATGAGCTTACATCTCGAGGTTGCCATAACGTGCCTCTAGTTGTCGAAAATTGAAGTCTGGAAGAGAAACAAGATAGTACACGTAATTGTATAGTTCGGGGTTGAATAATAGTTGGCCGATTATCAGAAACACAAGGACGTTAAGTCAAAGAAGAGTGAAGTATCGTTGGATTGTGTGTTATCTTAAATTCCAGTAATATCAGACAGTAACGGTGAAATAACAGAGGTATGTGTGTGGTACGTGATGACGAGAAAGTTGATCGGATCTACAGTTTAGTATTCGAATTCTTCGTGCAAAATAACGAATTTTAGTTACGTAAATTTTGAGTCGAGAGAGTATGCCTTTCGGCGTTCATGTAGAAATATTTCCATGTTTGAGTTCCATCTGTTGCTATACGATTTTAACTAGAAATGTTGGTGTGAAGAATCACGCTCAAGGTTCGAACGCGGAGAGGTTTAAAGTTTTCCCTTAGTGAGTTAACGAGTTTAAAAGTCGGGTAACACGAGAAAAGTCAGAAATGAATCTTCGGTGATAACAGGCGAGATCTAAGATTTTACGAATACAAGTCTGAGTTGAGAGAGTTTCATGATTACGCGTGGCTTGATTTCGAGATTGATTGTAATGCCTTGACCATTAACATCATGGTCTAGAAAATTTGACTTCGTTTAACAGAAATTCTCACTCGGAGAATTTGGTATAAAGTTGCTCTTTTCTCAAAGTTCGAGCGTAAGATGATGATGTTGTTCGTTTGCCTTCTTTACTTGAATAAGTTAAGATGTCATCTATAAATATGATAACAGATTTGTCTAGATAAGTTGCATACGTGGTTTAGGAGGTCCATGAATACGGACGGAGTCCTAAATAAATCAAACGGTACTAAGAGGGATTTACAACTAACGTTGCGAGCTCGGAAAATGGCTTAGGAGACATTGTCTCCCTTAACCCCCAATTGATGATAACCAGAACGGAGGTCGATTTGGAATACACGGGGTCCACGCAAATAATCATGAGGTAATGGATACGAGGAAGAGAGTATTGGTTTCCAACCGAAAGTTACTTAGTTCACAATAATCTATACATAAATGTAGGGCAACAATTTCTCCTTAATGAATAGGTTTTGAGTTCCTTAGTTCTATAGGTGTCGAGTCCAATTTCTTAACGCATATCCTCCGATAAAATTTATAGGCACACAATATTTTCCGTCGGTCACTTAAATCGTCTAAGTAGTATCTGGGGAAAAGAGGTGGAATATAAAGAGCACGAGTCAAATCCTTGGTTATAAAACGTCTAACGGTACTCGAATCGAATAAGTATGAAATATACGGTTTGTTGTGAAGAAACGTACCCGTGACTAGTCCATCATCGTCTCGGGCATCCTAGGTGTCGATGTTGTAAGTTCAACGGCGCGCGTTGGTTTTTGCTTTATTCTTTGGGCATTCATTCCTAAAATGACCCGATTGGCCACATTTGTAGCAAATACTCGGCTTTGGTGCGTCGGGCCCCTTTTGAGTGACGGGGGCGGTACTTCCACAATACTTGGCAATATGACCACTACCGTGGCACCGATGGCAAATTAGCTTGCCACATTCATCAAAATGATGCTTGTGGCATTTGTTGCAAAAAGGTCGTGTCCCGGCATAACTTTTCTTGCCGACGGGGGTGAGAGGTTCCTTGGAAAAGTTGTTGTTGTAGTTACTCGATTGGGGGGCTTCCCATTTTCTTTTGTTGTCACCCGACTCATCCTCGGCTTTAGGTTCCGGCACTTCAATCTCGTCTACCGTTTCGATCAATTGACGGGCCATATTCAGGGCCTCTTGGTGATTACTGGGTTTGGATGACATTACTCCTTGTTTGATGCTCTTGGGAAGACCATCCATGTAAAGTTCAACCCTTAGAGGTTCGGGGTTCACGAGGTTTGGGCACATCAAGGATAGCTCAGAAAATCGTTGATTATATGCCTTTAGGTCATTCCCGACCGCTTTTAAAGTTCTTAGTTCGTGTTCGAGCTTACGGGTCTCTTCGCGCGGGAAGTATTCGGTGATCATCTTTTTCTTTAAGTCGGCCCATGAGAGTGTGTGGGCTTCATCGATACCCACCGACAGCACATACGTATTCCACCATGTGAGGGCGATACCGGTAAAAGTGTGGGTGGAATATTTGACTTTGTCTTGGTTCCGACAACCGCTTATGCTAAAAACGGCTTCTGTTTGCTCAAACCATCGGGTGAGCACAACCGGTCCTCCGGTCCCATCGAAGGTGTGAGGTTTGCACCCCATGAAAGTTTTGTAGGAGCAACCCTCGTTTGAATTACCGGCTCCATGGTTGTTGTGGTTGTGGTTGTTATTAATGTCGGAGGAGATACTAGCCATAGCCGCACCTATGGCGGTGGCTATCATGCGTTGAAAAGCATGTTCGGAAGTTTCATTACGTGGCCCGCGACGGGGAGGCATTGTTCCTTCAAGACACAAGAATATCGTTGATTAGTATTCTCAATAATACTAATCATGATAGGGAATGATGATGTAGAGAAAATTTTCCTTGACTCGCCTTAAATTCTTTATGTCATAATGTCGGAATGTCCATATGAATCACCGTAATATAATCCCGGAAATTATATTACCCTGATTCTCATGTGCATTTAACATTACCTCATAAAGTCAAGGTGGCGCGTCAACAAAATTTATCAACGTAAGATCAAGATCGAATACGAGTTAGATATGATAGAAGAGTTCGAGTATAGATGCACAAATAGTCAAGTAATTCCTACTTCAGTCTATATGCTGGTTGTAGTCTAGATTCACCTATGTACCCTATGGCTCGGGGTGGACACAAATGAACTCTAAATCCCTACAACCAAGGCTCTGATACCACTTGTAGCGACCCCGACAAATCGTCAAGTGACGGTGTTGGCTACGTGGGTCCCATTACCTGATTATAAGTCTTTAAGATAACGTTTGACCAAAATATGTCGCCTTCATTTCAAAATAAGGATTGTTTCAAAGTTTACAAGAATTGTTCAACCAAAAGTTAAGTTACAACGTTATAAGTACGATTGAAATCTAGGCGACACGGTTTAAAGTAGAGTCAAAAGACGCTCCATGAAATGCATGTATACTCGACATCGGATGCAAGTATCAAATAGTGAGCGGAAGCATGTATCACATATCGTGCAAGACCTGAGAAAAACATAGAAATCTGTCAACGAAAACGTTGGTGAAATCATAGGTTTAGTAAGTATTAAACGTTGTTTTTGAACCATAAGATTTTGTATTCCCATAACGTAGATTATCCAAATCATTTGCATTCCAAAAGTGTTGTTATACGCGAGCACTCAATTATCAAGACTTAACCAACGTTACCCCATCACACAGTGCTAGAACCCACACTAAAACACAAAAATATATTTCATCCGCATAACGGTAGCGAACCGTCCGAATGAGGGTTTGTTAAACCCGTATGGCCACACAATATAAGTTCTCGCTTACACCCTGCAAGTGTAACTAATGATAATCGAATTGAGGCATTTTTGTTCTAACTCGCACGTGGAATGTTTGTTTTCACACTTGGGTTCAAAACATAAAAGTAAGTAGTACAAGATGTAACAAAGTATATGTTTCCTCAGCCCACGATTTAAAAGTATAAAAGTTGTTGAAAAGGTGGGACTATGATCTCACCTCGAGTGCACGAGTATAAAGGTACTTCAACAAGTAAACGTGTGCATGAAAGTTGCTTAGCCTTGACCTAAACAAGTAAGTTATATCAATTAACCGGTTACGACACAAGGTCGGGTGAAATGTGTTCAATTAGTCCTATGGCTCGTTACGACTCGATTAAGTATAGCATGTGAATCACGTTGTCAAGTTTCATACAAGAAACAAGTATAAAAGCATGTTAGAATGATAGTATAAAAGTTTGGTTAAGTTTGACTAAAAGTCAAACTTGGTCAAAGTCAACGAAAAAGTCAACGCGTTCGGGTCGGGTATTCGACAATTTTTCTAAGTTATATAATCATATATGAGTATGTTGGCCAAGTTTCATGTTAATCGGAGGTCCGTAGCATAGCAAACATTTTTACGTCAAACGACAACCCAAACAGCCAGTTTTAGTACAATGGGACGGCGTCCCAAATGGCTAGACGGCGTCCCACAATGAAGGGTGGGACGGCGTCCTGATATCCTAGACGGCGTCTAGGTTCAAAAGGTGGGACGGCGTCTAGGAGGCTGGGACGGCGTCCCAAAAGGCTTACAGGTCCTGTTTGCAGAAAACACAAGGCACGAGCCAAACTTCAATCAATCCTAGTTTATGATCCGCAAACAATCAAGACATGTATTTTATATCACCGGAAAGCTCTTTCGACAAGGAACATAACTAGATACATTTCCTAAATCAAATTTATCATTTTAGACAACAAAAATCTCGTCGAAAGTTCGTTAAACGTTCCAAAACAAGGTTTCAAGTTCATCAATTGCAATTCAAGTTTCGGGAATCCAATTTATACATATGATATGCCGTTTTGAAGGTAATGAAACATGTAATACAACTAAACACTTATCAATAACATTAATAAGCATTCAACGCATCAAAAGTTCGTTTTAAGAGTTGTCAAACCCTAACCAAACCTCAAAATCACTAATCATGTTAATGTAAGGTTTTCATGTCAATCAACACACCAAAACGAAGCTATTGAAGTAACTAACACTTTGAACACACAAACATTAACATCTAAACACATTTCATCATCCAAAATCAAAGATTAAGCATACACTTTTTATTTTCAAGCTAGTTACACCAAAACATCAAGATCGAGCATACAAATCATACATTCATGTTATACACGAGCCATAGACACTAACTAACAACATATCAAGTCAAAAACACGAATTTGAGAAATCTAGAGTTTTAGAAATGTTACCCAAAATCGATGAAGTTAGTATCAAATCGTAGAGGATGACGAGAGGATTAAGAATATGTAGTCGGATTTGTTGTGAGCTTCCAAGATCAAAATTGGATGATGAATTTTGTGTTTGTGTTCTTGAGAGAAAAGGAAGAAAGAAAAAGAGGAAGAAGATGGTGAAATGAAGTGTGGGGTGGTGAGGAGTCACTAGTTAGCCAAGTTTACCCGAGTGGCGAGATTAGTCCCTCAAGTTTGTTGTCGGGTGCGGGAAATAACCAAACGAATATTTTCAAAACGCAAGTTAACGAGAGATGTTAAAATCGAGTAACGGGATTAACATGAACACTAGTTAACGAAGTGCACGAGTATAGGTGACGAGGGATATTATTTAAAAAAAAAGAGACGGTGTTAAAATAATTTAACGGAAAAACGCGGGATGTTACATGTAACTTGTTGGATTCTGATAGATCAAAATCCAAATATGAAATTGAATGAAAATGGTTATTATGCGGTGAACGAATACGTATATCAGTGGTTGTAAATAGGATAGTAAATGACTGTTGAATTAGATTTGAAAGAATGTACAGTGTACTTATTAATGTGAAATCTAAATATTCCTCGGGTATTACATACCCGTTAAAATATTTTCACCATTAACAGTTTGTACGAAAGAATTTTTAATTACAATCTTTATGAAAATATATACACATATATTTTCTTCATATTTAATCATGGATTTAATGAGTCAATATGATATTAGTCTCATTTGATTTACTGTTAGAACAAGGATATATAATCTCTAAAATATTAGAGATTACATAATTGCCATGTCGAACGAAGATAATTGATGTAGAACGATACGTAGTATGATGATTATAATCGAGGCACATAATGAGATGTTGAGGCGTGTGTTGTTCATGGTACGGGTGCTGTTACTGATGGTACTGTTGGTGCCGGTGATGTTGCTGAAGTTGGTATGTTTTGCACAATAGTTTTCAAGGCTACAGCTCGGGCGCGAAGCTCGTTGACTTCTTCCATTATTCTGGGATGATTGTCGGTTGGAACGAGCGGATGAATAATGTTTAGAATTGTGGATAGAATATAATCGTGTCGAGCTACTCTGGAAATGAGGCTGAAAATGGTGTTTTTGGATCGAGCGAAACCGAAAACCGAATTAAAATTTGGTTTTCGGTTCGATTTTTAGTTTTAGAATTTCTGAATTTGATTAACCGAAAACCGAATATAAAATCGAATTTAATTTAGATATTAATAAATAAATATATTAAGTTATTAATATTATTGTATACATTTGTTAGATATATGATTTGAGTAGATAATTTACCTTTTCAAGTCAAAGTTTGTTTACTCGCATTATTAATTCATATTTTTTCTAATTTCTTTCTTTCCGGATTCTTATACATGTAACAAATTCAAATTAACTTTCTCTTAGTTATTGATTTTGTTTATTTTTTTTGATATAATATTTATTGTACTATGATAACTTATAAGCTAATATGAGCTTATTTTATTTTGTAAATTTGTATATATACGTTCGATTATATATATTACTTTAGTATGATATATTACAAAGTTGATCTAATGTTTGTTCATCTTATAAGGAAAAAGTAAAAAAAAAATTGATTTTGAAAGTTCGGTTTTAACCGAAACCAAACTGAAAACCGAATTTGAAATTGGTTTGGTTTTGGTTTTAGTATTTGCATTTGGTTTTGGTTTGGTTTTCCGTCTTGATTTTTGAAGTTTCAAAACCAAAAAAATTGAACCGAATAATCTGAAAAATCGAAAACCGAACCGATGAACACCCCTATAATATAGTTCCAACTTTATACTCCCTATAATATAATAAAATATAATTAAAATAATTAAAATTAATATTAATAATTAATATAACATAAAGGTGAAAGTGAATTATGTAGGAAATAAAAACAAATAAAAATGAGTATGTGGATAAGTTAGAGACTACTATTATTTACTGTATTTTTTTTTTTTAGATCACACTTTATGTTATTATCATCTTTTTTATCTTCTTTACACTTCTCTTCTAGTTTACCCATGATCTCTCTAGTTTATCAAAATCTTAAAAATTTATATTTTTCTTTTAATACATTAAACATTAATACATTAAACCAATCATCATTTGCCACTTGCATCTGCCGCCCGTTGCATCCCGTGTTGGAATACAACGCACGTCGACCAAACAACGATATCCAATGCTGCGATAGTGAGGTGAGGGGCGTGACTTGGTTTCTAACTCGGATCTGACGCCGTGGCTTTGCCCGCATTACGAATGGTCTTAAAGGTTGAAACAAACTTTGACAACCTAACGAACATGCCAAAACACTCATTCCCTCCATTCCTAACTTATTGTCCATTATCATTTTTAAATGTTTCAAATTAATTGTTTAGTTTCATAAATAGATAAGAACAATA
The DNA here is from genome assembly GCF_046630445.1 of Rutidosis leptorrhynchoides. Lineage (NCBI taxonomy): Eukaryota > Viridiplantae > Streptophyta > Magnoliopsida > Asterales > Asteraceae > Rutidosis > Rutidosis leptorrhynchoides. The sequence goes on along the minus strand of NC_092335.1, from coordinate 377,998,602 downwards.
ATACAAATTTAGATTATACCTTAATGTATGTATATAACCGACATCGATAAAGAAAAAGTAAGAGGTAAAACTAAAAGTTAATAAACAATACATTTGACAGTTATTTTTTCTTAAACTATTTATTTTATATCTGAAGACAATTAAATTGAAGAGAGAGTACATCAATTTAAAATTGATATTGATGTAAACTAGTCGTTGAACCCTCGCTTCGCGCCGGGGATTCGGTTTTCAATGTATTTTATTGCGTTTAGTTTGTAAAATTATTTCGTGGCTAAAGAATGATGTCGTTGAAGCGCAACTCGAGTCGAACTAAAATGTATAACATGTGAAAGATTTAAATGATATTTTAAATTAACAATATATGTCCATCTCCGAGTTTAGCTATGTAATTATCGACTTTTAAAAATTTAACGCAAAATCAACGTGTATGAAAAGTACCTCAAATATTTAGCGTTTTTTAAAAAGCGTCCGTTTTGCGTATAGTTAGTGAGATTGTGTTCTTACAATTATTAAGAGTTTAAGGATGGTGTCGGAAAAATTTAACTCGTTGCGAATGAGAAGATATGACCCGTTGAATATTTGAGTGGAGTTTTTGTAAGATTTTTTTTATAAAAATGGTTATTTGACACTTTACCCCCCAAACTGTTTAGGGGTCGATTTGAATACTTGAAAAAAGTGTTAGGTTAATTGTTGGTTGTAGTGAAATTTAATTAGGGAAAAAAAAAAAAGTGAAAGGGCGAAAATGACCCTAATTACTATTCATCATTTTTGTCTGTTAGATAATATAGTAATAATAAATTTTCACGTCATTATTAAAACCATTAATAACCGTTGATCAAAGTACATCCACGGCTCAAAAGCAAAATAAAAACATCACACGGATCACAATCTGCACCGTCGATCTTTTTTCCAAAAAATCACACTTCCGCTCAAATTTCAAAATCCCCAAATTTCTTTCGCCACTTATATAAACCCTAACACACACAATTCATTCAATATCACATTCAAATCAAATTCCTTTTTTAAAATTACAAATTTTTTCATCTCAATTCAATACGTTCAACGATGTCAGGCCGTGGAAAGGGCGGAAAGGGATTGGGCAAAGGCGGAGCAAAACGACACCGTAAAGTTCTTTGAGACAACATTCAAGGAATCACAAAACCTGCGATTAGGAGATTGGCCAGGAGAGGCGGTGTGAAGAGGATTAGCGGTTTGATTTACGAAGAAACAAGAGGTGTGTTGAAGATATTTTTGGAAAATGTGATTCGTGATGCGGTTACGTATACTGAGCATGCTAGAAGGAAGACTGTTACTGCTATGGATGTTGTTTATGCTTTGAAGCGTCAGGGAAGGACTTTGTACGGATTTGGTGGTTAATTTTTCTGTTAATTTGATGTCTTTCAGTTGAATTCTGTTAGGGTTTTCATGAAATATTGGGTTTAGATTTACGGATCCTGGATGTATGATGTGGTATGGTTAATGAATTGATGTAAAAACTGAAACTTTGGATTTAACTGGATTGTTATGAGTTTGTTCTTGTTGCTTTTCTTTTGATTCTAGTTTATAATTTCAATTTCTAAATAAATATAAAATCCAATTTTGCCTGGGTATACAATTAACATCATGGATGAGTATTTGGTTATCTTAATAGTGATTAGTGATAATCGTAGATCTGATGATTATAATGCTTAAGATGATGGCTGAAAATAGATATGTGATGCACATATTTGATAACTTGTTACACCTCCAGCTCTTATTAAGTACGGGGTATTTGTTTAAGACATCTCTTACTAAATAGATCTTTGGGTTACCATTATTAAAGCCATCCATGGTAAGTTGTTTGAAAAAGCTACAGGTCAAAGCACTAGCCCATGGTCTCCAATTGTATCTTTTTTGTAACAGCTCCATGGAAACTTCTTTACTGCCACGTGAGTTTTTTCGAATGCAGGTGGGGAATGGTCGACATGTCTGGTTTTGGTTCGATATTTGGTGTGGTAATTCGTGCCTTTTTTTCTCGTTTCAATTGTTTGGATCACTTTGATTGTAACAAGAATGGTTTTGTTGCTGATAAATGTATTGATGGTAATGTGGATGTGGTCGAGGGACAATATTTGTGTCTGAATGCGCAGCTTCTTGATGATTTTCACGAACTTATTAGCCACTGTCATCTTAATAATTGCGATGACAGTTGGTCGTACACTATAGCTTCAGATGGCTTGTTTACGGTTATATCGGCTAGGGAGTATATTGTTCGCAAATTACTTCCTTCTTCTCATGTGGAAACTTCTTGGTTTAAGTTCCTACTTAGAAAAGTTAATATTTTCTGTTGGCGTTTTCGATTGGATTCTCTTCCTTTGCGCTGGAACCTTTTCGCGAGAGGGATTGATATCACTTATATCGTGTGTCCTATTTGTTTGAACGGGACGGAAGTTACCGATCACTTATTTTTCTCATGCTCGGTGGCGAAAGATCTTTGGGCGAAGGTGAGATTACGGTTAGATTGTAGCATGCCTCAAATTAATTCGTGTCTCGTTTTTAAGTTGGATTGAGGGATTTCGAATTACCATGGTGAAGGAGCGGATCATTGGAATCGTTGTTACTACGCTTTTGGGTTCTTTGGCATTTTCGGAACGGAATTGTTTTTGATGATTCTTTTTGTAGTAGAAATTGCTTGTTCCATTTTGTTAGATCTTTATCTGTTCGTTGGTTGAATATAGAAGTCATTTAGTTTCTAATTGGAACTTATGGTTGTCTATGTTGTTACTACGCTTTTGGGTTCTTTGGCATTTTCGGAACGGAATTGTTTTTGATGATTCTTTTTGTAGTAGAAATTGCTTGTTCCATTTTGTTAGATCTTTATCTGTTCGTTGGTTGAATATAGAAGTCATTTAGTTTCTAATTGGAACTTATGGTTGTCTATGTCATTGTAATATCCGTTAGCACCTTGCTAAGGATCGTTTTTTATTATTAAAAAGTTGTTGCCGTTAAAAAAAAAATTCTATTGCTTGCTACCCGTTCTATAAATTTCACTTGAAGGCTACACATCTAAACTCGCCGAGTGGTTTATCCAGAACGTTTATCATTATTGTTTATTATGTCATTTAATTTAATGACAATCTTCTAATTATTATTTTTTATTATTATTATTTTTCTTAACGGCGGTATTGACAATTTAACATCGAATGTTTTCATTTGTCACACACGCGTTAGGTGAAGGTATTTCATATGTCCGAGAGACATATTAAATTAATGTGGCTAATATGTTATGATCCAAGTCGGGTCATACCCAATAACAAACTTATCAACACCTTATACGTATTTAATCTTAACGATTGGTTCGTTAAATAAATACGCGACACTTGGATTTTAGAAAATGGGTTTTCTAAAATATAATCACTTGAGATAAATTATTTGGATAATTTATATATGATATGGATTTAATTATTTATAGGTTTAAATAATTGTTGTGTTATATTTTATAAAATGGTTTATAAAATATTGCAAGTAACTAAATATAAGCATGATATTTTATAATAAGTTATTTATATTGTAACTTTGATTATAAAATGGGATGGTGGACGTTTTTTTTTTTTTGGTCTTCCAAGGCTTCAACACATGCTTTGTTTGTTACTTTTAATAACACACATCCTAATGTGCATGCTAGACTTTGAACCAAGGGATTTTTGACTCATATTCTCTACATACAAGTGCTAGTAACTTACTCATTCTTCAATGAGAGCAGCTGGCCGATTCTCATCAGTCTTGAGGGCTGAGTTTTGGCTGAAATATATGTGTAAAAATGAGGGTTCAAGCTTGGTTACTTCGATGTTCAAAATATATATGAACCAAGACTTGTGAGGTTCAATACATGCACTTAATATGTAACAAAACAACTTGCAATCTGCTGAAATTTCCAGCCCATTCAGCTGCTGTTTGGCCGTGAGTTTCATAGGAAGAAAAGGGTTCTTCAAGTCATTTGCAAGCTCATATTCAAGTGTCATAAAATCCTAACCAAAAGCTAGGGTGTTGGTGCATAAGTTTGGGGTATTACAACTTGAGGTTTCATGCTTTTGGAACTCCATTCATCATCATCATCCTCTTCATATTCTGCTGTCCAATTCAGCCCTCAATCTTCATTGAGGAGGTATAATCTTCTTCCTTTATTGTTATATGTAAGCATATGTTCATGACTTGATACATACATGGAATTCTCTTAAAAGGTTAAACATATAAACTTGTTTCTTTAATAAATCTTGCTTCCGCTTGCATTAACTTTGATCAAATGATTTTGTGATTATGTAGACTTTAAGAACTTGTTAATATGTTGAATTCCATCAATGGTATCTAGAGCCGAGGTCTATGAAATATGCTTCTTACATATGGTCTTTAAAACTCACCAACTTTGCATTTTATTAACATGCATGAAAGTAGAATGCAAAATTGATGGATTTGACATGGGTATGTCATTTAGGCCGAATATTGGGAGGTTCCAAAAGGGTTTTGGGTTGGCATTTGGTTCATATTTGGTATATGTTCATGTTCACAATCATAGCCAAGACCTTGTGTTTGTATGGTTGCATGTTTGGTTGATTATATTCATTCATGTGGTTTGTAATAATAATTATTCAATTGGTTTGTAATATTATTCATTTGGTTATGTAATTTATTTTATATTTGGCATGTAAAATAGATTAGGTTGTATTTTCATTTTCTAGACGAAATGTATTAGGATATATTTTGTAAAAAGATGAAGATACAAGAAGAGACATATGAAGAACACAAGAAGAACTACTTGGATGCAAGATTAAGTGGGAGTTGCTAAACTCTTACTTTGTATTTTGACCCATTGACCGGTGGCATTTTGTTTTCGGCTAAACAAAATGCCTACCAAAAGGCTTGATTGTGAACATATTGTTTTGCATGCATGGTTGTTTTGTATGATTGTGGATTGTTTTATTACTACAAGTTAATCACACAAGTTAACAAGAAGCAAAACGATAATTTAAATGGTTAAATTGAAATGGCAAAATGACAATTTAAATGGTTAAATTTAAATGGCAACACGACAATTTAATTGGTTAAATTAAAAGTGGCAAAAGGACATTAATAAATGGTTATTAAGAACAAGAAAAGGATCACACATATAAAATGGTTTATATAAAAAGGTAATAAATTGGCTTTATTACATGCAATGAAAAATGAATTTTCAAATGCACCAAACACTAAATGCATGTTAGTGTATGGTATAAAAGTTTTCTTGAACTAGAATAAATGAAAACTTAAAATCCCTTTTACAAACAAGGTAAACAAGTTTAACGCCATCCTTTTGTGTGACACTTAGGCATATTAGGGAACTCATGATGGGATAAAGGTCACCTAACCGTTATGGGCAAACTAATATGATTAAGGTGAACTTTGCATGCTTGTGGGATAAAGGTCACCTAACCACTTGTATGTTAAGTTTACACGTTTACACAAGTAGGACGACTTGATTTGGGAATCATGAACTTAGGGTCACCGAAGCATGAGGAACAAATAGGCGTTGATGGGATAAATATGCCATGCAAAAGGATTGCATGATCCCATACCCTAGAAGTTGCAAAGGGTTGCAATTGTCATTTATGACTACCTAGCTAAATCAAATAACGGGATAAAGGTAACCTAACCGAAATTTGGTTTACCGTTGGATTCTAAAATTTAATAAATCAATTGGATTTAAAAGGGTATTGATTGTTAAATTATAAATCAATACTTAAACGAACTTTGTTAAATTTTGTAGATGGCCGCCAATAACAACAACAACATTCCAAACGCACCAATCAACTTTAATAACCTATCATTGAGGTCCATCCTCAAAAGGGAAAATAACTCCCAATCCGTTTCATCTAATGTACAAAAGATGAAAAGCCTCATTGATCGATTGCACCGTCTCAACTGTCCCGTGTCTAATGAATTAACCACGGACCTTATCCACAACTCTTTGTCAAAAAGGTTTGACACATGCGTGCTGAATTACAGCATGAATGATTGGGATAAGAGCATTGGCGAATTACATGCCATGCTAAGGACGGATGAATCAAGCATGGGTAAAAAGGCTTCACCCGTGCTCATGATCAAAGAAGGTGGATCCGAGGATGACTCCTCTTCTAAGCCAAAGGTTGCTAAGAAGAAAGGACCCACCTACAAGGGCAAAGGAAAAGGGAAGATGGTTGCCCCAACCAACAAATTTAAAAGGCAAAAGGTTGCCAGACAAGTAAACCCCAAGGAAGATCCGTGCTTTGGTTGCGATGTGATAGGTCACTGGAAACGCAACTGCCCGGTCTACCTAAAGGAGTTGAATGCAAAGAGGGATGCAGGGCAAACCTCAGGTAATGTATATATGGAATACATTGAGCTTAGTATTACTTCTTCTAATACATGGGTATTAGACACAGGATGTGGGACTCATATTTGCAATTGATTGCAAGGGTTCAAAAGAAGTAAACTAAATGCGGGAACAAAAGTCTCTACACGGGAAATGGTGCAAAGGTGCACGTAAAAGCTCAAGGAGACTTTATGTTAAAGCTTTAACCTGGATTGGAGCTAAGATTGAAAATGTTTCGTATGCACCTCTGTTGACACGAAACATTATTTCTGTTTCCCGTTTAAAACAATATGATTTCAATCTTAATTTTATTAATGATGATATCCATGTTTCATTAGATAATGTGTTCTATTTTAAAGCTTCGCCTTTAAATGGTAATTATGAATTGGTTCATAATAACACATCATTCGATAGCTCAATATACCAAGCAAACACCAAGAAACTCAAAAGGGATTTGAGTGATTCCTACTTATGGCATAGTCGCCTTGGTCACATAAGCAAGAATCAAATGCATACACTTCAAAAGAATGGTCTTTTGAAATCAAGTGAGTTAAAACTCGTTTAATGTATGTGAATCTTGTTTACAAGGCAATATAACTAAAGCACCTTTCAAAGGGACCTATGAAAGGACTAAAGACTTATTGGGATTAATACATTTGGATGTATGTGGACCCTTTAAGCCCATGACTAGGAATGGTGAAAGGTACTTCATTTCTTTCATTGATGACTTCAGTCGTTTCTAATATGTCTACTTTTAAGACACCAGGACGAAACTTTTGAAACATTCAAAGTATATCAAGATGAAGTACATAATCAACTCAACAATACATTTTGGGGTTATTGTCTATGCTCCGCGGCTCGTATTCTAAATATGGCCCCAACCAAGAAAGTGGAACGAACTCCTCATGAGATATGGTTTGGAAAACCTCCACCTCTATCATACTTAAAGGTATAGGGATGTAAAGCTTATCCTAAGCACTACATCCCTAATAAGTTAAATGATCGATCCACGAAGTGTATCTTCATAAGATATTCCAAGGACGATAAGGGATACTATCTCTATGATCCAATCAAGCAAAATGTATTTATTGCTCGATAGGTAGAATTCCTTGTAGCTAAGTTCCTTATGGAAGGTAATAGTGAAAGGAAGATAGATCTTGAATAGGTTCAAGATCAAGGAGATGATGCACAATTGGTTGACACTAGCACTCAACATGAAAATGTTGAGAATGATCAAATGGATGATCAAAGTATACAAAACGTTCGTAGATCTGGTAGGATTAGTAATTCTCCTGAGAGATTTGGATTCTCATGGATGGTTGCTATGTGGTTCATTTGGATGAACCAACTAACTACCAAGATGCTTTATCAAGGTCTGATAAAGATAAATGGCAGGAAGCCATGAACGTTGAGATGCAATCCATGTATGACAACCAAGTTTGGGAATTGGTTACACAACCTACTAACTCCAAGTTAGTTGATTGTAAATGGTTTTTCAAGGAGAAAACCAACATACATGAAACTTGGATACATACACGGCTAGACTTATAGCAAGAGGTTTCACTCAAACTCAAGGAATTGACCATGATGAAACTTCTTCACCCGTGGCAATGCTAAAGTCTATTAGGATATTATTTGCCATTGCTACTCATCATGAGTTTGAAATATGGCAAATGGATGTCAAGGCCGCTTTCCTAAATGGATATCTTGAGGAAGATGTCTATATGGTTCAGCATAAAAGGTTTTGTCAATCCTAAATATCCTAACAAAGTATGCAAGTTAAAGAGATCAATCTACGGATTGAAACAAGCATCGAGAATGTGGAATCATCGTTTTAATGATTTGGCTTCATTAATAACGGTGATGAAGCTTATGTATACAAGAAAGCTAGTGGGAGCACTATCATGTTCCTTGTACTGTATGTGGATGATATATTATTATTTGGAAATGATATTCCACAAATGCAAGGAATTAAAACTTAGCTAAGTAGCTACTTCTCTATTAAGGATCCTGGAGAAGCACAATACATTTTGGGGATTAGGATCTACAAGGATAGATCCAAGAAATTGATAGGTTTGAATCAAAGTGCATACATTGAAAAGACTTGAAAAGGTTCAAGATGGAAAACTCTAAGAAAGGTTTGGTACCTTTTCAAAGAGGAACGCTTCTCAGTTCATCTCAGTGCCCCACCACGAAAGATGAACAAGAAAGCATAAAAATGTCCCATATGCGTCTGCTATTGGGTCAATCATTTATGCGATGATATGCACTAGACCGGATGTGTCATGTGCTCTTAGCATGACAAGGAGATACCAGAATAACCAGGGAAACAGTCATGGGACTGCGGTTAAAAGTATATTGAAATACCTTAAAAGGATTAAGGATATGTTTCTAATATACGGGTCTGGTGAGGAGGAACTCGCTGTAAAAGGTTACGTGGACGCGAGCTTCCAAACTGATCGAGATGATTCTTGATCACAATCCGGTTATGTCTTCATTTTAAATGGAAGTGCGGTCTCTTGGAAGAGTTTAAAACAGAATGTTGTTGCTTTATCCACTACAAAATCAGAGTACATCGCCGCCTCATTGGCAGCTAAGGAAGCTGCATGGATGAAGATATTCATCGATGACTTAGGAGTGGTCCCTTCCATTCAGGACCCTCTTGAGATCTTTTGTGATGACGAGGGAGTGATTGCTCAAATCAATGAACCTCGTGCTCACCAAAAGACCCGTCACATTGAGCGCAGTTTCAACTACATAAGGGATGAAGTTGAAAAGGGAAAGATATGTATTCGCAAAGTTCACACAGATCTTAATATAGCGGATCCACTCTCGAAGCTCTTACATGGACCAAAACATCAAGGACATGTTTGTGCATTAGAGCTTCGATATTCTAGTGATTGGTAATGATCTGTTTTAAGTATTGTAACGGAACGAAATGGTTCAAACTCATTAATATAATTATGGGTTAATTCATTTTGAGTTATGTTCCCATTTTGCATATTTTATCCATGAATAAGACATTATTCTAAATTCCGTAGTCGATCACATTTGTGGGAGCAAGTGTGAGGTTTAGACTATTATGAACTTGGATTGGTATACATTCACGGACTGAATGTAGGAGCAGGGTTGCTACCAAGGTTCATAGATATTTATGGGATACAAATATTGGAAGACCCGCTCTCAAGATTTACTATATGGAGCCTTTGTGGTTGATCACATGTAATCTTGAGTAAAGGCGAATATCATAGTATCCTCTGACCTGAGATACATATTGGGTCCTAATATTCACCGAGTATTATGCCTTGATTCTTTCCTTCGCTATTCTGAAATATGGTAGTACATAAGGAAGAGCTCAGGTATAATGCAAAGTGTGTATCTAGGACGTATGTAGTCAAGATGGAATTTGCCCCTCTTATTCGTTGAGAGTCAGATGTCTAAGGCCTGATAAAGTTGAATCTATAAGAGAGTGGTCACTCTGTATCTCTTGGATTTGACATGACATCTAGGATGAAAGGATATAATGATAAGATTCACCTATATATCAATTCGAGTAGGGAGCTCGAAGGGGATGATGTTATTGAATGGCACAAAGTCATAACATATTAGGGGTGATGGACGGTGTGTTAGGCTGTATCCATCACTTGCATTAATTTCCTACGTTTCTCGTGCAAGTGGGAGATTGAAGGTATTTCATATGCCCGAGAGACATATTAAATTAATGTGGCTAATATGTTATGATCCAAGTCGGGTCATACCCAATAACAAACTTATCAACACCTTATACGTATTTAATCTTAACGATTGGTTCGTTAAATAAATACGCGACACTTGGATTTTAGAAAATGGGTTTTCTAAAATATAATCACTTGAGATAAATTATTTGGATAATTTATATATGATATGGATTTAATTATTTATAGGTTTAAATAATTGTTGTGTTATATTTTATAAAATGGTTTATAAAATATTGCAAGTAACTAAATATAAGCATGATATTTTATAATAAGTTATTTATATTGTAACTTTGATTATAAAATGGGATGGTGGACGTTTTTTTTTTTTGGTCTTCCAAGGCTTCAACACATGCTTTGTTTGTTACTTTTAATAACACACATCCTAATGTGCATGCTAGACTTTGAACCAAGGGATTTTTGACTCATATTCTCTACATACAAGTGCTAGTAACTTACTCATTCTTCAATGAGAGCAGCTGGCCGATTCTCATCAGTCTTGAGGGCTGAGTTTTGGCTGAAATATATGTGTAAAAATGAGGGTTCAAGCTTGGTTACTTCGATGTTCAAAATATATATGAACCAAGACTTGTGAGGTTCAATACATGCACTTAATATGTAACAAAACAACTTGCAATCTGCTGAAATTTCCAGCCCATTCAGCTGCTGTTTGGCCGTGAGTTTCATAGGAAGAAAAGGGTTCTTCAAGTCATTTGCAAGCTCATATTCAAGTGTCATAAAATCCTAACCAAAAGCTAGGGTGTTGGTGCATAAGTTTGGGGTATTACAACTTGAGGTTTCATGCTTTTGGAACTCCATTCATCATCATCATCCTCTTCATATTCTGCTGTCCAATTCAGCCCTCAATCTTCATTGAGGAGGTATAATCTTCTTCCTTTATTGTTATATGTAAGCATATGTTCATGACTTGATACATACATGGAATTCTCTTAAAAGGTTAAACATATAAACTTGTTTCTTTAATAAATCTTGCTTCCGCTTGCATTAACTTTGATCAAATGATTTTGTGATTATGTAGACTTTAAGAACTTGTTAATATGTTGAATTCCATCATTAGGAGGAAATTTCATTTGTCACACACGCGTTAGGAGGAAACTCTGAATCTTCGACAAGGAGAAATCTGAAACTTCGAATAACACGGCTTAGAAATCCAGATTCACTTTTAACGTGTGCTAGTTGCTACCTAGACCAACTTACCTTTAGGTCCGAATACAGAATCGAATCTGAAACAAATGATCACACAATTATCAAAAACTGAGTTAGACATAACCGACAAACATAAGTACTCAGATATAAAGACAAATTAACCATATTTTATCATGTAAAGATGTACTCAGAAACCATTCGAAACATAACTTATACATAAAGAACTGCAAGCTTCAAACTTGAGCTTACAAAAGCAAGTACATATACTATCCTCGAAAAACTATTTCTCATCTCATGATAACCAGAAGACAAAGTCACATCGACTCTAATTCAAAAGGCAAAAAGGGTAATAAAACTTGCATCAAGCTGTAAATAAACCTCTTTTCAATACAAGACAACAGTAGGACAAAGACGGTGATGACCTTGTATTGTTTAGGCTCGAGGTTAATTACTTTTACCCTTCAACAGTTATAAGTTCAAACTCGATAAGAGATAGATTGCAGTCTTCTTTAACAGAAAAATCAGCTGGCTCTGCGACTTCAACACGGCCCCACTTGTCTACTGCAAGTCTCATGGAGCCCTTGTACATGTCGATTTTTGCATTTCTAAGAGTTACAGTGCTTCCCTCCTTCATGGTGTCCACTGGGGAATAAAAAGTATTATTAGTGAATTATTGTAAATAAATTATGATGCATTAAATGTAGCAACCGCAAGAAGATATATTTGAACATTAAATGTAGCAATTACAAGAAGATGTGTTTTAGGAGGTTTGAACCCGAGACTTCTCGTGAAGATATCAGGACACAAACCATATGCCATCATGTGATGGTTAAATACAATAATGATTGCTACAACTATACAATCCTGAATCTGTTCATAGTACATGTATTAAGTGGAAAACTAATGTAAATACTATTGTTTACCAAATTTCATATTATTCATACTAATTAAACTGAAATTTGTAATTACATGTCCACTCAGTTATCAATAGGCACTAAGCACTCACTTCATTATAACACATTTTTAAAACGCTATCTAGACATATTTCTTAAAAAGCATTGAGGACTTTCCTTAAATGCCAAACAATAAACTGAAGCATCAATTCTTGAGAAGTAAAACTTCAGTTTCATGATTTTGGAATTGAAAAATGTAATAAAGGAATCATAAGGTGAGTGAACACATGATTTAGAAGGTCAAACAATCATACAGAAACAATACACACGATGACAAACAAAATTCTATAAAAATTAAATTTCGTTACAAGCTAATAAACTGAAGCATACCTTGATCATTTCTAGCAGTAAAAACAACAATCCCAGTTTCGTCACCGACCAACAATTCAGCAAGACGCATGTTACGTCCTTGAATCCCAGGGCGACCACCTCTCGTCTGAATCATCTTTGAACTAACCACTTTTACAGTGAGGTTAAGACCAAAAGCACCAGGACGAAGCTGGTTGATCTTAATAAAAGCTGGTTGCTGCTTGTTTTGTTCAGCCATTTTTTCCAGAAATCCTACAGTCAATTATCATCACGAGGAATTTTATCTTTAGAAACTGAAGAATACAATGCCACAGTTATCCAAAACATACCTTTTCAAAGTATAATAAAAAATTATAATACACCAAGTAATATAATCAGTTACATATTCTAACTAAGAATGCAAACAAATAACAAAATCACTTTAAAGCTCTACCAATCAATACATAAATTTTGATCTTTTGCCAAACAAAGAATCGGAATTGTTCATATAAAGATAGTAGTATAAAATAGATACACGCATGAACTAAAACTGTACCTAATCAAAATGAGCATTGTGGATCATAATCAGCCATAACAATTACTATATCAAAATAACATCTTTAGAAAACTGTTATGATTATAAGAAATAATTAAAATTTAAAAAATAAATAATAATGAACTACTTTAACAGATATACGTAACAATAACAATAACTATAACAATAGCAGATTAGGGCATAATTATCGATCCATAACAGCATATCCAAATGCATGCAAAAGTTGCATCAATTTCACTAGATCAGGATTTAAAAACACAAATTGCTCATAACAATAAACCATTCTGTATGAATTTGAAATCATATAGGTCAAATAAACAGATAACTGTGATTTAAAAGTCAATTGTGATTGTAAGAAAAGCAAATTAAGAAATTAGTAAAAGACAATATGATTAAACCCTAGAAAACAGAGAAATTAATTTGATTAATGATAGTGAAAGGAGAGATCAAGTGACCTGAGTTGAGAGTTATTTTAAGGATTTACGGAAAAATCGAGGAGAAAAAAGGGGTTGAAACTGAAGATCTGTGTAAAATAATTTATGATTTTGAGGATGTTTGCGCAAAATATTAAATAGGTCTTTTTAGATGGGTAAACGAATCTGGATCCCCAATTTCACACCCATGGATATTTTCGATTTCTCGAACTCGATAAATTCATTTCACATGTCATCTCGTGAGATTAGTCTGCACGCCATGTGTTTTGCTCATGCCTAGCGTTCGAGCGTGCTATATTTTCAACATGTCGGTTTGAAAATCGGTTTCTAAGGGTAAAATACTGAAAACCCGACACCCTAGACACAGTCTCCTCCTAGTGAGACTACCGTCACTCCAACTCCGACACTTACTACTTCTCAGTTCACTTATTCTATGATCACACGTACCCGATGATGTTAAAGCTAAGGTATACGAAATAGTTTATATTTTACTAGGAAAAACTATTAAATACGATACAATTTTACACAAGATATTTATTTATTTATAGAATGAATATACTTAAACCTTGCTACAACACTTATAGGCAGTGTACCTAATCGTACAGTAGTGTAGTTTTTAGTAAGTCCGGTTCGTTCCACAGGGAAATCTTTAAACAAAGCTCAACGCTATATTAGTTTACTTTTATAAAAATACAAACATATATATAAGTAATATTATTATTATAAAGGGGGGTTTTTACCGTTTAATGACCGGTTTGTCGATTTTAAGACTTTAGTCGCAGTTAAAACCTAATGTAAAATATAAAATAAATACAAGACTTAAATTAAAGCGTAAAGTAAATAACGATAATGAAATTGCGAATAATAAAAGTGCGATAAAATAAACTTGCGATAATTAAAAAGGACGATAATTAAAAGTGCAATTAAATAACAATAAATAAAAGTGCGATAATTAGAAGTGCAATTAAATATAAAATAAAGGAAATTAAATATGAAATAAAAGAATTATGCTTATTTAAACTTCCGTAATCATGATGTTTGACGTGTTGATTTTAGTTTTATGCCCATGGGTTAATTGTCCTTTGTCCTGGATTATTTAATATGTCCGTCTGGTTTTTGTCCATAACAGTCCATCAGTCATAAATATAAAGTGCGAGTGTCCTCGTCAAATTTTAATTATACCCGAAGTTAAATATTCCAACTAATTGGGGATTCGAATTGTAACAAGGTTTTAATACTTTGTTTAATGAATACACCAGGTTATCGACTGCGTGTAAACCAAGGTCTTACTACTTTGTTAACAATTACACCAATTACCCTTGAATGTAATTTCACCCCTGTTTTAATTATTCTAGTGGCTATTAATCCATTCCCGTGTCCGGTTAAATGAACGATTATTCGTACATATAAATACCCCGCCCATCGTGTCCGATTGAGTGTATATGGTAATTTATAGGGACGCCCAATTGTAAATCTTTATATTAACATTAACAAACTTTCATTTAGTTAAACAAATATAAAGCCCATTAATAGCCCATAGTCTAATTTCCACAAGTGTCGTTCTTTTGTCCAAACCCCAATTATGGTACAAAGCCCAATTACCCAATTTTAGTAATTAGCCCAACATCATGATTACTTCGTTTTAAATAAGCATAATAATAACTTAGCTATGAGACATTAATGTAAAAAGGTTGAACATAACTTACAATGATTTAAAAATAGCGTAGCGTTACACGGACAGAATTTCGACTTACACCCTTACAACATTCGCTAACATACCCTTATTATTAGAATTAAAATTAAAATTAAAATATAAATTATATATATATATATATATTTTTTACGTATGATAAGAGAAGAGAGAAAAAATGGATTGAATTGCGATCAGAATTCGGTTGCTTTTATAGGAAAAGTTGATTTTTGGGGCTCCGCGACTCGCGGCAAAATCCTCTTCAAACTCCGCGAGTCGCGGAGAATGAATTTACAGCTCACACCCTTGGAGTCTTTCTCTGCCGACGGTTTTATAATATATATATAATATATATATATAATTAATATAATTAATTATATATTATATTATATTTATATACATAGTTAACTTGTAATTTTTAGTCCGTTGCGTCGAGCGTTAAGAGTTGACTCTGGTCCCGGTTCCGGATTTTCGAACGTCCTTGCGTACAATTTTATATTTTGTACTTTGCGTTTTGAATCTTGTACTCTTGTAATTTCGAGACGTTTCTTATCAATAATTGTAACCTTTTTGATTGTCTTTTGTACTTTTGAGCTTTTTGGTCGTTTGCGTCTTCAATTCGTCGAATCTGTCTTTTGTCTTCACCTTTTATTATTTAAACGAATATCACTTGTAAATAGAACAATTGCAACTAAAAGCTTGTCTTTCTTGAGGAATAATGCTATGAAATATATGTTCGTTTTTAGCATTATCAAATATTCCCACACTTGAGTGTTGCTTGTCCTCAAGCAATATTGTCTTGAAATACTAGAATCACTTCTTTATTCTTCACACTTTGTACATCAGTGATTTCTATACGGCGGTATAAACAATGGTAGTAACGATATGGTTTACAGTCCCACATGACTATAAAAAATTTAGATCCATTAAGGAAATTGGATCTTTATGAAAACATTTGATCTTTTGAAAATTAAATCTAGTTTTTTACCCTAGATAAATTTTCCGGGATAACCCTTTACCGGTGTTTGCAAAATATTTTTGTGGGTTTGGTGGGGTTCAGAATTGAAAATTTTAGCTCAAAACTTGCTGTTTTGTGTCACCCACTTGCTAACCTTGTATTTGGAAAGCAACACGTCCAGTTTACTTGTTCCGTATATTACCTTTCGGCAAACTACCGTCCGGTTGAAAGGAAAGCGTTGAACAAGCAACTGTTAAGGCAATGTCCCCTGACATGCTTTTAATTATGGTCTATAACGTGTCGGACGCAATTACTATCCTTGGTAGGAGCAATAGTAAAGCTCACCCTTATAATTTTTCGGTATGGCACAAGGTCCTGTCTTTGACCACTATGCAACCACCGTTCTTACGGTTGACACCCGATTTAGTTCAGGTGACCTAATGAATTCCAGGTGAATTCCTAGGATTTTACGTTCAATGGTAATGAACGTATTGAAAATAGGGTTTTCAGAAAACAAATCGGTTTGTAATTTTGATCAAAATATTTTCTCGTTTAAGCTCGAGTTTAGATATCATCGAATTCCATGAGTTTGTAATTCTCAATCTTTAAGGTCAATCTCTAGGATTGAGTAATATCAGTCTTAAAAGCTGATTTTTAATCTTTAAGGAGATTATCCTTTCTGGGGATCTGATTCATTAGTCTTATCAAGCTAATTTGCACGGTACCCTCCATTGTATGAGATAAATCCTTCTCATGGTTAGGATAAATCTGACCACATGGCGACCCTGTTTAATGCTGAGGTCCGTGGATTTCCTGCTGATTTTAGTGATGACTTTTCTAGATTTTTCGTCAACCTACAGCTGGTCTGGACGACAACTTCATAACCTAAATCAAGAAGCGCGTGTCTTTTTCGGAAGACTTTACTTCCTTTTAATGATGGAATTGATTCATCGTGTAGATCCATCTCTTCTTTTCTTTCATCGGGTAAAACAGTTTAGTTTAGTCCAAAGCAAAAGTATTTTCAGTTATTTGTTACAGATATATTGTGACATATGTTTAAGATAACTTGGTAAATTTTCCCACACTTGGCTTTTATTTTCCTTTTTATCGTCCTCTATTCCATTTTAAATGAATTTTAACATTTTAGTTTGTTTCTCAATTTATGTCCTTTCCGAGGTAACAATAATTTCGGTGTTAAAACCTAGTTTTATCATTCATAAATATGTATAAACATGATTTTGAATTCATTTAATTGAAAATTTTGAAAATTTTTACTAGAATTGGGTAGTTAGTATATAAGACTAGGGCTGTTCTTTATTATCAGAGAGCACTAGATTCTAATACAACTACTGCTTTACTAGTATTTTTAATGGTAACCAAGTGTATAAAGTAAAAAATTTTAAAATCCGAAAGAATTTAACCCCTTCCCACACTTAAGATCTTGTAATGCCCTCATTTGCAAGAAATCAGTAACAATTTAAATTATTGAGGGTGATTAGTGTGAAAATGATTAAATTTTTACCAAAGTTTCCAATTATATTGGCGTTTGTTTGCTGAATGATAAATGGTGCACATCATTTGTTCATTCCGTCTTGTTGTTATTTCACATATATTTTGCATCTTGTCGTCAAAATTAGTTGCTTTTGCTGAACTTAATGCCAGTCTTTGAAAATACGTTGTTTTACCCTGTTGTGTACATAAGATAAACTGCAAACATATATACATATTTTTGAAGTTTGGTATATTACCCCACATTCAAAAATTATTAAAATCTAAGAATAAAAGTTAGATAATTATAAAAATGATTACAATATTAACAAAAGTATTAAACGTATCAATAATTACAAATTACAAAATAATAAAAAATAATAAGTAAACTAAGGATGATATTGGTACCAATAGGGGTTCCAGGCATAACCATAGGTGCTATAGAATGCTTCGGCAGGGTCATACGTAGGATATGGTGGCTGCATCTCTATAGACCAAGGAGGGAAGATGGGTTTCGGTGTAGGAATATAGTTTCTACCTATATGTTGGCAATGAGCTATGATTTGGTTCTGATGAACTTGCCAATCTTCAAATGCTCTCTGTCTAGCATTTTCGTATTCCTGAGAAGCTATAAACCTATGCATTTCTTGCATCTCATTCCCCCCTCCTACATTACCTTGCTGCTGGTTTCTCTCCACCTGTGGATGTCTACCATGGTATCGTACTGCGGCGTTATTTCGCCTCTTCAAAACTTTCGCACCATGGTATACATTTAAACCTATAGTATCGCGGGGTTCAGGCTCTTCTAGTAATAATCCCCCCCGACTTATATCCACACCGAGATATTCACCAATCAAAGTAATAAAAATACCACCTCCTATTATGCTATGCGGTCGCATCCCCCGAACCATAGCTGATAAATAATAACCCACACAATATGGTATACTTACAGCGCTTTGTGGGTCTCGAATACACATATGGTAAAACAAATCCTGTTCATTTACTTTTTCTTTGTTCTTACCCCTTTGTGTAATCGAATTAGCTAAAAACCTATGTATCACTCTTAATTCGGCTCTATCTATATCCAAATAAGAGTAATTTCCCCCTTTGAAACGGTGATGGCTTGTCATTTGACTCCACACACCGTGTGTATCAAAATTCTCATCTATCTTTCTACCGTTTAGTATCAATCCTCTACAATCGGCAGACGCTAACTCCTCAGGCGTATATATACGTAAAGCCTGAGCCATGTCCAGTAAAGACATGTGGCGCATCGAACCGCCTAACAAAAATCTAATAAAAGAACGATCGGTTAAACTAGCTACCCGATCATTCAACTCTATACTACATAACAATTCTTCACACCATACTTTATATACAGGTCTACGTATGGTGAATAAACATATCCAGTCATTAAAAGAAGAATTACCATACCTCTGTACAAGTAATTCTCTAATTGGCCCGGCCAATTCTACAGCTTCTAAGGGTCCCCATTCTATGACCCTCGGTACCTCAACAACCTTGGAATGAAGAGTATGCAAACCCCTTTGATATTTTGGATAATCTATCCAAAGTCTGTCAAATCTCAGGTTCGGGTGCAACTCTTCCAAATGCATATCGGAAAAGGTCATGACTGGATGAGGTATATCCTGCTTGTAGTAGTTATCCACCTCCTGTTGTTCCAAATTCTCAGCAGGAGCATTGCGGGCTTGGGATGAAGATTCACCCCTTTCATTCTGCAAAACACATCAAACACAATTTTTGTGCATCCAAATATGCATTAGTGTCAGCAAAATCATCAATCAAAATAATTACAATGACATTATCAATTTATATCAAACTTAAGCTTATTTTCACATTTTTATCAAATCTACACTTTTTCAAATAAGCATATACGAAAATTTTCGCCAAGTTCATAAGCATTCAACTCAAATAACATGTCAAAATAATCATTACTAGCAATCAAACAAGTCTCAAATGGCATTATCTTTCAAAAATCAAGTTCATGAATTTTAGACTTGAAAAAGTCCACTTTAATTCTCAAAATCATGTTTAGGCTCAAAGTTTGGATCATTTAACTACCTAGACATGTTACACTACTTATTTTAGCAACAATTCATGACAAAAATCGGCCATAACCTGTTTATATCAAAAAGCCCCAAATTTGCTCAAGAACACAAACCCTAGATTACTCAAAATTTGAAGTTTAAGGCTTCTAATCATGTTAAACAGCATCAATCTAGGTTATACAAGCATAATACATAAACAATTTAAGTCTAATTACACTAAAAAGCATCAAAATCAAATTGGGGAAAAAATGACTCAAGAACACCAAATTTCGAATTAAATGGTGTTTAGGTGTAGAAATTTACCGTTTTTCTTGAGTAATTCTTAGATAGCATCCTTCTCAACATGATTTTAGCAAAAGATTTGGTGATTAACGGTTAAAAATTGTGATTTTGGGGGTGTTTTTGGATGGTTTTTCGGAGTCTTTTTTCGCTGTGTTTTTCGGTTTTGAGGTTGTGGACTGATCAGTTCGGGTGTTTATTATTTTTTTTTCTGGGTTTTGGTCCTCCCGCGAGTCGCGGTGAAATACCCTTTAAACTCCGCGACTCGCGGAGTTTTTTTTTTTTTTTTTTTTTTTTTATAATCATTAACTTTTGAAACAATTAAGTACTTAATTTTAAAATTTTGTTTCCCTTGTTATTTAGGACGAGGTCGTTTCGGATCGATGTCCTAGTCCGTCCTTCGACAAAATTTTAAAATTTGTCTTTTTGTAGCGATTGTTTTAAAAGCTAAGATTTTTGGGTTTTTTCAATGTTTTTGGCATACTCTAATTCAATAAGATTAAAAATAATGATAATAAAAGTTCTCGTCCCTCCCTCGGGTAAAGCAATTTCGGTTCAAAGACCTAGTCTTCAACTTACGACGAATTTTAAAAATCATATTCTTAACTTAATGAGATAAAGTAAATTTTTGTTTTTAAATTCACACAACTTAAATATAAAATTCAAAATTATTATTAAAAATTCACACCAAACTTAAAATTTGAAATGCATAAAATTAAAAATTAATATTTTAAAAATTAAAAATTTACACCAAACTTAATTTAAAAATTTATAAATTCATACTAAACTTATATTAATTTTTCAAATATTTACAATTTTAAATATATTGTTTTTATAAAGTTTACAATATTAATTTAAGATTTAAATATTAATTTTAAAAACATGGTAAAAATAAAATTAAAAATCCTTTTTTATTTTTTTTTCTTTTTTATCCCACTTTAATCAATCAAATATTATCAAAAATATGCGCCCCTCTTTTCGGTAAAGTAATTTCGGTTCCAAGACCTAATTTAACTCATGACGAATTTTTGAAATATTTTGGGTTGATTGTTTAAAGATATTTATACCTTAAGAATAAACGTTAAATTTCGCAGTGATGTAATAAATTTTTGAATGATATCAATAATTTCGGTCGCCAAACCTAATTTTATTTAATACCAATTTAATACTTTTTAGCGAACAAATTAGCGTTTATTATCAAAAGGTTAAAAATAAAAATAAAAATAAAAACTGTACAGACATACCTGTGGAATAGATTTCTTAGTTATATGATCTATCCCATTCATAAGATAGTCGGTTTAATTGATTTTCCATGGCTACATAGGCGTAACCTCGAGCATTCAGTATCTTTTCTTCTAAACATATGAACGGTCCGTCTCTGCATAAAGTAACAAATTCGGTATTTGAATAGGTTTGATTATTTGAACATTTACCTCCATGTGACCATTTTCCGCATTTGTGACATCGTTCTAGGTGTCGTGCTCTTCTTTTCGCTGCGGATTTTGATTTTCCTTTACCAAATTGTAACTTATTATCTTCGCATCTGGATTCTTTTCTAACTCCGTCCATTCTTTCTCTGATTACTGATACTATTTCACTCGGTAGTATGTCATTATTACGTTTAGTGATCAAAGCGTGTAGCATTAGACCATGGTTTAGTTCACAGGCAGTCTTCATTTCGTAAAAACCTAAAAAAAATAAAAATTCAGAATGAGGGGAGAAGACTAGTTCTTTAGGGTCTGCTAGGGAAAGACCATTCGGGTTCCATTTTCGAGAACTACACGAAAACAGACAATCTAACTCTAACAGAAATACATATTATCCTTTAAAGACTTGGTTCTCCCCACACTTAGTTAGCTGTGGTGTCGAAATTGTGATTAACTTCGTTGTCGACTTCCATCGGACCATGTATGTAATGTTTAACTCTGTGACCATTAACTTTAAATTCAATCCCATTTGAATTTATTAATTCTATCGTTCCGTATGGGAAAACTCTTTTGACTATGAATGGTCCAGACCATCTTGATTTCAATTTTCCAGGAAATAGCTTGAATCGTGAATTGAAAAGAAGAACTCTGTCTCCTTCTTTAAATTCTTTTGAACTTCTGATTCTTTTATCATGCCATTTCTTCGTTCTTTCTTTATAGATTAACGAATTTTCGTATGCTTCATGTCTTAATTCTTCTAATTCGTTTAGTTGACTTAATCGTAGACGTCCGGCTTCATGTAAATCAAGATTACATGTCTTCAAAGCCCAAAATGCTTTGTGTTCAATTTCTACTGGAAGATGACATGCTTTTCCATAAACAAGTCTAAAAGGTGTGGTTCCAATTGGAGTTTTGTAGGCTGTTCTAAAAGCCCAGAGTGCATCCTCCAATTTAATGGACCATTCCTTCGGATTTGATCCTACGGTTTTCTCTAGAATACGTTTTAAAGCTCGGTTGGTATTTTCAACTTGTCCACTTGTTTGTGGATGATATGCGGTGGAGATTTTATGAGTTACTCTATATCTTTTAAGAACTTTCTCAAGTTGATTATTACAGAAATGAGTACCCCGATCACTTATTAAAGCTTTCGGTGTTCCAAACCTTGCAAAAAGACGTTTTAAAAAGTTGACTACAACTCGTGCATCGTTAGTTGGGAGAGCTTGTGCTTCCGCCCATTTAGATACATAATCAATGGCTACGAGTATATATAGATTATTATGAGATTTTGGAAATGGACCCATAAAGTCAATACCCCAAATGTCAAATACTTCACATACTTGGATGACATTTTGTGGCATTTCATCACGTTGACTTATTTTTCCGGCCCTTTGACATGCATCACAGGATTTGCAAAGAAGGTGTGCGTCTTTGTAAATTGTAGGCCAATAGAATCCAGCTTCATAAACTTTTCTTGCTGTTAGTTGAGGCCCATAATGCCCTCCTGTTGGTCCTGTGTGACAATGGTTTAAAATTTTACTAGCTTCATCTCCAAATACACATCGGCGTATTATTCCATCGGGACAACTTTTAAACAGATGTGGATCTTCCCAGAAATAGTGTTTTATATCACTGAAGAATTTCTTTCGTCTTTGGTACGATAATCCTTTTTCAAGGAATCCACAAACTAAGTAGTTTGCATAGTCTGCAAACCATGGGATTTCTTTATAATCTATCTTCAATAGATATTCATCAGGAAAGTTGTCTTGTATGGCTGATTCATTTAGAACTTCTAATTCGGGATTTTCAAGACGAGAAAGATGATCAGCGGCGAGATTTTCTGCTCCTCTTTTATCTCGGATTTCAATATCAAACTCTTGTAAGAGTAAGATCCAACGGATTAATCTTGGTTTAGCATCTTGTTTTGAAAATAAGTATCTAAGAGCAGAATGGTCGGTATAGACCACCGTTTTTGCTAGAACGAGATATGATCGAAATTTGTCAAAAGCAAAGACAATAGCAAGGAGTTCTTTTTCAGTAGTTGTATAGTTCATTTGTGCTCCTTGTAATGTCTTACTAGCATAATATATAGGTTGAAATCGTTTTTCAATCCTTTGTCCTAAAACGGCTCCCATTGCAAAATCACTTGCATCGCACATTAGTTCAAATGGTAGATTCTAATTTGGTGTTATCATGATCGGTGCATTAGTGAGTTTCTCTTTAAGAATATTAAAAGATTTGATACACTCATCTGAAAAGATGAATGGAGCATCCTTTTCTAGGAGTTTATTCATAGGAGTGGCAATTTTTGAAAAATCTTTTATGAAACGTCGGTAAAAACCGGCATGCCCTAGAAAACTCCTAACTCCTCTAACATTGGTGGGATGTGGAAGTTTAGCAATTACATCTACTTTAGCTCTATCCACTTCAATTCCTTCTTTTGAAATTTTATGTCCAAGAACGATGCCTTCTTTAACCATGAAATGGCATTTCTCCCAATTAAGTACTAGATTTGATTTTTCGCATCTAATTAGCATTCGTTCCAGATTAACTAGACATGATTTAAATGTATCACCGAAGACTGAAAAGTCATCCATGAATACTTCCATGCATTCTTCTATCATGTCGTGAAAAATCGCCATCATACACCTTTGAAAGGTTGCAGGGGCGTTACAAAGTCCAAATGGCATGCGTTTGTAAGCAAAAGTACCATAAGGGCACGTGAATGTGGTTTTCTCTTGATCTTCGGGTGCTATTGGAATTTGAAAATATCCGAAAAATCCATCTAGAAAACAATAGTAACTATTTCCGGCTAATCTTTCCAACATTTGATCTATGAAAGGTAAGGGAAAGTGATCTTTTCTGGTGGCGTCATTTAATTTTCTATAATCAATACATACACGCCATCCTGTTACAGTTCTAGTAGGAATAAGCTCATTTTTCTCATTTGTAATGACAGTCATGCCACCCTTCTTAGGTACGCATTGAACTGGGCTTACCCATGGACTATCAGAAATTGGATATATCAAACCTGCATCTAGCAGTTTAATAATCTCTTTCTTAACTACATCTTGCATATTAGGATTTAGTCTTCGTTGGCGTTGCACATACGTTTTATGACCTTCTTTCTATAAGGATTTTATGTGTGCAATACGAAGGACTTATTCCTTTAATATCATGAATCTTCCATGCAATGGCTGGTTTATGAGCTTTCAACACAGAAATGAGTTGTGATTTCTCATTTTCAGTAAGAGAAGACGATATTATTACAGGTAATTCAGATTCACCATGTAAATAAGCGTATTCCAAATGATTTGGAAGTGGCTTTAACTCTAATTTCGGAGGTTCTTCTATCGATGATTTATATCGATATCTGTCTTCTTCTTTTAGCATTTGAATTTCTTCTGTTGTTGGTTCATATCCATTAGCTATAAGTGTAGCTAACATTTCAGCTTCATCAATTGGTTCATTACCTTCTCCTAAAGAACATTCTTCTGTTCCTTGTAATTCTGGAAATTCTTCTAATAATTCTGCATGTGCATCTATAGTTTGAATATAATAACATGTATCATCTGCAGATTGTGGTTGTTGCATTGCTCTATCAACTGAAAAGGTAACACTCTCATCCTCTATACTTAGGGTCAGTTTCTTACCGAACACGTCTATCATTGCTTTAGCCGTGTTTAAGAATGGTCTTCCTAATATGAGAGGAACTTGAGAATCTTCTTCCATGTCCAAAACAACAAAATCTACTGGAAATACTAAAGTACCAACTTTAACTAGCATGTTTTCCATTATCCCTCTAGGATATTTTATTGATCTATCGGCTAGTTGTATGCTTATTCTGGTTGGTTTCAATTCTCCAAGGTCTAGTTTAGCGTATAGTGAATACGGCATTAGATTTATACTAGCACCTAAGTCTGCCAATGCTTCTATTGAACTAAGACTACCCAGAAAACATGGAATTGTGAAACTTCCTGGATCAGATAATTTTTCTGGTATCTTATTCAACAGCACTGCTGAACAATTAGCATTCATAGTAACAGCCAAGAGTTCTTCCATTTTCTTTCTATTTGAGATTAGATCTTTCAAGAATTTAGCATATCTTGGCATTCCTGAAATCACATCAATGAAAGGAAGATTTACATTTATCAGTTTAAACATATCCAAGAATTTGGATTGCTCGGCTTCAAGTTTCTCTTTCTTCATTTTACTCGGGTAAGGAAGTGGTGGTTGGTATGGTTTAACATAAGGTTTGTCCTTAACTGTGTTATTTTCATTAACCTTTTCAACTACCGGTTCTTTTTCCTTATCTTGATCAGGTTGTGGTTCTTGTGGAGTAGGAATAGTTTCATCAGAAGTTACAGGTATTTCAGGTGGTTTAAGTGTTGTACCACTTCTTGTGGTAATAGCTTTAGCTGTTTCATTCCGGGGGTTAGCATTTGTATCACTAGGTAGACTTCCCGGTTTTCTTTCACCTATTAACCTTGCTAGGTTACTTACTTCTTGTTCCAGATTTTGAATAGAAGCTTGTTGATTTCTAAATGCTTGAGCATTTTGTTCATTGGTTTGTTTCTGAGATGTGAAAAACTGTGTTTGAGTTTCAACTAGCTTCGTCATCATATCTTCTAAATTCGGTTTTTTATCATCGGTTTGTTGTGGTGGTTTGTTTTGAAAATTCGGTCTTTGCTGATTATAAGTATTATTGGATACTTGTTGATTGCTAGGACCTTGTTGGTTGTTGTATGGAATATTTCGGTTATAATTCTGGTTTTGATTGTAAATCGGTCTTGGCGGTTGATAATTATTCTGATAATTATTTCCAGGCCTTTGGTTTATGTATGAAATATTCTCTCTTTGTTCCATTGTTAATTCAATACTGAGACAATCTTTTGTCAAATGTGGTCCTCCACACTGCTCACAACTAATTCGTATTGAGTGAATATCTTTAGTCATCTTTTCCATTCGTCTCTCCACAGCATCTATCTTTGCGGAAATGGAATCTAAGTCATGGCTAGAATCGGCTCTAGCTGCTTTAGATGATCTAATGATGTCTTTTTCTTGGTGCCACTCATGTGAGTGGGAAGCAGTGTTATCAATAATTTTGTAAGCATCAGTTTCGGTTTTCTTCATAATAGAACCACCAGCTGCTATATCTATGTCTTTTCTTGTAGTGATGTCGCATCCTTGGTAGAATATTTGTACTATTTGACAGGTGTCTAAACCATTTTGCGGACATCCTCTTAATAACTTTCCATATCTTGTCCACGCCTCATATAGAGTTTCATTTGGTTTCTGTGTGAACGTAACAATTTCTGCTTGAAGTCTTACGGCTTTAGATGCAGGAAAGAATTGTTTAAGAAATTTGTCAACTAAAACATCCCATGTATCAATCGCCCCTTCAGGTAACGATTCCAACCAATCTTTGGCTTCTCCCTTTAAAGTCCAGGGAAATAACATGAGATATATCTGTTCATCCTCCACTTCTCGTATTTTAAATAGTGTGCAGATCCTATTAAAGGTACGTAGATGTTCATTTGGATCTTCCTTCGGCGCACCACTAAATTGGCATTGATTAGTCACCATGTGTAGAATTTGTCCTTTGATTTCATAATCTGGCGCATTAATGTCTGGATGAGTAATTGCGTGACCTTGGCCAGTGCGTTTAGCTCTCATTCGGTCTTCCATACTTAAAGGTTCCAGATTCTCCATAATTGAATTTGTTGAATCGGTATCACTAGCTGATTCTGATTTAATGGTTCGTTCCTCAACAATCTCTGTTTGAATGATTGGTGGCTCCGGAGGAAAGTTTAATGGTTCAGGATCTACGAACCGTTCCTGAATATTTTCCGGATTCTCAATTGTGAGGTTGGGTTCAAAAAATGGATTATCGGAAATTTGAACTGAAGTACTTGGTTGACTGGATGACGATTCTAAAGAAAAATCAACGGCGGTTATATTTGCTAAATGTCTTGATCTAGTTACAGGTGGTGAACGTACAAAAGGTGATGAACGTCTTGCTCGGTGCATTCACTGAATATCCTATTAGTTTTTAAAAGGAAAGAAAAATTATAATAAGTTATCCAACCAATAGACTTTTCTGATTTTGCCCACGTTTTGAATAGCCAAAAGATGCAGCAGAGGGGCAGGATTCGTTTGGTCTCGATATAATTGAGGACTGTTTGGCTCCAATAACCCGGTCCACGTACAAATCCAACTATTACTACGAACCAGAAAATTTTGATGTCTATCAATTTAACCACTCAAAATAAATTTTCGTAATTTTAAGAAATTTAGATAAGAAGTAGAATAAAAATCTATGTCCTAAAACTAGAATAGCGAGAAATAAGAAAGAAAAAGAGTTCGTCGAAAAAGGTCGAAAAAGAAAAATGGTTGAAAAATAAAAGGTGACGGAAAAATAAAAGAAACTTATAAAAACTTAAAAATACTTTACTAACCTAACCTTATTACTACAACTAACTTAAAATTATAATCGCAAATTGAGATTACTAATTGGAATGATAATTGATACATAGTAAAAGGTCTAAAAATATTAAAGCTTACAGGAAAAACTGAATCCCAAATGGAAATAACTTAAAAAAAAAAAAAAAAACTAAAACTTAAAAAGGCGTCGCAAAATTCTAAAGCACCTAAATCTTAGTCTAAAGAAAAAGCACTTAAGGAATTCTACGGCAAAGCCTAAAAATCTAGGAGTAAAAATAACTATAGCAAAAACTAAGTTTAAAATTAATTATGAGCTAAAAATACAAATATTACGCTACAATGATTAAAAAGGGTCAAAATATAAAAATATACAAAAAGTTGTAAAAAGTACAATTTTTATAAAAATATTATTTTTATATTATTTTTTTTTAATAAAACTACTAATTTTACAATTTAATAAAACTAATTTAAAAAAAATAAAACAAATTAAATAAAAAGAAATTTTAAAATAAAACTTAATTATAATAATAATACATAATTAGGTTTTAATAATAATTAATTAATAATTACCGTAATAAATGCTGAATTAGGGCTTCTGTTCGTGTGTCAGGTACCCTCCGTGAGTCGCGGTATTTAATGCTTCAAACCCCGCGAGTCGCGGGGTTCCAGAATTCAGATGACAGCTTTAAATTCGACGCGTTTTTTTTTCTTTATTTTTTTTTTTATTTTCTGTTTTCTGTTTTTTCTATATATAAAAGATATTTAATAAAACTTATATTTTTATAAATTAAAATAAGAATAAAGAAACTTATAAAACTTAAATATTTAAAAAAAATACTTATATTTTTGTTTTTCTTTTTATATTTTTGAATAATTAACACGTATTTTTACAAAAACGAATTTTAATAAAAGTTAACTAAATTTTTTTTTTTTTTATATTAGCGTTCCGCTTCCGGCTTTTAAGATAAGATCCCCGGCAGCGGCGCCAAAAATACTTGATGTTAAAGCTAAGGTATACGAAATAGTTTATATTTTACTAGGAAAAACTATTAAATACGATACAATTTTACACAAGATATTTATTTATTTATAGAATGGATATACTTAAACCTTGCTACAACACTTATAGACAGTGTACCTAATCGTACAGTAGTGTAGTTTTTAGTAAGTCCGGTTCGTTCCACAGGGAAATCTTTAAACAAAGCTCAACGCTATATTAGTTTACTTTTATAAAAATACAAACATATATATAAGTAATATTATTATTATAAAGGGGGGTTTTTACCGTTTAATGACCGGTTTGTCGATTTTAAGACTTTAGTCGCAGTTAAAACCTAATGTAAAATATAAAATAAATACAAGACTTAAATTAAAGCGTAAAGTAAATAACGATAATGAAATTGCGAATAATAAAAGTGCGATAAAATAAACTTGCGATAATTAAAAAGGACGATAATTAAAAGTGCAATTAAATAACAATAAATAAAAGTGCGATAATTAGAAGTGCAATTAAATATAAAATAAAGGAAATTAAATATGAAATAAAAGAATTATGCTTATTTAAACTTCCGTAATCATGATGTTTGACGTGTTGATTTTATTTTTATGCCCATGGGTTAATTGTCCTTTGTCCTGGATTATTTAATATGTCCGTCTGGTTTTTGTCCATAACAGTCCATCAGTCATAAATATAAAGTGTGAGTGTCCTCGTCAAATTTTAATTATACCCGAAGTTAAATATTCCAACTAATTGGGGATTCGAATTGTAACAAGGTTTTAATACTTTGTTTAATGAATACACCAGGTTATCGACTGCGTGTAAACCAAGGTTTTACTACTTTGTTAACAATTACACCAATTACCCTTGAATGTAATTTCACCCCTGTTTTAATTATTCTAGTGGCTATTAATCCATTCCCGTATCCGGTTAAATGAACGATTATTCGTACATATAAATACCCCGCCCATCGTGTCCGATTGAGTGTATATGGTAATTTATAGGGACACCCAATTGTAAATCTTTATATTAACATTAACAAACTTTCATTTAGTTAAACAAATATAAAGCCCATTAATAGCCCATAGTCTAATTTCCACAAGTGTCGTTCTTTTGTCCAAACCCCAATTATGGTACAAAGCCCAATTACCCAATTTTAGTAATTAGCCCAACATCATGATTACTTCGTTTTAAATAAGCATAATAATAACTTAGCTACGAGACATTAATGTAAAAAGGTTGAACATAACTTACAATGATTTAAAAATAGCGTAGCGTTACACGGACATAATTTCGACTTACACCCTTACAACATTCGCTAACATACCCTTATTATTAGAATTAAAATTAAAATTAAAATATAAATTATATATATATATATATATATATATATTGTTTACGTATGATAAGAGAAGAGAGAAAAAATGGATTGAATTGCGATCAGAATTCGGTTGCTTTTATAGGAAAAGTTGATTTTTGGGGCTCCGCGACTCACGGCAAAATCCTCTTCAAACTCCGCGAGTCGCGGAGAATGAATTTACAGCTCACACCCTTGGAGTCTTTCTCTGCCGACGGTTTTATAATATATATATAATATATATATAATTAATATAATTAATTATATATTATATTATATTTATATACATAGTTAACTTGTAATTTTTAGTCCGTTGCGTCGAGCGTTAAGAGTTGACTCTGGTCCCGGTTCCGGATTTTCGAACGTCCTTGCGTACAATTTTATATTTTGTACTTTGCGTTTTGAATCTTGTACTCTTGTAATTTCGAGACGTTTCTTATCAATAATTGGAACCTTTTTGATTGTCTTTTGTACTTTTGAGCTTTTTGGTCGTTTGCGTCTTCAATTCGTCGAATCTGTCTTTTGTCTTCACCTTTTATTATTTAAACGAATATCACTTGTAAATAGAACAATTGCAACTAAAAGCTTGTCTTTCTTGAGGAATAATGCTATGAAATATATGTTCGTTTTTAGCATTATCACCCGACTTGGTACCACTAATCCCGTTCAGCGTCTTAACCTTCATATCACCACCACCACTTCCCTCATTCCTCGTACTTATCCCGACGCTCTTCGCGGCCCCAACTAAAAACAAGCTATGACTGACGAATATAATGTTTTAATTAACAACAGTACTTGGAAACTTGTGTCTCGCCCATTAGACACGAACATAGTTCGCATAATGTAGTTGTTTAAACACAAATTTAATGCAGATGGTAGTTTAAGCAGGCATAAGGCTCGACTTGTTGCTAACGGTAATAACCAATAGGTTGATATTGATTGTGATGAGACTTTTAGCCCAGTTATCAAACTGGCCACGATACACATTGTTCTTAGTTTGGCTGTCTCTCGACACTGGCCCGTTCATCAGCTAGATGTCAAGAACGCCTTTCTTCATGGACAGCTTGCGGAGACTGGATATATTCACCAGCCTCCAGGGTTTCGGGATCCCCGATACCCGGATTATGTCTACTTATTTCAGAAATCTCTATATGGCCTCAAACAAGTCCCTCGTGCATGGTTTCACTGTTTTGCAGGGTATGCTCAGCGGATTAGTTCTCATTATAGCCGATATGACACCTCTCTCTTCAATTATCGCCAGAGATCTGATATCGATTATTTGTTGTTATATGTGACTTCATCATGCACATGTTTACTTCGACGGATCATTTCTTCCTTACATAAGGAATTTGCTATGACAAATTTAGGTCCGCTAAAATATTTTTATTGGCATCTCCGCCACTCGTGCTGCTTCCGGCATGTTCATGTCTCAGAAACAGTACGCTACAGAGATTCTCGAGCGGGCTGATATGACCACATGTCATCCTTGCAGGGCCCCGATCGAACCAGGGGCCAAGATCACCACTCATGGCCCTCATGTGTTCGATCCAAATCTATACCGCAGTCTTGCAGGAGCACTACAGTACTTGGCTTTTACTCCCCCAGACATCTCATATGTGGTTCAGTAGATCTGTTTTTTCATGCATGATCCTCGGGAGGCACACTTATATGTGTAGTGACCCGAACTTTTCCATGTTTATATATATATTAATTGAGATTGATATTTACATGATTAAATGTTTCCAACATTTTAAGCAATCAAACTTGTTAAGACTTGATTAATTGAAATATGTTTCATATAGACAATTGACCACCCAAGTTGACCGGTGATTCACGAACGTTAAAAACTTGTGAAAACTATATGATGACATATATATGGATATATATATATAGTTAACATGATAATATGATAAGTAAACATATCATTAAGTATATTAACAATGAACTACATATGTAAAAACAAGACTACTAACTTAATGATTTTTAAACGAGACATATATGTAACGATTATCGTTGTAAAGACATTTAATGTATATATATCATATTAAGAGATATTCATACATGATAATATCATGATAATATAATAATTTAAAATCTCATTTGATATTATAAACATTGGGTTAACAACATTTAACAAGATCGTTAACCTAAAGGTTTCAAAACAACACTTACATGTAACGACTAACGATGACTTAACGACTCAGTTAAAATGTATATACATGTAGTGTTTTAATATGTATTTATACACTTTTGAAAGACTTCAATACACTTATCAAAATACTTCTACTTAACAAAAATGCTTACAATTACATCCTCGTTCAGTTTCATCAACAATTCTACTCGTATGCACCCGTATTCGTACTCGTACAATACACAGCTTTTAGATGTATGTACTATTGGTATATACACTCCAATGATCAGCTCTTAGCAGCCCATGTGAGTCACCTAACACATGTGGGAACCATCATTTGGCAACTAGCATGAAATATCTCATAAAATTACAAAAATATGAGTAATCATTCATGACTTATTTACATGAAAACAAAATTACATATCCTTTATATCTAATCCATACACCAACGACCAAAAACACCTACAAACACTTTCATTCTTCAATTTTCTTCATCTAATTAATCTCTCTCAAGTTCTATCTTCAAGTTCTAAGTGTTCTTCATATATTCTACAAGTTCTAGTTACATAAAATCAAGAATACTTTCAAGTTTGCTAGCTCACTTCCAATCTTGTAAGGTGATCATCCAACCTCAAGAAATCTTTGTTTCTTACAGTAGGTTATCATTCTAATACAAGGTAATAATCATATTCAAACTTTGGTTCAATTTCTATAACTATAACAATCTTATTTCAAGTGATGATCTTACTTGAACTTGTTTTCGTGTCATGATTCTGCTTCAAGAACTTCGAGCCATCCAAGGATCCGTTGAAGCTAGATCCATTTTTCTCTTTTCCAGTAGGTTTATCCAAGGAACTTAAGGTAGTAATGATGTTCATAACATCATTCGATTCATACATATAAAGCTATCTTATTCGAAGGTTTAAACTTGTAATCACTAGAACATAGTTTAGTTAATTCTAAACTTGTTCGCAAACAAAAGTTAATCCTTCTAACTTGACATTTAAAATCAACTAAACACATGTTCTATATCTATATGATATGCTAACTTAATGATTTAAAATCTGGAAACACGAAAAATACCGTAAAACCGGATTTACGCCGTCGTAGTAACACCGCGGGCTGTTTTGGGTTAGTTAATTAAAAACTACGATAAACTTTGATTTAAAAGTTGTTATTCTGAGAAAATGATTTTTTTTATGAACATGAAACTATATCCAAAAATTATGGTTAAACTCAAAGTGGAAGTATATTTTCTAAAATGGTCATCTAGACGTCGTTCTTTCGACTGAAATGACTACCTTTACAAAAACGACTTGTAACTTATTTTTCCGACTATAAACCTATACTTTTTCTGTTTAGATTCATAAAATAGAGTTCAATATGAAACCATAGCAATTTGATTCACTCAAAACGGATTTAAAATGAAGAAGTTATGGGTAAAACAAGATTGGATAATTTTTCTCATTTTAGCTACGTGAAAATTGGTAACAAATCTATTCCAACCATAACTTAATCAACTTGTATTGTATATTATGTAATCTTGAGATACCATAGACACGTATACAATGTTTTTACCTATCATGTCGACACATCTATATATATTTCGGAACAACCATAGACACTCTATATGTGAATGTTGGAGTTAGCTATACAGGGTTGAGGTTGATTCCAAAATATATATAGTTTGAGTTGTGATCAATACTGAGATACGTATACACTGGGTCGTGGATTGATTCAAGATAATATTTATCGATTTATTTCTGTACATCTAATTGTGGACAACTAGTTGTAGGTTACTAACGAGGACAGCTGACTTAATAAACTTAAAACATCAAAATATATTAAAAGTGTTGTAAATATATTTTGAACATACTTTGATATATATGTATATATTGTTATAGGTTCGTGAATCAACCAGTGGCCAAGTCTTACTTCCCGACGAAGTAAAAATCTGTGAAAGTGAGTTATAGTCCCACTTTTAAAATCTAATATTTTTGGGATGAGAATACATGCAGGTTTTATAAATGATTTACAAAATAGACACAAGTACGTGAAACTACATTCTATGGTTGAATTATCGAAATTGAATATGCCCCTTTTTATTAAGTTTGGTAATCTAATAATTAGGGAACAGACACCCTAATTGACGCGAATCCTAAAGATAGATCTATCGGGCCCAACAAGCCCCATCCAAAGTACCGAATGCTTTAGTACTTCGAAATTTATATCATATCCGAAGGGTGTCCCGGAATGATGGGGATATTCTTATATATGCATCTTGTTAATGTCAGTTACCAGGTGTTCACCATATGAATGATTTTTATCTCTATGTATGGGATGTGTATTGAAATATGAAATCTTGTGGTCTATTATTATAATTTGATATATATAGGTTAAACCTATAACTCACCAACATTTTTGTTGACGTTTTAAGCATGTTTATTCTCAGGTGATTATTAAGAGCTTCCGCTGTCGCATACTTAAATAAGGACGAGATTTGGAGTCCATGCTTGTATAATATTGTGTAAAAACTGCATTCAAGAAACTTATTTTGTTGCAACATATTTGTATTGTAAACCATTATGTAATGGTCGTGTGTAAAAATGATATTTTAGATTATCATTATTTGATAATCTACGTAAAGCTTTTTAAAACCTTTATCTATGAAATAAAGGTTATGGTTTGTTTTAAAAATGAATGCAGTCTTTGAAAAACGTCTCATATAGAGGTCAAAACCTCGCAACGAAATCAATTAATATGGTACGTTTTTAATCAATAAGAACGGGACATTTCAGTTGGTATCAGAGCGTTGGTCTTAGAGAACCAGAATTTTGCATTAGTGTGTCTTATCGAGTTTGTTAGGATGCATTAGTGAGTCTGGACTTCGACCGTGTTTACTTGAAAAATGATTGCTTAACAAATTTTGTTGGAAACTATATATTTTTAACATGTGAATATTATGTGATATATTAATCTCTTAACGCGTTTGATATTATGTGATAGATGTCTACCTCTAGAACAAGTCCCATTGACTCACCTAATAATAATGAAGAGTCAAATGTAAATTGGAATGATTCGTGGACTGATTCACAAATTCCCAAAGAGGAACCGGAAGAAGAGTCGAAACCGGAAGAAGAATCAGAACCGGAAGAGGAGGAACCGGATGAAGAAATAGAACCGGTGGGGGAAATAATAAAACGGTTAAGTAAAAGAAAATCCTCAACCAACCGACCAAGGTTAATTATGGTCAATGGTGTTTCCGCCAAGGAAGCAAAATATTGAGAGGATTACCAATTCTCCGATGAATCGGATTCCGACGAGAATTCCGATGATGTTATAGAAATTACCCCAACTGAATTTAAAAAGACAAAAGAAAATAATAAGGGAAAGGGCATAAAAATAGAGAAATCTAATTTCATCCCCGATGAACTTTATATGTATTGTCAACCCCCGAAGTCCTTAAGTTGTAACAATGACCCGGGAACCTCTAAACTACCAGGTTTTTCTAAACCAATGTGGATAACGACGGCTCGTATTAGGGGAACATCATATATCCCTAGAAACTTGGCAAAATGAACCAAAACTGAAGAAGAAGAAACGAGCGAGTCGGAATAAGATAGTTGTATTCGTGTGGTGTAATATATGTAATATAGTGTGCTTATGCTTTATGATATATGTAAAAATTGCTTGTATTAATAAGTATTTTTTTATGAATCTAACTCTTGTCTATTTTACAGTTTAAAAACACAAAATGGATAGACAACCCAATATTTTAAGAGACCTACCCGGAGACATGATTGATGAAATCTTGTCTAGAGTCGGTCAGAATTCCTCGGCACAATTATTTAAGGCGAGATCAGTTTGTAAGACATTCGAAGAACGTTCCAAGAATGTCTTGGTTTATAAGAGACTTTCGTTTGAAAGATGGGGGATATCACATTGGGAAACCCATATGTTACGATGTGTTTACTTTGACGCATATATTGCGGGGAACCCAAATGCTATTTTACGCAACGGGTTAAGAAATTATTTTGACTCAATATATCCGAATATTGGACTTCGTGATTTAGAAAAAGCGGCTAACATGCAACATAAAGAAGCATGTTATGCTTACGGATTAGTAATGTTCGCTTTTCACCAAAGTGAGAACAAGAACATCGGGCTACAACTATTAAACAAAACGTTCCCACAAGTGACGGAGTCGGTAATTGGGGTAAGAAATGAGGTTTTTAGATTGTTACGGGACTGTTGGACATTACGTAACCCTCGTCCCTTTGATGACGTTACAACACGCTGTCTTATCAACGGCCATAACAGTTATGTTCCACAAGACCAAGGATGGGAAGTAGTCCTAGTAAAACCAGAATGCATGACTTGTTTCTGGACGTATGAATTACGTGTCTTTATTGCCTTTGCTGAACGACTTGTGTACTAGCTAGAATTATCTTCACAACTATCTTGTATCAAAGTTATTGTGTGCTATATTTCATGCTTTATGTAAAATAAGCGGTATTGTAAGTTTGTAAAATATTGTGTAAAAGTTTGAACGCGAAATATTATTACAATCAGTTTTTCATATAGAATTGTAGTAGTTGAATTGTATATTAGCTACTAAGTATGAACTTAACGAGTAGGTATTACCCGAATTTAAACTTATAAAACGCTAATATGAAGAAAAAGCTTTTATAAATGAGTTCATATTATGCTACGAAATACTATTAACTACTCTTAATATTCTGTATGATTAACTTGTTCCATTTGACTATTTTGAAGGAAATGGCACCGACTACTCGACACACCGTGAATATGAATGAAGAGGAATTCCGTACTTTTCTAGCTTCAAACATAGCCGCAGTACAGGCTGCGCTACATACCAATAATAACCTTGGATCTGGCAGTACAGGAAATCGTGTAGGATGCACCTACAAAGAATTCACTGCCTGCAAACCTTTGGAATTTGATGGAACCGAAGGACCGATCGGATTGAAACGGTGGGCCGAGAAGGTTGAATTGGTGTTTGCCATAAGTAAGTGTACTGAAGAGGACAAAGTGAAGTACGCTACGCATACCTTCACAGGTTCTGCGTTAACATGGTGGAATACCTATCTAGAGCAAGTGGGACAAGATGATGCGTACGCACTACCGTGGTCAGCATTCAAGCACTTGATGAACGAGAAGTACCGTCCCAGAACCGAGGTCAATAAGCTCAAGACAGAACTTAGAGGGTTACGAACCCAAGGATTTGATATTACCACGTACGAAAGACGATTCACAGAATTGTGCCTATTGTGTCCGGGAGCATTCGAAGATGAGGAAGAGAAGATCGACGCGTTTGTGAAAGGATTACCGGAAAGAATCCAAGAAGATATAAGTTCACACGAGCCCGCCTCCATACAACAGGCATGTAGAATGGCTCACAAACTAGTGAACCAGATTGAAGAAAGAATTAAAGAACAGATTGCTGAAGAGGCCAATGTGAAGCAAGTCAAAAGAAAGTGGGAGGAAAACGGTGATAAGAATCACCAATACAACAACAACAGCAATTACAACAATAATCGCAACAATTATCCCAACAATCGCAACATCAATCGCAACTACAACAAACGGCCCAACAACAACAACAACAACAACAACAACAACAACAGCAACTACAACAATCATCCCAACAACAATAATAACCGCAACAACAACAACAATCAGAAGCAGCTATGCCAAAGGTGTGAAAAGAATCACTCAGGGTTCTGCACCAAATTTTGTAACAAGTGTAAAAGAAATGGTCATAGCGCGGCGAAGTGTGAGGTCTACGGACCAGGGGTTAATAGAACGAAAGGAACAAATGGTGTCGGAACGAGTAATGGCGGAGCAAGTAGTGTCGGAGCAAGTTATGCCAATGTAGTTTGTTATAAATGTGGAAAACCGGGCCACATTATTAGAAATTGCCCAAACCAGGAGAACACGAATGGACAAGGCCGCGGAAGAGTTTTCAATATTAATGCGGCAGAGGCACAGGAAGACCCGGAGCTTGTTACGGGTACGTTTCTTATTGACAATAAATCTGCTTACGTTTTATTTGATTCGGGTGCGGATAGAAGCTATATGAGTAGAGATTTTTGTGCTAAATTAAGTTGTCCATTGACGCCTTTGGATAGTAAATTTTTACTCGAATTAGCAAATGGTAAATTAATTTCAGCAGATAATATATGTCGGAATCGAGAAATTAAACTGGTTAGCGAAACATTTAAGATTGATTTGATACCAGTAGAGTTAGGGAGTTTTGATGTGATAATCGGTATGGACTGGTTGAAAGAAGTGAAAGCAAAGATCGTCTGTTACAAAAATGCAATTCGCATTATACGAGAAAAAGGAAAACCCTTAATGGTGTACGGAGAAAAGGGCAACACGAAGCTACATCTTATTAGTAATTTGAAGGCACAAAAACTAATAAGAAAAGGTTGCTATGCTGTTCTAGCACACGTCGAGAAAGTACAAACTGAAGAAAAGAGCATCAATGATGTTCCCATTGCAAAAGAATTTCCCGATGTATTTCCGAAAGAATTACCGGGATTACCCCCACATCGATCTGTTGAATTTCAAATAGATCTTGTACCAGGAGCTGCACCAATAGCTCGTGCTCCTTACAGACTCACACCCAGCGAGATGAAAGAACTGCAAAGCCAATTACAAGAACTTTTAGAGCGTGGTTTCATTCGACCAAGCACATCACCGTGGGGAGCTCCTGTTTTGTTTGTCAAGAAGAAAGATGGTACATTCAGGTTGTGTATCGACTACCGAGAGTTGAACAAACTTACCATCAAGAGCCGCTACCCACTACCGAGAATCGACGACTTATTTGATCAACTACAAGGCTCGTCTGTTTATTCAAAGATTGACTTATGTTCCGGGTATCATCAAATGCGGGTGAAAGAAGATGATATTCCAAAGACTGCTTTCAGAACACGTTACGGTCATTACGAGTTTATGGTCATGCTGTTTGGTTTAACTAATGCACCAGCTGTGTTCATGGACCTTATGAACCGAGTGTGTGGACCATACCTTGACAAGTTTGTCATTGTTTTCATTGATGACATACTTATTTACTCAAAGAATGACCAAGAACACGGTGAACATTTGAGAAAGGTGTTAGAAGTATTGAGGAAGGAAGAATTGTACGCTAAGTTTTCAAAGTGTGCATTTTGGTTGGAAGAAGTTCAATTCCTCGGTCACATAGTGAACAAAGAAGGTATTAAGGTGGATCCGGCAAAGATAGAAACTGTTGAAAAGTGGGAAACCCCGAAAACTCCGAAACACATACGCCAGTTTTTAGGACTAGCTGGTTACTACAGAAGGTTCATCCAAGACTTTTCCAGAATAGCAAAACCCTTGACTGCATTAACGCATAAAGGGAAGAAATTTGAATGGAATGATGAACAAGAGAAAGTGTTTCAGTTATTGAAGAAAAAGCTAACTACGGCACCTATATTGTCATTGCCTGAAGGGAATGATGATTTTGTGATTTATTGTGATGCATCAAAGCAAGGTCTCGGTTGTGTATTAATGCAACGAACGAAGGTGATTGCTTATGCGTCTAGACAATTGAAGATTCACGAACAAAATTATACGACGCATGATTTGGAATTAGGCGCGGTTGTTTTTGCATTAAAGACTTGGAGGCACTACTTATATGGGGTCAAAAGTATTATATATACCGACCACAAAAGTCTTCAACACGTATTTAATCAGAAACAACTGAATATGAGGCAGCGTAGGTGGATTGAATTATTGAATGATTACGACTTTGAGATTCGTTACCACCCGGGGAAGGCAAATGTGGTAGCCGATGCCTTGAGCAGGAAGGACATAGAACCCATTCGAGTAAAATCTATGAATATAATGATTCATAATAACATTACTACTCAAATAAAGGAGGTGCAACAAGGAGTTTTAAAAGAGGGAAATTTAAAGGATGAAATACCCAAAGGATCGGAGAAGCATCTTAATATTCGGGAAGACGGAACCCGGTATAGGGCTGAAAGGATTTGGGTACCAAAATTTGGAGATATGAGAGAAATGGTACTTAGAGAAGCTCATAAAACCAGATACTCAATACATCCTGGAACGGGGAAGATGTACAAGGATCTCAAGAAACATTTTTGGTGGCCGGGTATGAAAGCCGATGTTGCTAAATACGTAGGAGAATGTTTGACGTGTTCTAAGGTCAAAGCTGAACATCAGAAACCATCAGGTCTACTTCAACAACCCGAAATCCCGGAATGGAAATGGGAAAACATTACCATGGATTTCATCACTAAATTGCCAAGGACTGCAAGTGGTTTTGATACTATTTGGGTAATAGTTGATCGTCTCACCAAATCAGCACACTTCCTACCAATAAGAGAAGATGACAAGATGGAGAAGTTAGCACGACTGTATTTGAAGGAAGTCGTCTCCAGACATGGAATACCAATCTCTATTATCTCTGATAGGGATGGCAGATTTATTTCAAGATTCTGGCAGACATTACAGCAAGCATTAGGAACTCGTCTAGACATGAGTACTGCCTATCATCCACAAACTAATGGGCAGAGTGAAAGGACGATACAAACGCTTGAAGACATGCTACGAGCATGTGTTATTGATTTAGGAAACAGTTGGGATCGACATCTACCGTTAGCAGAATTTTCCTACAACAACAGCTACCATTCAAGCATTGAGATGGCGCCGTTTGAAGCACTTTATGGTAGAAAGTGCAGGTCTCCGATTTGTTGGAGTGAAGTGGGGGATAGACAGATTACGGGTCCGGAGATTATACAAGAAACTACCGAGAAGATCATCCAAATTCAACAACGGTTGAAAACCGCCCAAAGTCGACAAAAGAGCTACGCTGACATTAAAAGAAAAGATATAGAATTTGAAATTGGAGAGATGGTCATGCTTAAAGTTGCACCTTGGAAAGGCGTTGTTCGATTTGGTAAACGAGGGAAATTAAATCCAAGGTATATTGGACCATTCAAGATTATTGATCGTGTCGGACCAGTAGCTTACCGACTTGAGTTACCTCAACAACTCGCGGCTGTACATAACACTTTCCACGTCTCGAATTTGAAGAAATGTTTTGCTAAAGAAGATCTCACTATTCCGTTAGATGAAATCCAAATCAACGAAAAACTTCAATTCATCGAAGAACCCGTCGAAATAATGGATCGTGAGGTTAAAAGACTTAAGCAAAACAAGATACCAATTGTTAAGGTTCGATGGAATGCTCGTAGAGGACCCGAGTTCACCTGGGAGCGTGAAGATCAGATGAAGAATAAATACCCGCATTTATTTCCAGAAGATACGTCAACACCTCCAACTGCTTAAAATTTCGGGACGAAATTTATTTAACGGGTAGGTACTGTAGTGACCCGAACTTTTCCATGTTTATATATATATTAATTGAGATTGATATTTACATGATTAAATGTTTCCAACATTTTAAGCAATCAAACTTGTTAAGACTTGATTAATTGAAATATGTTTCATATAGACAATTGACCACCCAAGTTGACCGGTGATTCACGAACGTTAAAAACTTGTAAAAACTATATGATGACATATATATGGATATATATATATATAGTTAACATGATAATATGATAAGTAAACATATCATTAAGTATATTAACAATGAACTACATATGTAAAAACAAGACTACTAACTTAATGATTTTTAAACGAGACATATATGTAACGATTATCGTTGTAAAGACATTTAATGTATATATATCATATTAAGAGATATTCATACATGATAATATCATGATAATATAATAATTTAAAATCTCATTTGATATTATAAACATTGGGTTAACAACATTTAACAAGATCGTTAACCTAAAGGTTTCAAAACAACACCTACATGTAACGACTAACGATGACTTAACGACTCAGTTAAAATGTATATACATGTAGTGTTTTAATATGTATTTATACACTTTTGAAAGACTTCAATACACTTATCAAAATACTTCTACTTAACAAAAATGCTTACAATTACATCCTCGTTCAGTTTCATCAACAATTCTACTCGTATGCACCCGTATTCGTACTCGTACAATACACAGCTTTTAGATGTATGTACTATTGGTATATACACTCCAATGATCAGCTCTTAGCAACCCATGTGAGTCACCTAAAACATGTGGGAACCATCATTTGGCAACTAGCATGAAATATCTCATAAAATTACAAAAATATGAGTAATCATTCATGACTTATTTACATGAAAACAAAATTACATATCCTTTATATCTAATCCATACACCAACGACCAAAAACACCTACAAACACTTTCATTCTTCAATTTTCTTCATCTAATTAATCTCTCTCAAGTTCTATCTTCAAGTTCTAAGTGTTCTTCATATATTCTACAAGTTCTAGTTACATAAAATTAAGAATA
Organism: Rutidosis leptorrhynchoides; assembly: GCF_046630445.1. Lineage (NCBI taxonomy): Eukaryota > Viridiplantae > Streptophyta > Magnoliopsida > Asterales > Asteraceae > Rutidosis > Rutidosis leptorrhynchoides. The sequence continues at coordinate 377,955,828 of NC_092335.1, read as the reverse complement.
CTTTCAAGTTTGCTAGCTCACTTCCAATCTTGTAAGGTGATCATCCAACCTCAAGAAATCTTTGTTTCTTACAGTAGGTTATCATTCTAATACAAGGTAATAATCATATTCAAACTTTGGTTCAATTTCTATAACTATAACAATCTTATTTCAAGTGATGATCTTACTTGAACTTGTTTTCGTGTCATGATTCTGCTTCAAGAACTTCGAGCCATCCAAGGATCCGTTGAAGCTAGATCCATTTTTTTCTTTTCCAATAGGTTTATCCAAGGAACTTAAGGTAGTAATGATGTTCATAACATCATTCGATTCATACATATAAAGCTATCTTATTCGAAGGTTTAAACTTGTAATCACTAGAACATAGTTTAGTTAATTCTAAACTTGTTCGCAAACAAAAGTTAATCCTTCTAACTTGACATTTAAAATCAACTAAACACATGTTCTATATCTATATGATATGCTAACTTAATGATTTAAAATCTGGAAACACGAAAAACACCGTAAAACCGGATTTACGCCGTCGTAGTAACACCGAGGGCTGTTTTGGGTTAGTGTATTAAAAACTATGATAAACTTTGATTTAAAAGTTGTTATTCTGAGAAAATGATTTTTTTATGAACATGAAACTATATCTAAAAATTATGGTTAAACTCAAAGTGGAAGTATGTTTTCTAAAATGGTCATCTAGACGTCGTTCTTTCGACTGAAATGACTACCTTTACAAAAACGACTTGTAACTTATTTTTCCGACTATAAACCTATACTTTTTCTGTTTAGATTCATAAAATAGAGTTCAATATGAAACCATAGCAATTTGATTCACTCAAAACGGATTTAAAATGAAGAAGTTATGGGTAAAACAAGATTGGATAATTTTTCTCATTTTAGCTACGTGAAAATTGGTAACAAATCTATTCCAACCATAACTTAATCAACTTGTATTGTATATTATGTAATCTTGAGATACCATAGACACGTATACAATGTTTCGACCTATCATGTCGACACATCTATATATATTTCGGAACAACCATAGACACTCTATATGTGAATGTTGGAGTTAGCTATACAGGGTTGAGGTTGATTCCAAAATATATATAGTTTGAGTTGTGATCAATACTGAGATACGTATACACTGGGTCGTGGATTGATTCAAGATAATATTTATCGATTTATTTCTGTACATCTAATTGTGGACAACTAGTTGTAGGTTACTAACGAGGACAGCTGACTTAATAAACTTAAAACATCAAAATATATTAAAAGTGTTGTAAATATATTTTGAACATACTTTGATATATATGTATATATTGTTATAGGTTCGTGAATCAACCAGTGGCCAAGTCTTACTTCCCGACAAAGTAAAAATCTGTGAAAGTGAGTTATAGTCCCACTTTTAAAATCTAATATTTTTGGGATGAGAATACATGCAGGTTTTATAAATGATTTACAAAATAGACACAAGTACGTGAAACTACATTCTATGGTTGAATTATCGAAATCGAATATGCCCCTTTTTATTAAGTCTGGTAATCTAAGAATTAGGGAACAGACACCCTAATTGACGCGAATCCTAAAGATAGATCTATCGGGCCCAACAAGCCCTATCCAAAGTACCGGATGCTTTAGTACTTCGAAATTTATATCATATCCGAAGGGTGTCCCGGAATGATGGGGATATTCTTATATATGCATCTTGTTAATGTCGGTTACCAGGTGTTCACCATATGAATGATTTTTATCTCTATGTATGGGATGTGTATTGAAATATGAAATCTTGTGGTCTATTATTATAATTTGATATATATAGGTTAAACCTATAACTCACCAACATTTTTGTTGACGTTTTAAGCATGTTTATTCTCAGGTGATTATTAAGAGCTTCCGCTGTCGCATACTTAAATAAGGACGAGATTTGGAGTCCATGCTTGTATAATATTGTGTAAAAACTGCATTCAAGAAACTTATTTTGTTGCAACATATTTGTATTGTAAACCATTATGTAATGGTCGTGTGTAAACAGGATATTTTAGATTATCATTATTTGATAATCTACGTAAAGCTTTTTAAAACCTTTATCTATGAAATAAAGGTTATGGTTTGTTTTAAAAATGAATGCAGTCTTTGAAAAACGTCTCATATAGAGGTCAAAACCTCGCAACGAAATCAATTAATATGGAACGTTTTTAATCAATAAGAACGGGACATTTCAATATGATCTCAAACGGATCCTTCGCTACATTCAGGGAACCACTGATCTTGGTCTGCAGCTATATGCGTCATCTCCCACCACATTAGCTCCGTACTCTCATGGAGATTGGGCTAGTTGCACCACCACCAGACGCTCTATTTCTAGCTACTGTATTTTCCTCGGCAACAATCTTCTATCATGGTCCTCCAATCGGCATATCACGCCATCCCATTCTAGTGCAGAGACGGAATACCGTGGCTCCACAATCTTCTCTATGAGCTTCACCGTCCTCTCACCACCGCTACTCTGGTTTACTGTGATAATGTCAACTCGGCTTATCTCTCCTCCAACCTGGTCCAACACCAGCGCACCAGATACATTGAGATTGACCTTCACTTTGTTCATGACTTGGTTGCTCGGGGACAGGTTCGAGGTTTACACGCTCCCTCTATATATCAGTTTGCCGACTTCTTCAACAATGTGCTTCCTTTTGCTTTATTCGACTAGTTGAGATCTAGTTTGAGTGTTCGGTGCACTCCACTCAAACTATGAGGGGATGCTAGTGTATTATGTTTCCCATGTTTTAAATTGTTTCGGCGTGTTTTAGATTTATAGGGTGTGGCCTTATATATAGATATGCTTGATGTACGATTTTGGATATGAAAATATACAGAATATCCAAATTTAATTTTTTTTTTTAACCAATTATCAAATGTAACTAAAAACTCATCGAATGCAAAAGAAAGCAAATAGTTTTATACTAAATGAACTAAAATAATATAAATAATATAATTAACAAATACATGAGGATTTGTGTCATATTTTTTATTTTTTTTTACAATGAGATTTTAGTGGAATTTGACATACACCGAACAACATACGAATTTGAATGCACTACAAAATGGTCTTGAAAAATGTATAACATGCAAACAATATGATAAACATGAATGACCTACGAATGTATAATCCCTTGTAAAAATAAGCATATGCGTATCAATCTTTCGCTAATCGAATATATTGGTGAAGAGTTAGATATATAATTGAGAGAGACAGATAAAGAAGATGTAACACAAACCCAACATTTTATTTAAAATAAAAAGATGTATGTATGTATGTATAAAACCAACATGGAAACACATGTAGAAGTACAACAAAAAATTTACAATCTTTGATGCATTCCAAGACTTATAATAATGCAGTTATTTAAAAGATGTTGAGAAAGTTATGGTGATATAGAAAGTAAGTAAAAGACTGATTTCGGTTTTGCCATCAATGATAATTCAACAAAAGTTACGAATGGATTGCGAATCGTTCCAAGAAGACGTCTTTGAATTGGTTGAAATGGATTTCAAATCCAAACGATATAGATGATCCTGGCTAATTAATTTCTTCCTAAATTAAATTTACATCATTCGAGTCAGTAGAGTCTGTAAATGTTTATTTCTCGTTTCTCTGTTGTTTTGTTTTTGCTGTTATTACCATTCTATCTGAAGCATGAGTCTGTATTTATTCTACTTGAGTAATGAAGATTCTGTTTGGCTTTTCCAAAAAAAAAAAAAAAAAAAAAAAAAAAAAGTAAAAGACTGATTAAATAAGAGAGGGTGAGAGGCTAAAATCAAGGTTCCAAAGGTCAAAAGTTCCCTTCACAAAGTCATAGTGTCCTCCTTTGAGTGAAAGCTTCTTGTTCACTATTGCGTCCCTCACAAATGGATATGTTAAAAGGTTCCCCAAAGATACATTCACAGCCTCCTGTATTTGTTTGCACACCACATGATATTTGTTCAATAAACATAACTATTGTATTTGATATGGAAACATGTTAACATAATTTGAGCTACTTATAACAGACTGAATCAGTATATCAGTAATTCAGTATTCAGTATGCAAGTCAAATGGTTCAAACATGTTGCATTCCGACTACAATTTACTATGCATTTATAATCATTAACAATATTAATTAAAGTATTAATTCGACTAGGGTATAGTTATGAAAAGTTGGGTAAGGTAATTGAAAGTACCTTTTCACATTTGGTGCATAGATCGGAATAATCGAGATCGCCGAAATCTCCCTTCACCTTGCTCTTGGCAGGCAGACCAATTTTGACCCATTGCTCAATGAAGTCACTGCTCATTCAATATGCACAAAAGAACTTTTAGTAGTACTCTTTTAAATTAAAAATACCCTATAAAACACAGATATTGGTGTCAATGTATTACTAATTGTTCTACAGGAAGTATTCTAGTATGCAGGATTTAAGATAATACGGAGTACATTTGGGCATTTAAGGAAGATCAACGACATTAATTTGCAGCTTTATACATTAAAGTCTAAACTCTCCGAATTTGTTTAAAAATTTTCAAATTATATGTTTGCTAGCATAAACTGTATATATTTTGTTATTAATTTATTTTTAGAGTATAATACAATACAATATACAAATATAATAATGTTTGTGGTAAAGAAAGAATTAGTAAGTTACGAAGCAGTAGTTCCATCTTCAGGGATGGACATGAGTCCTTTGATCCCACCACAACAGCTATGCCCAATCACTACAATATTCTCCACCTGAAATTAATTAATTAATTAAATACAATCAATCAATATTAACAAAACCATTTAATCTACGTACAGCTACATATAGCAAAGGAACATATGTGCAACACTAAAATGGAACTAAAAGTTGCAGTAATTGAAAATTGATCACATCCAGATAGCTGGGAAGACTAATTAAATGTATTCCATAGAAAAATAACACAGTAAAATATACATATTATACATATATATACAGATGGAAGACAAATTGTCAGATTAAGAATGGGTAAGTACAGAAATGGAGCCACACTCAATTATTGTAACCGAAACGTTTAAGAAAGGTTTATTAGCAATGCAATACTATTTTCGTATATAATAAGGTAGTGATTAACAAAAGATGGAATATGTTAAATGTGGACAAAGGAAGCTTTGTGTTATGTTTTACTTTTTTTTTCTTTCTGATAATTTAGTTGTAAAATTGTTAACTCTTACAAGGTTAAGAGATTTGTAAAATGTAGTATGAATAGTATAATGAATTAGAAAGCTATGCCCATCTGACCTCATTAAATGATTAAAGGTCTTGCATTGTGGTATTATTTGCAATTTGAGTGGTGACAATGAAACATCTAAAAAGTCTAAAAGTTTCATAATTGATTAAGATAATGAAGAGTAAACCCACAATCATTTAAATATTCTTTAATCCATAAGTACTCTTTGACTAATGAGCATCTTCTTGAACTCTATGATTGGCATATTCCTCAATCAATTCAATATGGGACTCAAAAGAGACATGTAATAAACCGAGAGTTAGCCAATTGTCTCCCACCTTCACTAAAGGGGTAACCCAACTACCATTACATGTAGAATAAAGTTGGGCATGTTACATAAGGCACATAAATCCCCCTCATTTTTATGCTTCTTTTTTCTAATACTTTTTATCCTCATAAGTCATAACTAGACTAGATTTTTTTTATAAGCCACTTTGATTTTAAGAAAATCATAAGTTTCTCTGTTTAGCTATAACAAATAGATAATATCAAAAAGAAGAGTTATAACACTAATTAAAAGATTACAAAATTCACCTTTAGGTGCATTACTGCATATTCAATTGCAGCCCCAGCTCCTGAGTATTTTATCTGCACATACAAATTTTCAATTAGTCAACTGAGCAATATGCATTTCCGTAGCTACGAAATATACACAATTGGTCTTTCATTTATTCCTTGCATCAAGTTACAATCCGTGCAGTTTGTTGCACAGTATATTTTCGAATTAACTTGTGCCTAAATGTGTTAAATGGACACTTTGAATGAATCCTTAGAACTTTTATATTTTATGCACGATTTATTTTATATACAGTTTTAGAAATTACATTAATAAAAACTGATTCTCTCATTAAGGAAAGAAGGGCATGTGCTGGATAACATGTCAGCAATTATGTTTGAAAGATGCTTATGGATTTGACTTTATTTACATTATAAGTAGAGAGAATTAATAATTAATCAAATAAACTAGAAATAATTTTCCTTTATCTCCTATGATTACAAGCAGATAAAATTTAATTATTATTATTATAAGTATTATAATAATCTGAAATATTACCGTATCATAAGGAGGAACCATGTTAGCAATGTTTCTGACCATGAAGGCTTCACCTGGCTGAAAATCCAGGATGTGTGATGGACAAACTCGAGAATCCGAGCACGCAAATACCAGAAACTGTAATTTGTATAAGTTAAGCAAAAAATTTAGAGCATTAAACAATAAATTTGAGAATCAATTAAGTCTTTATATGTCCAGTTTGTTTATATAATCTATTTAAATGTCTAATAATATAAGCATGTACAAATACTACTGTGGTTATAGGTATCATTTACATGATCAATGGAAGTAATGTTAAAGGCATACACACTAAACTAGTCACAAAAAAATAAATAAAACATAACTCAAGTACATTCTGTTGTAGCAAGATATCTTCCAAAAAATGCAAATACTTCTCAACAGAAGTCTTATACAATGTGGAAACATATAACAGAAGATATGAAGTCAAGGGGTGAAAGTTGTAAATTTGAAAGCTGAAGGACTTCACTGTAGATATGTTTACTTGTTAATAACTTGCTAAGGTGCTGTTAATTAGTTAGCTCATGTATATATCATATGATTACTCAGTGTAATAGTTAGTTGATTCAATTTTAAGAAAATAATTCCACAAAAAAAAAAAAAAAACTCTATTCTTCCATTTCTAATTTCTAATTCATATTAGATGTAAACAAAAGAGTGATTGATATCATTTTGTTAAGATGATATATTACATTGCCAATTGCCGTTAAAGCAAAAAACATACCTTGGGGCTTTGGCCTGTGGCGAGCTCATTAAACAAAGTGGGGTTTGCTCTGCAAATAATAAATAAAAATATAATATTTTAATACTAGTAATAATTAATAAACAAAAATATACAGGGAACTTAATTTACTACTACATCAAATATGCAATCCTGTTACTCTTCTTAAAACTCAAAAGACAAATTGAAGTCAAAGTTGTGGCTGGCACTACACCTAATATCTATGAAAAAATATTGAAGTGGGTGATTATCCATAATTATAATTATAATTATTTTAATAATAAGAAATTTAATTTATGATCATGAAACTATATAACAATTTGCTATCTCTCAGGTGGTTTTAAATTTTATATAAGATAAGATAGAAATAAATAAATAGATAAATTTTAAGTAATAGTATTAACTAAGGACGGTTACAAAATGGAACCAATAATGTAATTTAAAAGTGGCAATTGTACTGTACAGGCTGCCCACTATAAAATATGGAGTAGATTATGTTTGAGAAATGAATTTGTCATGATTTCACCACTCAAACTATGAATAGTACAAACTATGTTATACTAACAAACAAACATACTCATATTTTTCTTTCTTAAAACGAGCGAATCCGTCCCTGATCCTTTCCACCGCGTTAAACTCGCTCGATTCTCCTCCCTCCAACTCCGCTGTGAGCTCCTTGATCTTCGTGGCGACAACTTCGTGAAGCTCATTTTTCTCACTGTGAATAAAACATATCTAAGCGTCGTTTGAAAAATAAAAAATACATACATCTAAAAAACAAAAAAACAGAATCGCATACAATAAGAGGATACTACTAATTACAGTTACGTAAATTTATTAATTAGGAAAGTTTACATTAAATTAAAATATATAAATATCAATAATATATAGATAAACGATCCAATAGGCTTAAGTGATTATCGCCCGATTAGCCTCATAGGAAGCTATTACAAAGTCGTTTCAAAAATCCTATCGAGAAGAGTTCAAAGGATAATCCACAAGGTCATCGGGAAAGAGCAAAGTGCGTTCATGAAAGGTCGTTTCATTCTTGATGGTATACTAGTGGCTAACGAGATGATTGATGAAATTAAAAGACAAAAGAAAAAGTGCATGATCTTCAAGGTTGATTTTGCAAAAGCGTTTGATAGCATCAATTGGGAATTCCTTTTTAAAGTAATGGAAAGAATGGGATTCGGGGTAAAGTGGATAAATTGGATTCGAGCATGCTTAGCATCGGTTTCAATCTCGATCCTAGTAAATGGGTCTCCCACCGAGGAATTCATGGTACAAAAAGGCGTAAGACAAGGCGACCCTCTCTCTCCATATCTATTCATTATTGTGGCGGAGGGATTAAATGTTCTTATTAAGCGAGCCATTCAAAACAGCCTCTTCAAGGGAATAGAAGTCGGCAAAGATAAGATAGTTGTATCACACCTTCAATACGCCGATGACACTATAATATTTGGAGAATGGGGCAAAAGAAACGTCCGAAATGCACTAAATATACTAAAATGCTTTGAAATCTATTCGGGGTTAAAAGTGAATGTTTCAAAAAGTTGTTTATATGGGATTGGGGTTCAAAAATCCATAGTCGAAGATATGGCAAACTCCTATGGATGCCAAGTGGGTTGCCTTCCTTTCTCGTATCTCGGGTTGCCTATCGGGAAGAAGATGAACAACATTCGAGATTGGGAACCTTTTATTGAAAAAATCCATTCAAGACTAGGAGATTGGAAAGCGAAAATGATGTCATTTGGAGGTCGTCTAACCCTCATCAAATCGGTCCTCAGTAGCCTTCCATTATACGCCTTCTCCCTATTCCGTGCTCCAACGTGCGTCATCAACATGCTCGAAGGTTTGCGTCGAAATTTTTTTTGGGGCGGGACGGGTGATAACACAAAAATATCTTGGGTCAAATGGGATACCATTCTACTTCCTTATGAGGGCGGGAGGTTAAATATCGGGTCTCTTAAAGCAAAAAACATGGCTCTTTTAGGAAAATGGTGGTGGCGATTTCAAAACGAAAAGAATGCTTTTTGGGTCAAAATAATCACAAGCATATACGGGCGGGATGGAGGTTTGGTTTTAACTCTCCAAAATAATTCGGGATGGGGTGTTACTTGGAACAACATCCGAAAAGCTGGTTACTGTATCAATAACTTGAATATCGATTTTACTAATTCATTCGAAAGGGTACTGTGCAAAGGAGATTCCGCATGTTTTTGGTCAGACAGGTGGCTCAATGGCTTTATCCTCAAGGAGAAATTTAAAAGATTATACAGGTTAGAAAGTGAAAAGGAGGCGCTGGTCATGAATCGGGTCAACAAACACGAAACAGGAATTCGCCTCAGTTGGAATTGGATAAGAGAACCGACAGGTAGGACGTAAACGGAGTACAATGAACTCACGAACCTGCTACAAAGCTTTGCTTTCGGTACTGGGGAAAAAGACAGTTGGAAGTGGAATCTACAACCGAATGGAGAATTCTCAACGTGTATCCTCTCGAAATTAATTGACGACAAGCTTTCACAAAATGCATCTCCACAAACAGAAACAGTTCGACTTCCGATCATTCCACAAAAAATAGGAGTTTTCATTTGGCGGGTCAAACAACGACGTATCCCGGTGAGAGTTGAACTAGACAAAAGGGGCGTAGACCTTGATTCAGTGCGTTGTCCGGTATGTGACAATGATGTGGAAACCGTTGAGCACGTTTTCATCCACTGCCCATTTGCGAAAGACCTATGGCTTCGTGTCTTTCGATGGTGGAACATCCGACGTCCTGTTTACTCGCAGCTCGAAGAACTCTTCCATGGGGTTATCGATTCAACACACCCCAACAAAACCTCCACACTATGGCAAGCAATTGAATGGGTGTGCGGGTATTTGATTTGGCGCAATAGAAACCTCATTCTATTCCAAAGAAAAAAAGGAAACGGCCCCATGACCCTCAACGAAGTCCAAATAAAGTCGTTCGAGTGGATTTCGAGAAGATCAAAGAAAAAAGCGTTAGATTGGAGCAAATGGCTGATCAACCCTGGCATCTTTGAAGACCATGGATAACTCATTTAGACAGCAATTCATCTGTTTTCCTGTTTATTTTTTCCATTTTCCCCAATCTGTTTCGATCCATAGTAGTCTAGTATTAAATTTCCTGTAACAAACATGTTTCTCACATGCTTTGCTTTGTATCATCTTTTACTCTAATGAAATTTGGCTTTTCAAAAAAAAAGATAAACGATTTTAGTAATACGGAGTAACTCCGTAAATCAATCACCAGAGATAAACTTGCAATAAACAATAGAAATGGGACCCCCAAAATGTCTCTCCTCTGACGACAGTTATAATAATTAAATATTTAAGGTGATATTTCAAAGCATTTAATCAAAATCACTAATTAACTATTAACTAGTACTCGTAATACGAAGTTTCTAAAACCTTCAATTCTGATCGCGTTTTTCCGGAGTTATTGAATATGAATAAAATAATCGGCCGGCGATCGCTATCAACCAATCCAAATAGACTTATTGTTTCACTCGTATATACATATACATATATATACACGTATATACATACATATAGATATAGATATATGTAATTATAGTTACCTGAGAAGCTTTTTCAGTCCATCAATGGCGTCATCAAATGAATAACTGTCCATATCTTCTACAACCTGAAAAATCATCAAATTCTATCAAATTAGTATATATATTTTTTTAGAAATGCAAAATCAATCATTCGTTCAAATTAGAACACAAATAACATATAAATCACGTTCAATTACATATCAACAAGTCCGATCAGATACGATATCACGATCATAATCATATCGTTCTGGTTCAGCTGATGAATATATTGTGATCGATGAATGATCGGAAGAAATTTTAATACGATAGAATAGAATAGATTATTAAAAGGTTAATAATGATGAGTAATTAATGAAAAATAGTAAAAATTGAATGAAATTCAGCGAAATAATTTAATGACCATGGTGTAGTCATAAACCTTTTGTAAATGGTGGTGATTGGGGTTTTGAAGCTGGCTGATTAAAAGGAGAAAGGAGGTGTATCAGGTAGAACACGTTTGTATGATTATAAAGGTGGGGGCTACTAGTATTTTTTATATTTATAGCATACTAACTTAACCATAGTTAAACTTTTTAATTATTTTTTAGTCTTTTTTCTGTAATGAAAATTTATTTTTATTATTATTATGAAATGATGATATTTTGATAAATAAAGTAGCATTGGGATTGGTTGGGAATGAAATGTCTATTTCGTGTTTGGAGAAAAGGAGAAAAATAAACAGAAATATTAAAATTAAAAAACGCGAATATTAAAGAGGACCGATACGAGTAGTAGTGTTCGGTTTTTAGCCAATAAAAGGAGAGACTAGTCTTGTAATTAGTAGATAGGATAATGATGACGTAGGGTTTTGGCCCAATTAGGGTCTACGCAATTAACTTGGGCCCCAAGTCAAGTAACCCTAATTTCCATCTATAAATATGGGCAAAACCTACATCAAGTTCACAATCTCCCAATCGCATACATCTCATACGGTCATTCGATCACACCGCAACTCCTCCACCACCGCAAGTCCGCAACGCATACGGCAGTTCTCGCCGGATCTTCTCCACGATCGTCTTCACGATCGCAACACTAGGGTTTTTACCTACGGGTCTTGTAGGGTTTTTTCTCCCTTTGCCGTCGATAGGGTCCGACTATCGACCGGCGGGCAATTCGTTGGCCACCCTCCCGAGATCATCATCTCGGGTACGGGTTATTCACGGTAACCGGACCGGAGATCAACGACGTTGACGCCTAAAAAAACCCTTTCACATTGCTGTTCGTGTGTGGGTTTTCCCTTGGAAAAAATATGCATGAACAATTGGCGCCCACCGCGGGGCACGATGCATTATGTCTCGTGTTTCTACCGTCTATCGTTCGGTTTGAGAAGGTTTGTCTGTTCTTATTGAGCTTTTAATTCGTTATATGCGGTTTAAGTACATGAATATTTAGCGCAGATGTTCGCGCGCTTGCGCAACTGTCCACACGCTTTTGTCCAGGTTACGCACGCTTTGCGCACAGTTGTCCGCGACTTTAGACGCAATGATCATGCATATTTTAACCGTGGAGTTTAATATGCCTGCTCAATACGTAAAGAGGGGTTTAAGGATCTTAGAACGTGGCTCTCCGGTCCGGCTACCGTGAATAACCCTGGCCGACATGATGATGTCGGCGGGGTGGCCAAGTGATTAAGTCCACCTTCGATAGCGGTCGCTGATCGGAAGGCCCCAAATAAGGTCGTAGGTACTAGCTTACAAAAGACTAACCTGTTAACCTTGAAAAGATGCTGAATGATGCTGTTTTACGTAATGTGTATCGTATGCGATGGTTACGTAATGTGCTGTGTTTGGTGAATGATGATTAGGGTTTGTATTTATAGGCAAACCCTAATTCTAGAACCGTCCCAGATCATGATAATCTCATCCATAACTGACTCCCCCGAATCACGGATATAATTATGGAAAATATATTTACTTGACAGCTAAGCAACCGCCGTACCGGGAACAAAGGCATTCGCACGCCGCATACCGCACACAAGAACACGCATACGCACAATAGTGATTGTCCGCATACATTTGCGGTGCGCCTGCGGGTTGCGGTATCATTATGTCCCCCCAGTTTGATGTTATATGGCGCGAGGCGTATGATATCAAACTATTAAGCGAAAGAAAAAACAAGAAAACGGCTAGCATTTAATATTCCGCGTGCGCCTCGATGCCATTAAATGCCTGTCACAATCGCAGAAGCCCATTCGGCGGACATGACATAAAGTGGCAATGTGTCAGGCGCGTGCCAACCACGCGCGCACATGTAATCATACCCAACTGGCATCCACGCGCACAAATAAAGTGCTGACCGTCGATTGCATAACACGTGTACAGCCACGATCACACCACTCCATCCAATCTACCCTATAAATACTCCATTTCGCAGCTTATTTCCACTTCCCTGCTTCAAGCTTCCTCGTTACGCTGCCAATTTGAATTCCGATCAAAAATCGAACATTCCGGCCACCATTTAAAGGTTAGTATTCATCCGATTACTCCTAGAAAATGACTAAAGCTAACGAGACGTATGTAGATAGCGTAGAGTCTGTTATAGAGCAGAAGCACATAGATTACTTAGTGAAACAGTATCCTCCCTTAGCCAAGTACAATCCGGTGCCACCCCTACCCCATCAGCGTGCTCACGAGCCACCGGAGAAGAAAGTGGCCATCTATGAACATGCGTTCAAGCATGGTAACTTTAGGGTTCCTCCCTCTGACTTCTTCTTAGGCGTATTAGATCACTTCAGAGTGGGATTAGGGCAACTGCACCCGTATGCCATAGGCAAAATAGTTCTTTTTGAAATGTGGTGCGCCGCAATCGACAGGGTACCGTTGGTTAAAGTTTTCTGTCATCTATACCGCCTAGCCAATCACCACAAATCCTGGTTCACCTTCTTCGCCCGACAAAATTTCACCAAAACCCCAAAGTCGAATGCGGGTAACTGGAAAGAATCTTTCTTTTTCATTGACCAAACTGTAGTTGGTACCGCTTTTCCGCAAACGCTTATATGGTGCGAGAAGGTGGAAAAGGATGTGAACAAAACCCCGGTCCTTGATGACGAGGAAACAAAGCTGTTAGCGGAGTGCGCTAACGCACAGCTGGTGCACCGGTCATACGGGAACGTGATGTTGCGGCTAGGGAAGATATCCGCACACTGGCCATGGGAGGATGTGCGTCCAGCCATAGTCGGACCGGATGGAAAGGGTAGGAATAGTATAATCACGTACTAACAACAGTTTGCTATTTATGTGTTCTAACGCATGCGTGCATGTTTGCAGAGATGAAGATGAAGAGAGTACTGACTGCGGAGGAGATTGCGGGCATCGCCTTCCGCAAACAGAATGTGAACCAACCGTTGGAGCAGGAGAAGACTGGCGAGAATGCACCTGCCACCTCCGGCAATAAGCGCAAGGCCGCCGAAGCCTCCCAATCCCAACAGAAGAAGAAGAAACTCACTCCCAAACAGAGGGAGGACAAGCGGAACGATAACTTCGTTCCCATCGAACCCCGTTCTGCGGATCTACCTCCCCCATCTGGTAAGAGTTCAGCTTTCGCGCATACCGCACATTTAAGTTTGCATTTATATAACCACTTATTAATACGCAGGGCATGCGGAATAAACTCATCACACCCCACCGCGGGTCAATCCGGACCTCGAAGCTACTGCCGAGTCAAAGGATAAGACGATACACCTGGACTCCGAGTCCACACCAACCCCGCCACACGGTAACTTTCGATTGGCAAACCTGGCGCAACTCACCCAGTTATCGGCGGAAAACGCCGCAGAGCAGTCCGCCTTCCTCTAACAAATCTTCCCGGCTGAGTTCCGCAACCAACTAGCCGCACTGCCTTTTAATCAGGCGCTCAACGCCTTCGTCCAAAACGGCCTTGTCTTTTTTGGCATGGTTGCAGATCAAGCCTGCCGTTCGACTAACTTGTATCAAGTGGCCTTGCGGAAAGAAACAGAGCCAGGGCTGCTGCAAGCGGGGGTTGATCAGGTGAAGAAAGACAGGGACGCCGCAGAAGAAGCACGCAAGGCGGTGGAGTTAACCGCGGCAGAAACCAAAACTGCACTGATTGAAGAGAGAAAGAAAAACCGCGAGCTGGTTGGTGCAGTTGACCAGTCCAAGGGGGAGGCGGAGCGTCTTCGGGTGGAGCTGGAAAGGGTGACGAGGGAAAGGGATGAAGCGGTAACCAACCGCGAGCTGGCAGAGGCGGACCTGGCGAAGCTGCGCACTGCACTCCCCACCATTGCCCAAAAGGTGATGGATTCTGGGCCAGTTACCGATAAGTTCAATGCCTATGTTGACGCGGTGAAAGACCACGAAGTCAACAAGGCAATCTTAGAGGTGATTCAAGCCTGCAGCCTCACACCACCGTACCCTGGCGCTGTGCAGAAGAAATTGAAGGAGGGTACGGCTGCGGCATTGCTGGAAGCGGAGAATGCTACCACCACCATTCCTATCCCTCTAATTGATGCGTTTGCGGCGGACCCAAACATGCCGATTGATGGGTTTCTCAAGGAGGATTTTTAGTTTGTGCTTGTGATGGTTTGCGCCGTAAGTCCTATGCTTAGGCAGGCAATTGTAAATGTATTTTTGAGCCCTAAGTCCCGTGTCGGGCAGGCATTTGAAACAATTACCACTTATGTAATAACTTAATTCAATGTATATGTATCTTACTGTTATGCATGCGTAGTTGGTTTGTTTATATATCGCGAATCAAAACAAAAGGTGAACCGCATGCCCATGCGCATAGTTAACCAAAACTCATGCGTATGCGGGTATTACTGCGTAAAATAAACCAATACTTTAACAATTACCCTTTAATAATTTAGACTCGAAAGCTACTGCGTTATCGCTTTGTCATGTACTAGAGGTGCACTATAGCTGTATGGTAAGCAACGCAACTAAAAACAAGCCAATGTTTTTATGCTTTGAGTTCCTCAAGCAAACCAATGCGAGAGTAATTACGCACAAGCAAACCAATGCTTGTAATTTTTTAAGTCGACTTTGCAGCCATCTAGTCTGCGTGGCGCTTGGCTAGGGGAAAACCAATTCCCTTTACCTGCCGTTAGCGTCTAGCCTTGTAACCAAACAGGCTTCTGCCGCACGGGGGCTAGAGGACACCCCTTAAGTAGGCAGGAACCGCATACAAAAAAGACTTAAACAACAAAAGTATGCGCGAGTAAATATTTAATTGGCATTAATCACAATTACAACCGCGACACATCCAAACGGACGGAAAATACATAGAAAAAATAATGTGCTACAATAAACTGGAGTGATCAGGTCCACCTAGCTACATATAACATTTTTTCAATAACGTCGCATGCCAAGTGCGTTTCACAGGTTTTCCATCTAATGTCTCGAGATGGTACGCCCCGGTATTGCTTGCCTTCACTACCCTGTATGGACCTTCCCAACGGGGGCCCAGTTTCCCAGTATCCTCCGCATGACTTGCTTCGTTCTGACGCCAAACCAAGTCACCGCACTTGTAAGAGCGCGAACGCACACGCTGATTATAGTACTTTGCAATTTTTTGCTTGTTATTTGCTTCGTTGACAGCCGCAGAGAGTCTGCGTTCTTCCAGCAAATTAAGATTTTCCCGCAAAGCTTCAGAGTTATTTTGCTCATCAAAATTTTGTATGCGGAACGTTGGTACCCCAATTTCTGCGGGTACAACAGCTTCTGATCCATAGACCAAACTGAATGGGGTCTCACCAGTGCTTGCTTTGGGTGTTGTTCTATGTGCCCATAAAACCTTCGGTAGTTCATCCACCCAACCAACGCGACCATGACCCAACCTAGCTTTGATTCCAGCTACTATATCCCAGTTGGTGACTTCGCACTGGCCATTCGCCTGCGGATGCGCAACAGATGTAAAAGTTTGCTTAATATTAAGCTCCGCGCACCAGCTGCGAAAAGGGTCACCCGCGAACTGCGTACCGTTATCGCTAACAATTTCGTTTGGTATACCAAATCGACAGACGATGTCTTCCCATACAAAATTTCGCACCCTTTTTCCTGAGATTGCTGCCAGCGGTCTCGCTTCTACCCACTTTGTGAAATAGTCGATTGCAACAATCAAGAATTTGATGTTTCCTGCGTGTGCAGAATGTGCGTAAGGTACTGATGTGAGTAACATGTTTAGAAAATAAATGATAAAATTACCTCGGCCTTTTGGGAATGGTCCGACTATGTCGATTGCCCATTTACAGAATGGCCACGGTGAGGAGACTGGTATCATTGGATGCGCAGGTGCTCTGCTAATAGGTGCATGTATTTGGCATGATTCACATTGCTTAACTATGCGCGCAGTATCCGCGTACATGGTGGGCCAATAATATCCTAGCCGCATTATTTTTGACACAATGGACCTGTGCCCCGAATGGAGTGCGCATGCACCCTCATGCACCTCGCGTACAACTTCCTCCGCCTCTTTCGGCCCAATGCACCTTAAGTGCGGTCCCAAATAATTCTTTCGATATAGGACGTTACCCTCAAGGGCATACAGCGGTGCCTTAACGCGGACTTTCTTTGCGTCAGCGGAATCTGCAGGAGAAGTGCCATCCCGCAGAAAAGCCACGATGGGCGTCATCCATGTTGAGCTTGATTCCTCAACTGGTGCCACTAAAGGCATCATAACAATGGATTTCGCATTGAGTTCTTCTATTAGAACTTTCTTTCCCATATGATCAAAAGCCAAGGCAGCCAGTTTGCTTAGCGCATCCGCTTTCTTATTTTGACCCCGCATTACGTGGGAGATTTGAAAAGCTTCAAACTGGTCAGCGAGGTTGTGAACAAGCGATAGATATTGCTGCATGGCTATGTCATGCGCTTCGAAATCTCCGCTGACTTGACTGCATACTAGCTTTGAATCCACATAAGCGTGCAAAATTTTAACAACTAACCTATGCGCAATGCGCATACCTGCTAACAGAGCCTCATACTCTGCTTCGATGTTTGTAACAGCAAAATTAAACCGCAGTGCGTATGTATGCTCTTCGCCATCCGGGCCTGTTAAAATTACACCGGCACCTGCACCAGATGCGCTGCATGCACCATCGGTGTACAATTCCCATGGTGACAAAGTTGGTGCAGGTGGATCCTGATGTTCTGCTGATGCCTCGACCTCCGCAGGTAATTCTGCTAGGTAATCAGCAAGTATTTGACCCTTAACCGCACTGCGCGAAGAAAAATTTATTTCATGTTCACCTAATTCAACTGCCCACTTAGCCATTCGGCCAGAAATCTCAGGCTTGTACAACACCTGAAAGAAAAATGATTGCGTTAGTCAATGCGGTAACCCCGGTCATTTCCGCAAAGTAGGCGTTTACCAACCTGTTTGATTGGTTGATCAGTTAGAACCACGATTGGATGTGCTTGAAAATATCGGCGCAAACGCCGAGCCGTATGGACCAGCGCATATACAAGCTTTTCTATTGGTGAGTAGTTTACTTCGCTTGATGTCAGCATCTTGCTTACGAAGTAGACCGGCATTTGCGTCTTTCCGCGATCTGCGATGAGGACTGAGCTGACAGCTTCCTTCGATGCCGCGAGGTACAGCGTTAGCGTTTCTCCTGATACTGGCGCAGTAAGTGTTGGTAATTCTGCAAGCACCTTTTTCATCTCCTGAAAGGCTGATTCCGCTTCCTGAGTCCATACGAAGTCTTTTTTCTTCAAACAATTTTTCAAAGTATTGAAGAATGGCAACTGTCGTTCTGCGGCTTTCGACAGAAACCGTGTGATAGCCGCAAGCTTCCCCGTTAGACTCTGCACATCTTTCTTTGTCTTCGGAGATGGCAAATTATCAATGGCCTCAATCTTTTTGGGATTGGCCTTGATACCCCGCGCTGTCACCACATGACCTAAAAACTTGCCTTCCTCTTCCCCAAAACTACATTTTAGCGGGTTAAGCTTCATGTTGATCCTGCGCAGAGATGCAAACGTTTCCAGGATGTCTGCGAGCATCTCTTCTTCGGTGTTACTTTTAATTACCAAGTCATCGACGTACGCTTCAAGATTTCTACCGATTTGGTGCTTGAATGCTGCATCAATTACACGCTGATAGGTCGCGCCAGCATTCTTTAAACCGAAAGGCATCTTCGTGTAACAATAAATACCCTGCGGCGTATGAAAAGCAGTCTTGTCCTCATCCTCCGCAGCCATTAAGATTTGGTGATAACCCTTGTACGCGTCCAGAAAACACTTGTACCTAAATCCCGATAGTGATTCTACCTTCCAGTCTATCTCCGGGAGAGGGTAATTGTCCTTGGGACATGCCTTATTGATATCTTTGAAATCAACGCACATCCTCCAGTTACCGTCAGCCTTTTTTACCAACACAGGATTTGTAACCCATGTCTGATAACGCACTTCCCGCAGAATGCCTGCTTTGACAAGGCTGTCCACCTCTGCGCACAACCAATCACTGCGGTCTAGGGCCATATGCCGCTTCTTTTGCCTAACGGGTGTCAATGATGGATTAACGTTTAACTTATGCTCCGCAATATCCCGCGGAACCCCTGTCATGTCTGACTCGCACCATGCGAAAATATCTGCGTTAGCTGACAGTATTCCATGCAACTTGCCCTTCGTTTCGGCTGACAAGCCTGCGCCGATTTTAATTCGCTTATCCGGATGCAAGCGATTTGCTATTACTGCACAGTTTGCAAGTTGCTCTCCTACGCTAGGAGCGCTTACAGACGCGACAGAGCCACACAGCTCGGTTGCTTGATGTGACGCAACTGTGGCAACGCCTCCTACTATGGGAAACTTAAT
Organism: Rutidosis leptorrhynchoides; assembly: GCF_046630445.1. Classification (NCBI taxonomy): domain Eukaryota; kingdom Viridiplantae; phylum Streptophyta; class Magnoliopsida; order Asterales; family Asteraceae; genus Rutidosis; species Rutidosis leptorrhynchoides. The sequence continues at coordinate 377,936,363 of NC_092335.1, read as the reverse complement.
CAAACCATGCACTACCGATGGGATAATGTTAAAACGCCGTATAAAGTTTCTCCCTAGCAGTGCATTATATCGTGAAGTTGAACGAACCACATAAAAATCGACCAATTCACGCCTGATCATCTGCGGGTTCCTGTCATCCGCAAGCTCTATCATTAATTCTATTCGGCCTAGCGGCCACGAGTTTTCTCCAGAGAACCCTGATAGCGTAATATCAGGCTGACGTAACTGCGCTTTGACTTCTGCCGGAAGGAAACGATAACAATGCTCATACATAATATCGACACCGCTGCCAGTGTCAACATGCATGCGCTTAACCTGGATTCCGCAATCGGGGATGCTACACTTGATGATAATGGGCTCATTAATAGAATCAATTGACATTACAGGAGGGAAAGTGATCGGGAGAAGCTCCCAATCCTGATGATCGTTGTACTTTCTCCGCTGGCTGATTTTCTCTGCGTCAACCATGTTAATGGTTAAGTCGGCATTTTTCGCTTTGTCAACTTTCTGCCACGCGAAAGTCTTAGACTTCGAAGCCTCTTCTGCGGCCTTTCCCTTGTCCTTTTTAGGTGGTTTTAGATGATCCAATTTGCCCGCGCGAAGCGCTTCCAGAACCCGTTCCATCAAGTTTTTACACCGATTGGTGTCGTGACCATAATCGTCATGAAATTCACAATACTTTGTTTTGTCCCGCTTGCCAAATTCTGTAAGCGGAGTTGGAACCGCGAAGGTCGCGCATACTGGCTCCGTTGCTAAAATTTCCTTGGGCGTTTTGGACAAACTTTTGAGTAGCGCATAGTTCTGATTATTGATGCCGCGCTGATTATTGTTTCGATAATTTCCACTTGATTTCCCTTTATCATTCCTGATAGGACCACCGCTAGGATACCTTCCGCGAGAGTTGTTACCACGATTTTGATCGCGCGAACGATCATCATCGTCCTTCCTCTCGTTGCGTGTGCTAGCTGTTGGAATGTCATTATCTTCGCCACTCCGCATATAGTCGTGGCATTCATTAAGCGCCTCAGCATAAGTTGTTGGGACTGTATGGCGCAGACGCCTTACCAGTGTTGGATGACGTTCTGAGTTTATACCATGTATGAGTCCGGAAATCTGTTGCTCTGGTTTGAGATCTGGTATACGCAGGCACTCATTAGTATACCTTGTGAGAAATTCACCCAAAGATTCCTTGGACTTCTGCACGATGTCATGGCATTCAATGTGAGTGCGCTTGCGTGGTCTCTGATTCTGATATTGCAGTAAAAACTTTGTCCGCAGATCCATAAACCCGGCAATACTACCCGCCGGCAACTTATTAAACCACTCACGAGCAATACCCTGTAGTGTCATAGGAAATATCTGACACGCAACCGGATCCACCCAGCCTTGAGTGCGCATTGCGCCTTCGAAGCGCTGTAAAAAATTATCTGGATCGGTCAGGCCATTGTAAGTACCCAACGTGCTAGGTATCTTTGGTGCTGATGGAAACGGGTACGCGGATATATGCGGAGGAAACTTGTCAAAGGTAGTCGGTAGCTCGAAGGGTGGTTTAACAAGATCCCCTTTCAAATTTGCAAAGAAACGCTTCATCATGTCCTGAACAAAGTCAGGTTGTGAAAATAAGTGAACCATATCAGGAGGTACGGCCTGCATGAATTGACTTGCAAGATTTGCCTGCCCTTGAACATTTTGCCAAGGTTGACCCTGCGTCTGCGGATATGACCAAGGCTGCTGCGTTGGAAAAGAGGGATAACTTGAAGACGCAGAGTACACAGGTGGCTGTAAAGGAAGCGAAACCTGTGGCGCAGATATCTGCGAAACTTGAGGATACACACTTAAAAGCCCAACTGTATGCGCCGTGCTTTGCTGCTGCGCTGTTATCGGCGCCCAATGAGAGTTCGCATCTGGGATGACCCCAAATCCCCAACTATTAAGTAACGCCTGCGCATCCGCAGGAGTTAAAAATTGTGAAACTGGGCGCGGTGGTTGCCAAGGTTGCAACGGTGTAAATGACGAATTCTGCTGAATGCTCTGCGTATGCAGAGGTATTGAAACAGTGGTACTGTAAATAGGTACCTGGCCGCAGCAAACCACATGCGGCCCCGTTGTTCCACCGCCAACGCCTGCAAAGATGACCCTTGGATCCACTGACGAAAAGTCCAGCCGCGTGGTTGTGACTGGTGAGTTTGCTCTTGGCGGTGTGACCCCGTCTGAATATATCGGCTTGTACCTCTGAAAGGGTTCGCCGGATATAGGTGGAGGGTATATCGTGTATCCCGCCTGAGTAGCGGCCTCCGTAGTCATAACCGGTGTATGTTGACTACCAGACGGTGCGTTCTGAACATCTGTTTGGGTATGCTCCGATGATTCCTCGGAAGTCATGATACTGTTGAAGAAAAAATTCAAAAATTTTGTAAATAACGAGTCATACAATTCAAAACCTTAAAAGAAAAAGCAATTAAACAGTCTTGAATTAATTCGACTCTCAATGAAAGCACCACTTGATCATGCATATTTTAACCGTGGGGTTTAATATGCCTGCTCAATACGTAAAGAGGGGTTTAAGGATCTTAGAACGTGGCTCTCCGGTCCGGCTACCGTGAATAACCCTGGCCGACATGATGATGTCGGCGGGGTGGCCAAGTGATTATCTAGGGTTTTTACCTACGGGTCTTGTAGGGTTTTTTCTCCCTTTGCCGTCGATAGGGTCCGACTATCGACCGGCGGGCAATTCGTTGGCCAACCTCCAGAGAACATCATCTCGGGTACGGGTTATTCACGGTAACCGGACCGGAGATCAACGACGTTGACGCCTAAAAAAACCCTTTCGCATTGCTGTTCGTGTGTAGGTTTTCCCTTGGAAAAAATATGCATGAACAGATAATTAGTTGTGTTGACTATTGTTAAGGGTGTTTACATGAAATTTTTATAATAGTGTTTATCACCCGGACTTGAACCCATGATCTCAAGGTCAAAAAGGCTTCTAGATACCGCTAAGCCAAGGTCCCTCTAGTATTACACATTACACAATTACATTTGCCATACTCTATGTCTAGTAGTAAATGCAACAATTATGTTATATCGTCGATAAAGATTGCACGTTCTTATATTTAGATTTTTAATTTAACATTTTATATATATTTTTATGTTTATCATCTTTAGAAATTAAGAAATACTATGACGTTTAATTGAATATTCAATGAATATCCAACACGCTTAATCAATTGGATATTGAAATTACCGGTCCTAATCCTCCCGGACGTAGTCTTCAACAATTGGTCCCATTACGATGATCGACTCCAAATAATATCTTTAACATGAGCTAATGCACAGCGGAAGACTTAATTCGTACCTGAGAATAACATGCTTTAAAACGTCAACATAAAGTTGGTGAGATATATAGGTTTGATGCTAGCAGCGTTATAACAATGGACCACAAGATTTAAAGTTTATACATAATACACTCCTCGTGTATAGAAAAGACGTTGAGCACTTGGTAACCATACTTAACATTTAAATCACAGCAGCATACTCTTAAATAAACCCTACATTGTACCAAGTGTAGTAATGAAACGAAGTACTGTGCAACCGTTAAATGCTGGTCGTCCAGCCCGGTTGGGGTTGTCAGGCCCGATAGATCTATCAACAGGATTCGCGTTTACGCTCCTCACGTAAATATTAGCTACCAAGTATAAAGAGATATGCCATGGTACAACTCAACGTAGAATTTATATTTTTGATCACTTGTGTCCATAACGTAAATCATTTATAAAAACAGCGCATGTATTCTCAGCCCAAAATATTTAGAGTTAAAAGGGAACTATATACTCACCTAATGTATTTTGTAGTAAAAATACATATAACATCATTGAACAAGTGTAAGGTTGGCCTCGGATTCACGAACCTATATCATTTGTATATTTATTAATACATATAATTATAATCAAACAAGCCTTTATATATATTTTTATTATTATTGATAAGATTTTTATATCAATACTTAGATATTTTATTATTTAACTAAATAACTCCATTTTTATATATAAAAATATTAATATAGTTAAGTTATACATATTAAATATCTTTTTATATGAAGATCATTTGTTTGTGAAGTTAATAATTTTGGTATTACTAATATTAATAATAATAACGATACTATATAATGATAAAAGTAGTAATAATAATATTGTTATTATGGATAATGATATTCATAATGATAATGATACTTAGTTGAATTATAATAACTATAATAACAATAATTATAATAATTTTAACGATTCCTCTTTATTTAAAATTTTAATCATTTTCATAATAATATCACAATTTCTATATTTGTAATCTTAATAATATCACTAAAAATCTTTATTTTTGTATCCATAATAATCATAATGGTTATAATACATATAATAATGATAATAATAATAATAGTAATTTTAACCATTTTATTACAACTAATGGTTTATTAATAATACTTATGTTTATAATAATAATTCTAATATTTAATATTATTCAATATGATAATTAATTTCATTAGGTTATTAGTAATTACTATAATTGTAATAATCATAATAAGTGATAAATAAAATTGTTAAAAATTTTAAGACTAATAATACTAATAATAATAATAAACATAATAATAATAAATTTGGATGGAAAACTACCTCAAAAGGAACCTTTAAAAAAATATTGTCACTAACGGCACTCGAACCTGCGACCTCCCGCTCACACCCTAACACGCTTAACCAGTCGTCTGGATCTGTTTTTCTAATTTTTATGCCGTGGTTTAAATATATATTCAGTATATTCCTGACACCATGTTCTTCTTCTTCCTTACCCGTTAAATCATCTACATCAGATTAATCAAGGTGACTTAAGTAATTTCGTAAATTTTAGTTCTTCCAATTAATTTAAAACTAACCCAAGGTGATTGAAGTAATTAAAACAAGAATGAAAAAAAATATATATAACTGAAATCTGCTTACTGCAGTTCGCAAAAAAAAAAAAAATACAATTCGTGATTTTGATTTTTAGGACGTTTTAGATAATGGTTTCTTCACGAAATAGGTAACAAAACTCATTTGAAAACTATCTGTATTTTTAATTGAATCTGAAACATCAAAACAAAAGCGAATTTTTGCGAAGAACAATTCTGTTGACTTTTTATTTTAAAACTTTGATTTTAAAATTAACGATCCATATGAGGAATTTTATGCTCAAACTTTGCAGATAGTTTACTTAGATAATTCCTAACGACATGGCATTAATACATTTTTAAATTAACCTCGATTTCATAGTTTATGGAAAAATAAAACAAAACAGAGTTATCGAGTTCTTTTTTTTTTAGAAACAGTTTAATTCAACAGACTTAAATAGATACTAATTGTTGTAATCGATTTTGATAGTGGAAGGGAATTGGAATAACTGAAATAATCATTTGGATGGATCGAGTATATAAAGAAAATTAGGCGTCGGTTTCTCTTGACCAAACAACAAGACAAGGATAAAAAAATGAATAAATAAATATATAAAAATAAAGACTAGATACAATGGATAACAAATTTGGCTGTATTGAGACTTTTGGGAAGACAAAGCTTCACGAGCGAGATATAATATCAAGAAAAAAAATTACAGTGAAACAAATTCTGATAACGACACATTTATCTGTTTCTTTATTCACTTTAAAAACCCGTTATATAAATAATTAGATATGATTCAGGTTAATTTATACTGATTATTTAATTACATTTTAATTTATTAAATATAATACAGATTAATTTATAAGAAGATATCTGTATTTAACTTAGTTTATACAAATTAATTTATTTTATTAAATATAATAACCTTTATATATTATTCATAATAATAATAATATTGATAAATAAAATGATAACAATAAATAATCATAATAACTAAAAATTAAAATACAGTTTTATATATTATACTAAATAATAGAATAATGATATTAATCATTAAAATTAATAATGAAAGTAAATATGATGATATTAATATAACATGTACTTTAACTTGTAATTAAATATATATGTTACAATTTCTTAATCATGTAGTATTTAATATAATACATACATATATATTTATATATATATATATATATATATATATATATATATATATATATATATATATATATATATATATATATATATATATATATATATATATATATATATATATATTTACCAACATTTGTTCGTGAATCGTCGGGCATGGTCAAAACGGTATCTAATTGTCTGAATATAGTTTCAAAACTTTCTAGACTCAACATTACAGATTTTGCTTTTCGTGTCGGAAACATATAAAGATTAGGGTTTAAATTTAGTCGGAAATTTCCGGGTCATTACAGTACCCACCCGTTAAAGAAATTTCGTCCCCGAAATTTGATCGAGATCGTCATGACTAACAATAAAATGTTTTTATGACGAATATGAATTGATTGCTAGAGTTTTATCACCATTTAGTAATAGTGGTAAAACAATTCGATTATGTGAAGCGTACGAGTGAAGCTATCATAAGAGATTGAGATAGAGATTTAACTTTTGACGTAGTCACAGTGAATTTTCCGGGATTTAAGGGATTTAAAAGAAAATCTTGAAAATCTAAAAGATTTGATTCTTCGGCGAATAAGGAAATTATGATCTTCTTTGATTTAATGCGCCAATCTGTTTTGATTTCCCTGTCGGATATATTGTTATAAATTCCCCCCTTCGTTTTTCTCATTCTCCACACCTTTAATTCTTTTTCCCTCTACTCATTCCTTAATATGCTCCATCCAATCCTGATTCTTGATATACTCTTAATCTTCACATCTGTCATCCTTCTCTTTCATCTACCACCAGAAGAATCTATTTACTTCTACTATACTCTTGGGTTTATAGTGTTTCTAGTTCTCCCGTGTCTTTATATTGCTATATGCATTGATATACACGGGTTATAGTTTCTGGGTGGTTGTTGGGTTTTATATCTTTCCTTATATTTTGATTTCCCTGCTTCCGTCTCCCTTAATCATTGTCATCAATAGTTAATACTCTCTCCTATTTGCTGCAATTTATACCCCAATTTCTATTTCAGGGTTTTGTCCTTTCGTTTCTTCTTCTTGTGATTAAGCATCTCTTGAAATGATCTGGAATTCGTAGGTATGAAATTTGGAATAAACATAGCTAATGTTTTTAGAGAGAAATGGTAATGGCACGATTTTGATTTGTCAAATTACCAGAATATCATGGGAAATACCGAATCATCAAGAAATATTTTCTTGATATTTTTAGAATTTAGATAGAATGTAAGAGCCGTGTAACATGGCACATGATGATGGTACTGTGAATCATCACATTCCATTAGAAACTCAACATGACTTACTGTAATATAATGAAGTTGATCAAGTTTCATTATATTATACTAATTCATGCATCAGTTCCCAACACTGCTTCAGAACATTCCTATTTTAAACTCGAAGGTTTCAGGATTTTAGAAACTAACACAGTTTCCTTTATATTGTAACGCAGATATTACAGAGAGATAAATGATTTCAGATAAGGATAGTGGTGAAAATATCTTCAGAAATATTGAGGATATTTTTAATGAAAGATATGATAATATCTTGGAATTTCTAATGTCGAAGGATGATGATGAAGATTGACCCGTAAGGGTTTAGATTCAGAAGCAAGGTGTTTGCTATAGAATTGTCATAATTCTTTATGTACAAGTTTAGTCCTTGTAACTTGTTCAGAGTCTCCTTCACGGTTTGCTCAATCCGGTTTTCAGTACCAAATTTTCTATCGAGCGTTCCTAACACTTCCTTCTTTTATCATCAACTTTTGGTCATTAAGACCATCTACAACATGCTGCTTCGTCAGCATTTTCAAAGTTATCGGATCTGGGTCATTGGTTATCAAACCAAGATGGTTTTAGGAGAATTGTATTTTTAGATGATTAAACGCTGATGGTAATATGATGGGATATAAAAGGTTCCCCGGTAACGATGGCGAAAGGACAAAGTATAAATATCGAGATTATAATAGGAGTAGTCTCACTGAGAAGTCGAAGTGGAGCTGTGACAAAATTAACTTCCTGAAAAGAAATTGTAGGGTTTATTTTTTTTTTTATTTTATTTTTTTTGCTAATAAATGGCAAAGGATTCAACACGATATGTGTTAAACTATGAATTTGGATTCGAAAGTTTTTCAGATGCATAAATCCTTTTTTTTTCCGTAGATGAAGTGTGGTTGGTTCATCTTTCTGATCGAGGTGTTTTCAAGAATCATGAAAAGTTGTGAATGCGAATTGTAATCGTAAGATACGAATGAGGTTTAAGATAGAATCAAGTGGCAAACTTGAAGATTAGTTTAGTTTCATATGTTATAATCAATATTTTAATTCATTTTACTTGTCCATAGTTAGCAGTCTATTAGTCCGATTGTCCAATGGTTCGATAGTTCAACAGTTCAATATATTCATATATAATTTAATATACATAATTAATACGTATCGTGACCCGTGTACCGGTCTCAGTGTCGATCACAACTCAAAGTATATATATATATTTTGGAATTAACTCTGACCCTGTATAGCCAACTCTCACCTTCACATATAGAGTGTCTATGGTTGTTCCAAAATATATATATAGATGGGTCAATATAATAAGTCGAAACCTTGCATACGTGTCCCGTTATTTAAAATACGTAAAATAAATAAATATATATCATGACCCATTATACAACGTGTTGTCTCAGAATTAATCCGACGTATTGTTGTACATGTGTCCCGACAGTATGTACAGTTCAGAAATTAAAATTGCGAGAAGGTAAATTGCGATAAATTAAATTTTAATCAGTTAGCTGGGAATAGTTAGCCGGAGCAGTTAGCGTGGAATCCTTAAAAGATTTTTCAATTAGTTAATTCGTGTGTTTCTAACAATATTTTTTTTATTATATCCAATGTTTTCTTCATTATGCCACTTGTTGGATTATGATAGGTCAAAATCCAAATATAAAATTTGAACGGAAATGGTTATTCTGGGGTAAGCGGGTACGTATATCGGTAGTTGTAAGTAGGATAGTAAATGATCTTTGAATCAGATTCGAAGAATGTACAGTGTAACTTATTAATGTGAATTCTAAATATTTCTCGGGTACTACTCACCCCTTAAAATATTTTCATCATTAACAGTTTGTACAAAAGAATATTTAATTACAATCTTTATAAAAATATACTTGCATATATATTTTCTTCAGATGTAATCACGGATCTAATGAGTCAATAAGGTATTAAACTCATTTGATTTATTGTTAATACTGGATTACATGATCTCTAAAACATTAGAGATTTCATAATCACCATGTCGAACGAAGATATATGAGGTAGAACGTTACGTAAAGCGAAGGTAATCGATGTAGAACGATATATAGAACGAAGATTATACTTGAAGTACAGATGATGATATTGAGGCGTGTGATGTTGATATCCGAGGTACAGATCGTGACGTTGAGATTTATGACGTGATTGTGGTTGGGGTGATAAGAGTATTGTCGGCGTTGATGATGGTGGTACGGTTTATGCTACTGGTGCTGCTGCTGGTGTTTGTAACCTCCGCACCAGATTTTCCAAAGCCATTACTCGAGCACGTGGTTCGTTAACTTCTTATTTTATGTCGAGATGATTGACGATTGAAACGAGCGGGTGAGTAAGATTCAAATATAGGATAATATATAATCGTGACGGGATACTCTAGAAATGAGAGGGTAAATGGTTTCTCGAACAGGTTCGCCGGTAAGTGCTTTCAGGTTCATTGCCAAGAGGGCAATTTGAGAAGGATCTTTGATGTGAAATGATTTTCGAATATAGGATGATATTCTAACTTCATAGAATATCTATAATACTAAAGATTTCGTTGCCTACAGAGGAACTTACGGCATATGACAAGCAAGTCTACAGATGCGCTAAGATATGAATTTTTGTCTATACACTATCGATGCACTAAATGCAGTAAGACGTGTCTAGACTAAAGAATGATAAGCAGGCAATTTCCTAAAGATGATAAGCAGATGGTTTCCGACTAGAAATGATAAGCAAAACTTTTGACAGGCCGACACGGTCAAAGTCCAGACTCACTAATGTATCCTAACAACTACCAGTTAGACACACTAATGGGAGACGTGGTTCGCTAAGACCAACGCTCTGATACCAACTGAAACGACCGGTCCTAATCCTCCCGGACGTAGTCTTCAACAGTTGGTCCCATTACGATGATCGACTCCAAATAATATCTTTAACATGAGCTAATGCACAGCGGAAGACTTAATTCGTACCTGAGAATAACATGCTTTAAAACGTCAACATAAAGTTGGTGAGATATATAGGTTTGATGCTAGCAGCGTTATAACAATGGACCACAAGATTTAAAGTTTATACATAATACACTCCTCGTGTATAGAAAAGACGTTGAGCACTTGGTAACCATACTTAACATTTAAATCATAGCAGCATACTCTTAAATAAACCCTACATCGTACCAAGTGTAGTAACGAAACGAAGTACTGTGCAACCGTTAAATGCTGGTCGTCCAGCCCGGTTGGGGTTGTCAGGCCCGATAGATCTATCAACAGGATTCGCGTTTACGCTCCTCACGTAAATATTAGCTACCAAGTATAAAGAGATATGCCATGGTACAACTCAACGTAGAATTTATATTTTTGATCACTTGTGTCCATAACATAAATTATTTATAAAAACAGCGCATGTATTCTCAGCCCAAAATATTTAGAGTTAAAAGGGAACTATATACTCACCTAATGTATTTTGTAGTAAAAATACATATAACATCATTGAACAAGTGTAAGGTTGGCCTCGGATTCACGAACCTATATCATTTGTATATTTATTAATACATATAATTATAATCAAACAAGCCTTTATATATATTTTTATTATTATTGATAAGATTTTTATATCAATACTTAGATATTTTATTATTTAACTAAATAACTCCATTTTTATATATAAAAATATTAATATAGTTAAGTTATACATATTAAATATCTTTTTATATGAAGATCATTTGTTTGTGAAGTTAATAATTTTGGTATTACTAATATTAATAATAATAACGATACTATATAATGATAAAAGTAGTAATAATAATATTGTTATTATGGATAATGATATTCATAATGATAATGATACTTAGTTGAATTATAATAACTATAATAACAATAATTAAAATAATTTTAACGATTCCTCTTTATTTAAAATTTTAATCATTTTCATAATAATATCACAATTTCTATATTTGTAATCTTAATAATATCACTAAAAATCTTTATTTTTGTATCCATAATAATCATAATGGTTATAATACATATAATAATGATAATAATAATAATAGTAATTTTAACCATTTTATTACAACTAATGGTTTATTAATAATACTTATGTTTATAATAATAATTCTAATATTTAATATTATTCAATATGATAATTAATTTCATTAGGTTATTAGTAATTACTATAATTGTAATAATCATAATAAGTGATAAATAAAATTGTTAAAAATTTTAAGACTAATAATACTAATAATAATAATAAACATAATAATAATAAATTTGGATGGAAAACTACCTCAAAAGGAACCTTTAAAAAAATATTGTCACTAACGGCACTCGAACCCGCGACCTCCCGCTCACACCCTAACACGCTTAACCAGTCGTCTGGATCTGTTTTTCTGATTTTTATGTCGTGGTTTAAATATATATTCAGTATATTCCTGACACCATGTTCTTCTTCTTCCTTACCCGTTAAATCATCCACATCAGATTAATCAAGGTGACTTAAGTAATTTCGTAAATTTTAGTTCTTCCAATTAATTTAAAACTAACCCAAGGTGATTGAAGTAATTAAAACAAGAATGAAAAAAAATATATATAACTGAAATCTGCTTACTGCAGTTCGCAAAAAAAAAAAAAAAATACAATTCGTGATTTTGATTTTTAGGACGTTTTAGATAATGGTTTCTTCACGAAATAGGTAACAAAACTCATTTGAAAACTATCTGTATCTTTAATTGAATCTGAAACATCAAAACAAAAGCGAATTTTTGCGAAGAACAATTCTGTTGACTTTTTATTTTAAAACTTTGATTTTAAAATTAACGATCCATATGAGGAATTTTATGCTCAAACTTTGCAGATAGTTTACTTAGATAATTCCTAACGACATGGCATTAATACATTTTTAAATTAACCTCGATTTCATAGTTTATGGAAAAATAAAACAAAACTGAGTTATCGAGTTCTTTTTTTTTTTAGAAACAGTTTAATTCAACAGACTTAAATAGATACTAATTGTTGTAATCGATTTTGATAGTGGAAGGGAATTGGAATAACTGAAATAATCATTTGGATGGATCGAGTATATAAAGAAAATTAGGCGTCGGTTTCTCTTGACCAAACAACAAGACAAGGATAAAAAAAATGAATAAATAAATATATAAAAATAAAGACTAGATACAATGGATAACAAATTTGGCTGTATTGAGACTTTTGGGAAGACAAAGCTTCACGAGCGAGATATAATATCAAGAAAAAAAATTACAGTGAAACAAATACTGATAACGACACATTTATCTGTTTCTTTATTCACTTTAAAAACCCGTTATATAAATAATTAGATATGATTCAGGTTAATTTATACTGATTATTTAATTACATTTTAATTTATTAAATATAATACAGATTAATTTATAAGAAGATATCTGTATTTAACTTAGTTTATACAGATTAATTTATTTTATTAAATATAATAACCTTTATATATTATTCATAATAATAATAATATTGATAAATAAAATGATAACAATAAATAATCATAATAACTAAAAATTAAAATACAGTTTTATATATTATACTAAATAATAGAATAATGATATTAATCATTAAAATTAATAATGAAAGTAAATATGATGATATTAATATAACATGTACTTTAACTTGTAATTAAATATATATGTTACAATTTCTTAATCATGTAGTATTTAATATAATACATACATATATATTTATATATATATATATATATATATATATATATATATATATATATATATATATATATATATATATATATATATATATATATATATATTTACCAACATTTGTTCGTGAATCGTCGGGCATGGTCAAAACGGTATCTAATTGTCTGAATATAGTTTCAAAACTTTCTAGACTCAACATTACAGATTTTGCTTTTCGTGTCGGAAACATATAAAGATTAGGGTTTAAATTTAGTCGGAAATTTCCGGGTCGTTACAGATATGGACACGAATAGATGATCTGAAATTAAATGAACATGAATATAGATGAATAAAAATTGAATAAATTTGATGAAATCATCCGATCCATATCTAATTCATTGTCATTCATAGCTTTAATTAATATCTCTAATATTATTTGAAGTGAATAACCACCGAGGCACTTCCTGAGTAGTACGGAGTATAAGCTATGAGTTGGATCTGAGTCCTAGTTGGCGTAGATTCGAATTCAGTGAGAGGTTTTCTTAAGGATTCTGTTGTGATGAATAAAGGTGTATGCCCTAAGCCACCCAGTTTAATCCAAAGCACACCGGGTACCTAATGCGGCGATGATGTGCGTAAGTGACAAATGAAAATATTCGATTTCAAAATAACCGTTTAATTTTTTTTTTTTATTTGAAGTGAATAATGGATGTGGCGTTATTGATAGAATTATTATTGTATAAAGAATGATGTTGTTTATAAGAAAATTGTCATGGGTTATATGAAAGTTGTTGCGGATTAAATAGAAATGGTTACAACAACAACAACAATATTCAATTTCGCATATGCGAGATATAGTGAGATGTAGACAATCATTCGTCTATCATAAAAATGATTGTTATGTTAAAAATTGTTGTTTACCGAATGCATTGGGCACTGATGCAAATTGTGCAAAACTTCTCTTGGCTATGACTTCACCGATGATGAATGGATACTTTAGAATAAAACACCTACATGTTTATGTTTTTAGTCTCATAAATTTATGGGTTATAGTTTAGTAACTAACAACTAATAATAATGCTTATAAAAATATTAAACGTAGTTCTTAGAATTCGTTTAAACATTTATTGAAAGTTAATATTTCATATTATTACGTATTTTTCAAACATAAATTTATGTGAGTCAATTTATTTATAGAAATATATAGTTTTTTATTAGAAATATTAACTTTACAATTAATGTTTAATCATAACCTTCAGGGATACGGTTATCATTTTTCTAATATTAAAAATAGAATATCTCAATGTGTAATCTAGTGGTTGAGAAGCTTAAAAATCTTTAAAAAAAATGTTCAAATTCAATCCCACTAGTCTTTCAAATCAATAAGACCATATATAATGCAGCGTTATGGGCCAAATTTTACCTCCATCACGCCACAATGCGGTGTGATGGGAGGAAAATCATGTTGGCGTGATAAGAGCATCACAGAAGAGAAAGTGAAGGGTGATGAGTTTTCAACCAATCCCAATTTAGTTAATGTACTTATAATTTAATTAAATTAATAAAAATTATAAAATAACTCCATCACACAACCATCACCTCATACCATAAAAAACTCTATCACGCCATTACACTTGTCAAATCATTACTATACTCCACAAAAATACCCCATCACACACCATCACGCCCTCACCATTATAAATGGTCTAATAATAGTAATAATGAAAATTCGATAATAGTTCTTCGTATGTAATCACTGAAAAATTATTACTCCCTAATAATTTAACTATTACAGAATAAAGAGAATAAAAAAGGGTTTGTGTAATGGTGGACACATCAAGGGCTGAGTTTACTGACTACTGCCTGGCTCGATTAAGCGCACACCATTATCTCTGGCTTGTACGAATTATTATGGCTCGTATGAACATGAGTTCTGACAAAATCAGTTATGGCTAGCCATATCCTTACGTTGGTGCCACTTTCAACCTCTTTATCCATCCTTGATACCAGGCGCTTCCTCATGCTAATGAACTTTTTTTTATTGGGAGTGTGGATCACACTAGTTTTTAGCCATAGACAACCTATTATGTTTTATGATGTCATACAGTACAATAGTCTAATACATGTTAATTGTGTATGGTTAAAAATTAGTTGTGTACGAATCATCACTCTTTTTTATTAGTTATTTTTAATTTGATGACTTTAAGTTATTAACACTATGATGATACGCATATTTAATCCTTACCAAATAAGTCTTATTTGTATAAAACGTACCCACATTTATCGAATAAAATGACAAAAAGATTCAACAAGATAAGTTGGTACCCTTTGAAAGCAAGACAACAGTCAAAATCAAGCCGGCTGTCGGGCACAATGGTAACGCAAAAATCATCTGGACGCTAGTCAGACAAAAAGGTTGACATAAAACCGTCTAACATGCAATTCGTGTAGAAAACCATCCGAATGAAGAATGCCGTGAAGAAACACTTGACGATTTTAAGGTTGTGTTTACACGTAAGACCTTCTACTTGACCAAAGTGTGTAGGGTACCCTGTAGCCTGCACACGGACATCAAATAATATCTGGCCTTTAACACACGAATGGACGTCTATGTCACGTCAGCCCGTATTTCCATGAAAGTTCGTTACAATAATTTGTTACAACCATGAAAAGGACATGTGTAACGTCATCATTCCCTCTAACAAATCATTGGCATCTATAAATACACCTCTTGGATCATTTATTTCACACAATCTTACACACAATCAATATGTCATTATGATATCACCTCGAGCATTTACAGTCATTTGCATTGAATTACGGTCATCACCGAAGTTCAATACCCCTTTAGATACTAATCTGCTCGATCCCATCAAGTGAATTATTTCGATTGATTGTTTTATGCCCTCGTGAATTCTCAGATTCCTATCAGGTTTGCACGATTGCCGGAGTAAAAGCAATATATCAATCACTTTTTTTCTAAATTAAGCACTCAAACTAAACACATAAGTTTTACGCTTGATCAAAGTGCTATCTAAAGATACGAACAAATTATCTCTATTAAAGTATGATGTAGCAACAGAACTAGGCGAAGTAAAATTTTTAAGGGGAATAACCAGTGCACCAGAAATATCGATGATTCACTCATGGAAAACCGGGCAAAGAAGGAAAGCAGAGGTGTTAGAAAAATGGAAGTAAGAACGAATCATATTTCTATCTATATTCAACATCAATCCATCAAGTGAACCAATGGTAATAAAGGCACATGTTTCAAACTGTCACATAGCAAGAATCTATACCGAAACCAGAGCCGGGGCAGAAGTAATTGTGACGACCCTCACTTTTTGACTTCTGAATTTACTAATTGTCCCTAGGGTTTACTGCCTGATTATACGTATTTATTGTTTAAGGGTTGTTATATTATTATTTATTATTACTACTATCATTTCTAGCATTATTATTATTATTATTATTATTATTATTATTATTATTATTATTATTATTATTATTATTATTATTATTATTATTATTATTATTATTATTATTATTATTATTATTATTAATATTATTATTATCATTAATAATAATATTATTATTATTATTATCATTTTTATAATTATTATTATTATAATTATTAAGAATATAAGTATTATTATTATTATTATTATTATTATTATTATTATTATTATTATTATTATTATTATTATTATTATTATTATTAATATATTATTAGTATTAAATATTATATATTTATAAATTTCAGATAGAAACGAAAGTAGTTACAAATCAAATCAGATTTTAATTTTTTTCTTTCTTTTGCTTTTATTCTGCTCGTGACTCAAACAACCACTCCCCACCTCCACTACATAACAAATCAATTATACAATGTCTACTGCATCAATTATTCGAATCTGTTTCCTGTCTTTGTCTACTTTTTATTTTTTTTCTTTTGATTGAATATGCTGTCGACCCACATTTTTTCTTTAAATAACGATTAATCATCTCAAGTTCTCTGCATTCAATTCATTCAATATTCCACATCATTATTAATTACAATTACCACTAACAACTTCTGTCTGATTGAAATTAAACAATTTTTTTAATAAAGCTCGACACCTCTGTTCGTGTTACCTTTTAACCAAAAGCTCGATTTCAAATGAAATTTCAGAATCTAAATGTAGAAGTATTCGGAATCGTCTAGCCAAACTATCTGTAAAATCTCAGCCTTCAATTCTTTCAAACGAGTTCGAATTTTGGAGTCTAATTTTAAAAGTAAAAAGTCAACTGTCGTGTTCTTGAAGAAATTCGAAGTCGGGTTTATGTTTCTGGTTAAATTAATGGATTCTGAGTATTATGCAGGCCATTTATAACATCTTTCATGAAGGAACTAGGGTCTAAAAACAATTGGAAAAAGAATTTGCAATTTGACTTCTTTATTTTTTTTCCCCGAACGAACAGACTACTGTTCTTCATATTTGTTTTGTTTTTTGCGTAAGTTAATTTAAAAACACATTGATATGTTGTTTTCTGTTTCAATTATAGAAGTTAAAGTGATTGTTTTGATAGTTGTTTGGTACTCAAGTCGATTTGAATTGATGAAGAAGAAGAGAAACAGAGATAATAGGTTAAATATATATAAGTTTCGTATTATAACAGATAAACAGAAACAGCAGCATGGTTAAGGAGGGTTGCGGGTTAGCGAGAGGTCTCGGGTTCGAGCCCGGGCAGGGACGTTTATTTTTTTAAGGGCTTATTACGTTAAGGTAACCTTTCTAATATTATTATTATTATTATTATTATTATTATTATTATTATTATTATTATTATTATTATTATTATTATTATTATTATTATTATTATTATTATTATTATTATTATTATTATTATTGTACTAATATTATTATCATTACTAATATTATCATTAAGTAGTATTATTATTAATATTATCATTAGTAATAAGATTTTTGTTATTATTATTATTATTATTATTATTATTATTATTATTATTATTATTATTATTATTATTATTATTATTATTATTATTATTATTATTATTATTATTATTATTATTATTAAGTATTAGGTATTATTATCAAAATTATTATTTTCGTTATCATTTTCATTAAAAACTACTGTTATTATAATAATAATAATTATTATTATAAGTATTATTATTATTAATACCATTATTATTATCATTGTTAATAAAAGTATTATTATTACAGATATTATAATAATAATAATTATTATTACTATTATTACTATTATTATTATTATTATTATTATTATTATTATTATTATTATTATTATTATTATTATTATTATTATTATTATTATTATTATTATTATTATTATTATTATTATTATTATTATTATTATTATCATTCTTATTATTAAAAGTATTAAAATTATCATTTTTAAAAAGATTGCCTTTATTATTAAAACTATCATTATTATTATCATTAATATTATTAATATTAATATTATTATTATTATTATTATTATTATTATTATTATTATTATTATTATTATTATTATTATCATTACTAATATTATTTTACTATTATTATAATTACTATTTTAACAAACGAATAATTAAACCCAAATATTTTGTTGATTAGTCAATTAACGACCAACTATTATCTCTAGGTTGAGATTTTCGGTCTACTTCAATTACAGCTACTTCCTAGTAAAATCTTTGATGTGCTAATTTAAGGTGAATTTCATAGCCCCGCTTTTACATTTTTATGTTTTTACATTGGGGTGAAACACATGCTTTATTTTAAATGCTTTGACATGCTAGACACAAGTACAAACTTTATATAAGACCAACATGAGTATTTTTATTGTATTCATTTGAAACATACAAATCCCTGCTTTGTAATATCATTAATTGCTAGATGATAAAGTGGCAAACGGAATTATTATAAATAGCGCTATTGGGAGTAATGTCCCGAACCATTGACCTCAGGTCAATTGGTGGTATAATAATGATCTCGACATTTACATATGTATTGTCTCGGGGTATAATCATTTAGTTTGATATTATACGCTCACGGCATACTTTTGATATACATGATATATCAACTTTTATTAAATCTTGTGGTCTAACGAACTTATTCAAATTAAACCTATGTTATTCACTCAACCTCGTGTTGACTTTTTAAGCATGTTTGTCTCAGGTAATTAGATGCCGTCAATGTGCTGCTTTGATGATGATTGCATGCTATGCTTGGAGTCTACATGCATTACTTATCATTTCATTTAAAAACATTTAATGCTTTGTTCATTTAATACAATGTAATGACTATTTATCTTCCGCTGCAAAAACTCAACAAAAGTTATACTTTTTATAAAATGTCTCATATAGAGTCGTTCTCGTTATACAATTGTTTGATTTGATATAATTAGTCACAAATACCCCCGGCCCTATTTGGGGGTGTGACAGATTGGTATCAGAGCCCAGGCTTGTTATTGAGAACCATGATTGCATTTTATGTGTGCCTTAATTGTTAGATAGGTGCTTTAGCAATCTTTAGGACTGTAACCTTTCATGCTTATTTGATGCATAGGTGCTTTAGATACTTTCCCTACTTATAGACTTACGTATTGCCTTAGAATCTCCTTTGGTATTCTGTTTCCTTTCTTAAGGATGTAGAGCCAAAACCCTATCATCATGCCTGAATCCGACTTTGGAGGATCAGTTAGTATGTGATTGCTATCATATCCATACATCTCTTTGTGATCTGATTTTTCCATTGTGATTCAAAGTATTCTTTAACTCACGCGAGTTATTTTATAAGACCACCCCGGTTGGTGAAACCGAGGGATGTCACTCATGACTTCTGAAATGATCGACATTCCAACGTTAAAGTTTGATCACGTATCCTGACCTTATGAGGTGATATTGTAATGGAAGTATGAATTTGTGAAATATAATGACGCCCGGCCAACGTGATTATATTATGGTAATTCCTATGGAAATTTCAACATCATGATGTGAGGAATAGAAAGTGATTCAAAGGAAAATTTCCAAACTAATCATTCAAGATTTCCAATGTTATTACATAAAGGGAGAAGAATAATCATCCTCTAAATTGTAGGTATACGAAGAACTCTTTTAATCGAATTATTTTTCTCATACTTAAGAGTAGATTGACAATCTATCCCACACTGTAAATGTTGTGAACCAAGGAACCTTGAAACTTTAGATACTAGACGCTTAATCATCACCTGTTGTGTCCGGCTTCACTCTATTACACTATGAAGGATAGAATGTTAGTTCGGCGGTTACCACCATATCCTCGCTGGAAGGCAGGATGCATACTCTTAAATGACCTGTAGTGACACCCCGAAATTTCCTTGAATTATGCCTCTTGTTATCTGTAATTGCACTCCTATTATAGATTTTCATATGATTTTCATTAGGGAAAACCGTTGAAGAAGCGATAACCACTCGCGAAGATTTCATTTGAATTTTCAAATGTCGACCTTAAACACCACATTCACTATTACGTTCTCTGTGCCGAGATGGTCAATGTGTCACAGGCATAATCTTTTGAGGAATAGGACCTTCAAACACATATCTTTTGATTACCATAGCCAAGGAAAACTTTTCACGCTCATGCATTCATTACTTAGCACCATGTGAGTAATGCCATCATACCCAATAATCGATTACTGTCAATTCAAAACCTATAGTTAGATACATCATCTGAGATTTCTCCATTCTCCTACAGGCTGCGGCTTGAGCTAAACCCACCATAATCACATCCAAAAACTACCATAACAATTGAAGGAATTCTATCATATTCTTGCGTATCCTCTTTTCGGGCCAGTAAAGGCTGAACTATATTTCCATCACTGCATTGAAAAGCACGTGATCCCTCACACACTCAATATGATCAAACAATAGTAATGATATGATTATCATTACGTTACTTTAGGTCAAGCATCGCGTTTGTTGTACCTAAACGATAAGTTGCGACCCTTGAATCATTAACCATTTTCCTGAAAATCTTACGATTTTGCCTCGGTGTTTGAAGCAATGTTAATAGTATCATTAAAAGATTATATATTAATGGTCCTAACAATGGCAAATGACATCATATCCTTACATCATCCTTACTCATTGAGGAATTCATACCAACCCGGCAATAATCACAGATTTAGTGAGAAATTGATTTTCAATGATCATCACATAGTCAAAAGCCACTGCTTCAGCATGTCTTCATACTTGTCTATGCTCAGGTTATTATGAAATCTTGTGAATGATGGAATCAAGTAATCCATGATTATATATTATAAGGGCACATACAGCCAGTCTCCCGACTCCAATACTAGTAATAACCCGTTTGCATTTCAAAGTCAACAGGGGATTAACTTCCCGTTCTCACACTCTACCATTCATACCCCACTAGTTAGTAACAGCTTCACACGCAAACATTTTTGAATCTCAAAAACTTATACCCTGATAATAGACATAAGCCACATTTAAATTCAATAAGTTTTCATTACCCCATTACAATTATGCTCAAATATTACCTGGAATTTTCAAGGTCCTTCACTAAATTTTCCTGGATCCTTATTCAACTAATATTTTGTTTATTAAAATTTTAAACACGCTATTTTACTGTGCAATCCACTCAAAAATATTAAATAAAAATAATTATTGTCACTCGTGCAAATTCTATAAAACATATATACATTTATAAATAAAAATTTCTTTTACTTATTTTTGGTTAAAGAATATTTTCTTTTAAATCAAATTCTTCATGAGTGATTTAACTAAGCCCAAATGGTTTTACTTAAAAAAAAGAAAAAAAAGAAAAAGTACATGTTTTACTAAAGAACTTCAATTATTCAAACTTTTTCAAAAATTTCCTTGACGTATTTTCTAAAAATTTTCTTATTACGTTACACTATGGTTGGACCACAATTCTTCTCATTCCTCTATGTAAACACGAAACATACCTCCTTACGCTCATCCACTATACCTTTCTAGAGATTGGCCATGGCATAACCACAGGCTGTGAAATCAGTGTATGAGATAGGCACAATGGTCACACCTATCCTTAAGAGAGGCACTGTGTGGGAATTCATCCCCAACTGTACTACATTTGGTGTCAACCCTAACTGTTATTACACTGGTATCACGAATAGAGATTTCGCTAAGCTCATTTCACGGTTAAACCACAACACCCTCGTAAACGTTAATTCTATGATCTTTTGGGCACAAGAAAGCGGAGATTTTCTCACCTGGTGGAAACTATTCTTTAGAGTCAATGATTCACATTTCTTCTCATCCGCACTTAAACCCATAAGTGAATGATGGATCGACTCGCCATCTGTGCGAGAACGTCATTCTCATTAACAGATCACACATTTTGTGCGATTTCCTATCAGAAATATAATTTATGATCCTCGATATCCTCTCTAAAGGAGTTACCTTAAATGTTTATGACGTTTATGTGTTCACTCTATACATTTTTTTTTTCTTCGTGGGTTGCAACTAGATGTTATCTTAGTCAGGTTTCGACCTCTGACTCGACATGTAACTGAAATCATGATCATAAAGTTACATTC
Organism: Rutidosis leptorrhynchoides; assembly: GCF_046630445.1. Lineage (NCBI taxonomy): Eukaryota > Viridiplantae > Streptophyta > Magnoliopsida > Asterales > Asteraceae > Rutidosis > Rutidosis leptorrhynchoides. The sequence continues at coordinate 377,913,757 of NC_092335.1, read as the reverse complement.
TACAACGTGCTATCAAAAACTCTTTCCAAGGATAAGTTCGCATGTATTATAATATACTGAACGATCTTTCATTAATCACTCATACCATCCTGAGGGCATTTTAGTAATTATGGTTTGCTTTGCATATAAGCCTGATTAGTGACTCCTCAGCTGACATTTCGCTTCGTCTATTCACATAGACATTTCTTAAAAACCAAAGGTATCATGTTTATGGTTACCTTTCGGATTTGTAGTTGGTACCATATCTAACAAACACAAGCTATGCATCAAACTACATGGCTGTGATCTCCGCGTACTCCTCTCTGTTTGTCTGCCCTAGTATTGTGGCATAAACACTTAAGGTTTTTAAAGCCTAGTAATGATCATGCCGCATTTCATGTATACAATTGACTGAAATGCTTGTATAATTAAAACATCATCAGTCCTTTTTTAGAAAACCTAATCAATGAAACTCGTGTTATTCCCTTGAATGACCTCCGCATTAATAATAAAATACACTTCGTAGAAGAACCTGTAGAATTTATGGATCGTAAGATTTAAAAGCTTGAAACAGAACAATATTCTATCCGTTGGAATTCACGCAAGGCCCCGAGTATACATAAAAACGTGAAGACCAAATAAAACAAAAATATCCTCACCTGTTTACAAACAACGCCGACTGATGGCAACAACTAAATTTCGGACAAAATTTCCATTAACAGGGGGATACTGTGACGACCCTCACTTTTCGACTTCTGAATTTACTGAATTGACCCTAGGGTTTACTGCCTGACTATACGTATTTATTGTTTAAGGGTTGTTATATTATTATTTATTATTACTACTATCATTTCTATTATTATTATTATTATTATTATTATTATTATTATTATTATTATTATTATTATTATTATTATTATTATTATTATTATCATTATTAATATTATTATTATTATTATTAATATTATCATTATTATTATCATTATTATTATTGTTATTATTATTAATATTATTATTATTATTATTACTATGATTATCATTAATAATAATATTATTATTATTATTATCATTTTTATAATTATTATTATCATTATTATTATAATTATTAGGAATATAATAATAATAATTATTATTATTAATATATTATTAATATTAAATATTATATATTTATAAATTTCAGATAGAAATGAAATGTAACAACCCAACCCATATGCAATCGAAATATGCAAAATAAAAAAAAAAAATTTTGTACAGCATAGTGGCGCGGCGCGCCACTGACCTGCCCAACTTTTCCTTTTTTGTGAAAAAGATCGCCCACTTCCCGACATATTTAGACGAAACGCTTTTAACAACATATTCCAATATGTAAAACTAACACGATTCAAACATAAAATAAGTTTTACAAAGCGGGGCCCACATCGGCCCGAATTACGAGTTTAATACATAACGTGAGTTTCGACCGCAAAAAGTTTAAATACAAAACGACACTACGAGTATGGTGTTTGGGGTTAAACTACTCAAGTCTCGGTCAAACTCCAAAAGCTAATATCTCCAAAGGCGTCCCCTAACACAACGGGATCTCTACTCCAAACAAACGCCCTTACTTTTGTCCATACCTGAGCCTATAAAAAGGTAAACAACGAGAGGGTAAGCAAAGCTTAGTGAATGCAATAATTACACATACATATATATAACCCATCTATTTGCAATCACATTCATTAAATACCTCGTACGAACTCGTAACTCAATTAGCATGTCATCGTACCCAAAACACTTAACAAGTCGTACGTTATCACAAAACCGCATTAGCATATACTCAACACAATGTATATATATAAACAATATGCTAAATAATCGAAAATCTCAATATGGTTAACCATAAAAGCTATGGTGCTACCGGCTCGTGGTTCACACCATACGCAATTGAGTCATACTCTTTTATAGTGCTACCGGCTCATGGTTCACACTCGATGCTACCGGCTCGTGGTTCACATCTTATTTTATAGTGCTACCGGCTCGTGGTTCACACTCGATGCTACCGGCTCGTGGTTCACATCTTATTTGATAGTGCTACTGGCTCGTGGTTCACATCTTGTCGCACACATGTTATGGCACTACCGGCTCGATGGTTCATACCATAACACCCACAAATAAACACGTCATATACACATACGTATAATTACTCCACTCACCTCAAAGTCTCTTGTGAAAGATAATCAAGTTCGGAAATCTTCAATGTAACGTACCTATTACATTATACATAATATCAATCACAAACTCAAGTTGGTCAACCAACTAAAACTCCATTCTAGTGTTATCTTGACCCATGATGCAATTTCGACCCATTTGCACCCTTAACCCTAATATTTGGGTTAACATCCCCAAAACCCTAATCATTAGCCAAGTTAGGTTTAAAACACATTTCAACACAAGGTTTATGCATTACACACCAACATTAACTAACTTAGGTCCATTTTGACCCATTTGACCAAATTAAGGTCAACACACCCATTTCGGGTCATCTACTAACCCACAGAACGCCCGTTTACTTATCTCTAGGTGTGCTAGTGATTGACTAACTAATTTAAGCTCATAAACATCAATTAATACCTTGAAAAACTCTAGTTAGTCATCTTCGAGTCTACATGACCCAAATTCACCCAAAACACCCAATTCACTAACAAATGGGTTTTAAGTTCATCACTTACCGCAAACCCTAACACTTAATCAAATTAAACAAGGAAAACAAAGTTAGAACATACCACCACACTCAAAACGTAGCTAGGAAGTAGATGAACAACTTTAGAACTTGAGCTTAAGCAAGATTCCTTCTTCTTCTTCCCCAAAATGAGTTTTCCCTCACTAGAATATCACACTCTCTCTAGAAATTAAATGGAGGTGATAAGGGTTGTTGAAGATGGAGTAAATGAAGCTCCAAGACTGATCTAGGGCCTTTAATTCGGGCCCCCATGTGTAATTACCAAAAAGCCCTCAAAATATCTAATTTAAAAAGGAATAAGTGAACTGTCAGCAATTGGCGCGGCGCGCCATTAACCTGCGCAGCGCGCGGATGGCCTGGGCAGAATTTTTCTTCATTTTAAATATGTACAACAAAACCCCCACTTCAAGTATCATAAATACACTTATGTACACTACAAATATTTGGGTCTTACAACTCTCCCCACTTGAATCGGGGCGCGTCCTCGCGATCCAAGCCGCATGACAAGAAGGAAGATAAACCAACACGAATTCTTCGGGCTTCCACATAAACTCGGAACCTTTACTCTGACGCCATTGAACTTTAAAAGTCCTCACTTCTTTATTTCTCAACCTTTTGACCTTCTCATCGAGTATGGCAATCGGATCCTCAATATATTCTAACTTGTTGTTTAGCTCAATTTCTTCTAATGGTACCCAAGATGAATCATTCGCAAGACACTTGCGGAGATGGGAAACATGGAATGTATTATGGATCCCCGCAAGCTCTTCGGGTAATTCCAAACGATAGCGACTTCACCAACACAAGCTAAAACCTTAAATGGCCCAATAAACCGAGGAGCTAACTTTCCCCATTTTCTAAACCGAATAATGCCCTTCCATGGCGAAACCTTAAGCATCACCATGTCACCTTCTTGAAATTCGATCATTCGCCTACGTTTGTCGGCATACGACTTTTGTCTATCTTGAGCCTTTTTCAAATGATCCCGAATCATATCAATCTTGCTATTCGTCTCTAAAACCAAATCGGTACTCCCGATTTCTCTTTGACCAATTTCACCCCAACAAATCGGAGTTCGGCACCTCCGCCCATAAAGCATCTCGTAAGGTAGCATCCCGATACTAGTATGATAACTATTATTGTACGAGAATTCCACCAAAGGTAAGTGCTCGTCCCAACTACCACCAAAATCAATAATACACGCCCGTAACATATCCTCCAAAGTTTGGTTCGTACGTTCGGTTTGACCGTCCGTTTGAGGATGATACACCGTGCTCAATTTCAATTGTGTACCCATATCTTCATGAAACTTTTCCCAAAACCGAGATGTAAAACGGGTATCTCGATCCGAAATAATAGATATAGGAACACCGTGTCGAGAGATGACTTCCTTGATGAACAACTTAGCCAAGGTCTCCGACGATATCGCTTCCCGAATGGGAAGAAACAAAGCACTTTTTGTCAATCGGTCAACTATCACCCAAATTGAATCAAATTGGGTTCTCGCCGTCTTTGGTAACTTTGTGATAAAATCCATGGTAATGTGCTCCCATTTCCACTTCGGGATTTCTAACGGCTGTAACTTACCATACGGCTTTTGGTGTTCGGCTTTAACTTGCAAACACGTGATGCATTGCTCAACATACTTAACAACATCACGTTTCATGCCCGGCCACCAATACTCCTTCCTTAAATCAAGATACATTTTTGTTGCGCCCGGATGAATGGAATACTTTGACTTATGTGCTTCATCAAGTGGCACTCGTCGATAATCCCCCATCTTAGGCACCCACACTCTTCCTTGAAAAGACAACAAACCACGCGAGCCCATAGTAATGAACTCTGATTGCCCCACTATTCGTTCCGCATGCTTGTTGTAAACGTAAGCCTCTATTTGAATCACACCAAGTATTTCAAGAAAATCGTTAGTAATAATCATACGTAACAATCCCAATCGTAACGCCGGGTGGTGGCTCTTTCGACTTAACGCATCCGCGACCACATTCGCCTTGCCCGGATGATAAAGTATTTCACAATCATAATCTTTTACTACATCCATCCACCTACGTTGGCGATAATTTAAATCTCGTTGATTGAAGAGGTGTTTCAAACTCTTATGATCCGAATAAATCGTACTCTTGACACCATACAAGTAATGGCACCAAATTTTCAACGCATGCACAACCGCCGCCAACTCAAGATCATGAGTCGGATATCTCGTTTCGTGTTCCTTTAGTTGTTGAGAGGCATAAGCGGTGACTTTACCTCTTTGCATTAGAACACACCCGAGCCCATTTAATGAAGCATCACAATAAACCGTCATGTCTTCCACTCCTTCCGGCAACACTAACACCGGAGCTTGACACAATTTCTCTTTTAGCAATTGAAAAACAATTTCTTGCTCGTTCTCCCAATTAAATCTCACGTTCTTCCTCGTCAATTTCGTCAACGAAGAAGCGATCTTAGAAAAGTCTTGGATAAACCGAAGATAATAACCAGCCAATCTGAGAAAACTTCGGTTTTCCGTACGCGTAGTTGGTCGTTCCCAACTCTTCACCGTCTCTATCTTCCCCGGATCTACTTGAATACCATTTTTGTTCACAATGTGGCCAAGGAATTGAACCTCCCTTAGCCAAAATTCACATTTGGAGAACTTAGCATACAACTTCTCCCTCCGCAACGTCTTTAACACACACCGCAAATGAAGTTCATGTTCTTTCATACTCTTCGAATAGACAAGTATGTCGTCAATGAACACAATTACCAACTTGTCCAACATAGGTTGGCACACTCGGTTCATAAGGTCCATGAATGCCGCCGGTGCATTCGTAAGACCAAAAGGCATAACTACAAACTTAAAATGCCCATAACACGTTCGAAAATCCGTTTTCTCAATATCTTCCTCACGGACCCGCATTTGGTGATAGCCGGACCGTAGGTCGATTTTAGAGAAATACGTTGCACCTTGGAGTTGGTCAAACAAATCGTCAATCCGAGGTAATGGATAACGATTCTTGATCGTCACTTTATTTAACTCCCGATAATCGATGCACATCCGCATACTTCCATCCTTCTTTTTCACGAATAAAACCGGAGCGCCCCATGGCGAAGCACTCGGTCGAATAAAACCTTTCTCAAGCAACTCCTGGGTTTGATTTAACAACTCTTGCATTTCTGTCGACACTAAACGATAAGGAGGTTTAGCAATGGGGGTAGCCCCCTGATAATGCTAAAAGCGAACATATATTTCATAGCATTATTCCTCAAGAAAGACAAGCTTTTAGTTGAAATTGTTCTATTTACAAGTGATATTCGTTTAAATAATAAAAGGTGAAGACAAAAGACAGATTCGACGAATTGAAGACGCAAACGACCAAAAAGCTCAAAAGTACAAAAGACAATCAAAGAGGTTCCAATTATTGATAAGAAACGTCTCGAAATTACAAGAGTACAAGATTCAAAACGCAAAGTACAAAATATAAAATTGTACGCAAGGACGTTCGAAAATCCGGAACCGGGACCAGAGTCAACTCTCAACGCTCGACGCAACGGACTAAAAATTACAAGTTAACTATGTATATAAATATAATATAATATATAATTAATTATATTAATTATATATATATTATATATATATATTATAAACCGTCGGTAAACAAAGAGCCAAAATCCTCTGAGCTGTAAAAGCAAACTCCGCGACTCGCGGAGTTTGAAGGCCAAAAAGGCCGCGAGTCGCGGAGCCCCCAGTTTTGAAACTCCCTATAAAGCAAACCGAATTCTGATCATTTTCATCATCTTTTTTCTCCTCATTCATACGATATATTTATATTTATAATTTAATTTTAATTTTAATTATAATTCTAATAATAAGGGTATGTTAGCGAATATTGTAAGGGTGTAAGTCGAAATTCTGTCAGTGTAACGCTACGCTATTTTTAATCATTGTAAGTTATGTTCAACCTTTTTACATTAATGTCTCGTAGCTAAGTTATTATTATGCTTATTTAAAACGAAGTAATCATGATGTTGGGCTAATTACTAAAATTGGGTAATTGGGCTTTGTACCATAATTGGGGTTTGGACAAAAGAACGACATTTGTGGAAATTAGACTATGGGCTATTAATGGGCTTTATATTTGTTTAACTAAATGATAGTTTGTTAATGTTAATATAAAGATTTACAATTGGGCGTCCCTATAAATTACCATATACACTCAATCGGACACGATGGGCGGGGTATTTATATGTACGAATAATCGTTCATTTAACCGGACACGGGAATGGATTAATAGCCACTAGAATAATTAAAACAGGGGTGAAATTATGTACAAGGACATTTGGTATAATTGATAACAAAATATTAAAACCTTGGGTTACACTCAGTCGACATCCTGGTGTAATTATTAAATAAAGTATTAAAATCTTGTTACAGTTTAAATCCCCAATTAGTTGGAATATTTAACTTCGGGTATAAGGATAATTTGACGAGGACACTCGCACTTTATATTTATGACTGATGGACTGTTATGGACAAAAACCAGACGGACATATTAAATAATCCAGGACAAAGGACAATTAACCCATGGGCATAAAACTAAAATCAACACGTCAAACATCATGATTACGGAAGTTTAAATAAGCATAATTCTTTTATTTCATATTTAATTTCCTTTATTTTATATTTAATTGCACTTCTAATTATCGCATTTTTATTGTTATTGTATTTAATCGCACTTTTAATTATCGTACTTTTTAATTATCGCAAGTTTATTTTATCGCACTTTTATTATTCGCAATTTCATTTATCGTTATTTACTTCATGCTTTAATTTAAGTCTTGTATTTATTTTTAATATTTTACATTTGGTTTTAACTGCGACTAAAGTTTTAAAATCGACAAACCGGTCATTAAACGGTAAAAACCCCCCTTTATAATAATAATATTACTTATATATATGTATTTGTATTTTTATAAAAGTAAACTAATATAGCGTTGAGCTTTGTTTAAAAAAGATTCCCTGTGGAACGAACCGGACTTACTAAAAACTACACTACTGTACGATTAGGTACACTGCCTATAAGTGTTGTAGCAAGGTTTAAGTATATCCATTCTATAAATAAATAAATATCTTGTGTAAAATTGTATCGTATTTAATAGTATTTCCTGCAAAAATTTAATAGTATTTTATACCACTCCGCTACCGCATCAAGTATTTTTGGCGCCGCTGCCGGGGAACTCTCTTAAAAGCCGGAAGCGCAACGCTAATATAAAAAAAAAAAGATTTTTAGTTTACTTTTATTAAAATTCGTTTTTGTAAAAAAAAAAAACGTTTTAAATATTCGAAAATATAAAAAGAAAAACAAAAATATAAATATTTTTAGGAGTTTGATAAATATTTAAGTTTTACAAAGTTTCTTTGTTTTTATAAAAACATAAGTTTTATTTAAGTATTTTGTTTTTATTTAAAAACATATAAATATAAAAAAAAATATATATATAAATCTAGTTTTAAGATTTTTATTTATAAAATTATAAAGTGATTCTATTTTTATTAAGTTTTAAATATAAAGTTTTATTAATACACATATTTAAAAACAGAAAATAAAATAAATAAATAAATAAAGAAAAACGCGTTGAAATTAAATCTGTCGTCTGAATTTCTGAACCCCGCGAGTCGCGGGGTTTGATGCATTAAATACCGCAACTCGCGGAGGGGACCTGACACACGAACAGGAAGCCCTAATCCTGCATTTATTACGGATTATTATTAATTATTATTATTATTAACCCTAATTATTATTATTATAATTAAGTTTATTTTTAATTTAAGTTTTATTTAATTTATATTTTAGTTAAATTAGTTTAATTAAATTATAAAATTAGTAGTTTTATTAAATAAATAATATAAAAATAATATTTTTATAAAAATTGTACTTTTTACAACTTTTTGTACATTTTTATATTTTGTCCCTTTTTAATCGTTGTAGCATAATATTTGTATTTTTAGCTCATATTTAGTTTTAAACTTAGTTTTTGCTATAGTCATTTTTACTCTTAGATTTTTAGGCTTTGCCGTAGAATTCCTTAAGTGCTTTTTCTTTAGACTAAGATTTAGGTACTTAAGAATTTTGCGACGCCTTTTTAAGTTTTAGTTTCTTTTTAAGTTATTTCCATTTGGGATTTAGTTTTTCTTGTAAGCTTTAATATTTTTAGACGACTTTTACCTATGTATCAATTATCATTCCAATTAGTAATTTCAATTTGCGATTATAATTTTAAGTTAGTTGTAGTAATAAGGTTAGGTTAGTCAAGTATTTTTAAGTTTTATAAGTTTCTTTTATTTTTTTCGTCACCTTTTATTTTTCAACCATTTTTCTTTTTCAACCTTTTTCCGACGCACTCTTTTTCTCTCTTATTTCTCGCCATTCTAGTTTTTAGGACATAGATTTTTATTCTACTTCTTATCTAAATTTCTTAAAATTACGAAAATTTATTTTAAGTGGTTAAATTGATAGACATCAAAATTTTCTGGTTCGTAGTAATAGTTGGATTTGTACGTGGACCGGGTTATTGGAGCCAAACAGTCCTCAATTATATTGAGACCAAACGAATCCTGCCCCTCTGCTGCATCTTTTGGCTATTCGAAACGTGGGCAAAATCAGAAAAGTCTATTGATTGGATAACTTATTATAATTTTTCTTTCCTTTTTAAAACTAATAGGATATTCAGTGAATGCACCGAGCAAGACGTTCACCACCTTTTGTACGTTCACCACCTGTAACTAGATCAAGACATTTAGCAAATATAACCGCCGTTGATTTTTCTTTAGAATCGTCATCCAGTCGACCAAGTACTTCAGTTCAAATTTCCGATAATCCATTTTTTGAAACCGACCTCACAATTGAGAATCCGGAGAATATTCAGGAACGGTTCGTAGATCCTGAACCATTAAACTTTCCTCCGGAGCCACCAATCATTCAAACAGAGATTGTTGAGGAACGAACCATTAAATCAGAATCATCTAGTGATACCGATTCAACAAATTCAATTATGGAGAATCTGGAACCTTTAAGTATGGAAGACCGAATGAGAGCTAAACGCACTGGCCAAGGTCACGCAATTACTCATCCTGACATTAATGCGCCAGATTATGAAATCAAAGGACAAATTCTACACATGGTGACTAATCAATTCCAATTTAGTGGTACGCCGAAGGAAGATCCAAATGAACATCTACGTACCTTTAATAGGATCTGCACACTATTTAAAATCCGAGAAGTGGAGGATGAACAGATATATCTCATGTTATTTCCCTGGACTTTAAAGGGAGAAGCCAAAGATTGGTTGGAATCGTTACCTGAAGGGGCGATCGATACATGGGACATTTTAGTTGACAAATTTCTTAAACAATTCTTTCCTGCATCTAAAGCCGTAAGGAAAGACATAGATATAGCAGCTGGTGGTTCTATTATGAAGAAAATCGAAACTGATGCTTACAAAATTATTGATAACACTGCTTCCCACTCACATGAGTGGCACCAAGAAAAAGATATCGTTAGATCATCTAAAGCAGCTAGAGCCGATTCTAGCCATGACTTAGATTCCATTTCCGCAAAGATAGATGCTGTGGAGAGACGAATGGAAAAGATGACTAAAGATATTCACTCAATACGAATTAGTTGTGAGCAGTGTGGAGGACCACATTTGACAAAAGATTGTCTCAGTATTGAATTAACAATGGAACAAAGAGAGAATATTTCATACATAAACCAAAGGCCTGGAAATAATTATCAGAATAATTATCAACCGCCAAGACCGATTTACAATCTAAACCAGAATTATAACAGAAATATTCCATACAACAACCAACAAGGTCCTAGCAATCAACAAGTATCTAATAATACTTATAATCAGCAAAGACCTAATTTTCAAAACAAACCACCACAACAACCCGATGATAAAAAGCCGAATTTAGAAGATATGATGACGAAACTAGTTGAAACTCAAACGCAGTTTTTCACATCTCAGAAACAAACCAATGAACAAAATGCTCAAGCATTTAGAAATCAACAAGCTTCTATTCAAAATCTGGAACAAGAAGTGAGTAACCTAGCAAGGTTAATAGGTGAAAGAAAACCGGGAAGTCTACCTAGTGATACAAATGCTAACCCCCGGAGTGAAACAGCTAAAGCCATTACCACAAGAAGTGGTACAACACTTAAACCACCTGAAATACCTGTAACTTCTGATGAAGCCATTCCTACTCCACAAGAACCACAACCTGATCAAGATAAGGAAAAAGAACCGGTAGTTGAAAAGGTTAATGAAGATAACACAGTTAAGGATAAACCTTATGTTAAACCATACCAACCACCACTTCCTTACCCGAGTAAAATGAAGAAAGAGAAACTTGAAGCCGAGCAATCCAAATTCTTGGATATGTTTAAACAGATAAATGTAAATCTTCCTTTCATTGATGTGATTTCAGGAATGCCTAGATATGCTAAATTCTTGAAAGATCTAATTTCAAATAGAAAGAAAATGGAAGAACTCTCGGCTGTTACTATGAATGCTAATTGTTCAGCAGTGCTGTTGAATAAGATACCAGAAAAACTATCTGATCCAGGAAGTTTCACAATTCCATGTTTTCTGGGTAGTCTTAGTTCAATAGAAGCATTGGCAGACTTAGGTGCTAGTATAAATCTAATGCCGTATTCACTATACACTAAACTAGACCTTGGAGAATTGAAACCAACCAGAATAAGCATACAACTAGCCGATAGATCAATAAAATATCCTAGAGGGATAATGGAGAACATGCTAGTTAAAGTTGGTACTTTAGTATTTCCAGTAGATTTTGTTGTTTTGGACATGGAAGAAGATTCTCAAGTTCCTCTCATATTAGGAAGACCATTCTTAAACACGGCTAAAGCAATGATAGACGTGTTCGGTAAGAAACTGACCCTAAGTATAGAGGATGAGAGTGTTACCTTTTCAGTTGATAGAGCAATGCAACAACCACAATCTGCAGATGATACATGTTATTATATTCAAACTATAGATGCACATGCAGAATTATTAGAAGAATTTCCAGAATTACAAGGAACAGGAGAATGTTCTTTAGGAGAAGGTAATGAACCAATTGATGAAGCTGAAATGTTAGCTACACTTATAGCTAATAGATATGAACCAACAACAGAAGAAATTCAAATGCTAAAAGAAGAAGACAGATATCGATATAAATCATCGATAGAAGAACCTCCGAAATTAGAGTTAAAGCCACTTCCAAACCATTTGGAATACGCTTATTTACATGGTGAATCTGAATTACCTGTAATAATATCGTCTTCTCTTACTGAAAATGAGAAATCACAACTCATTTCTGTGTTGAAAGCTCATAAATCAGCCATTGCATGGAAGATTCATGATATTAAAGGAATAAGTCCTTCGTATTGCACACATAAAATCCTTATGGAAGAAGGTCATAAAACGTATGTGCAACGCCAACGAAGACTAAATCCTAATATGCAAGATGTAGTTAAGAAAGAGATTATTAAACTACTAGACGCAGGTCTAATTTATCCAATTTCTGATAGTCCATGGGTAAGCCCAGTTCAATGCGTGCCTAAGAAGGGTGGCATGACTGTCATTACAAATGAGAAAAATGAGCTTATTCCTACTAGGACTGTAACAGGATGGCGTGTGTGTATTGATTATAGAAAATTAAATGACGCCACCAGAAAAGATCACTTTCCCTTACCTTTCATAGATCAAATGTTGGAAAGATTAGCCGGAAATAGTTACTATTGTTTTCTAGATGGATTTTCCGGATATTTTCAAATTCCAATAGCACCCGAAGATCAAGAGAAAACCACATTCACGTGCCCTTATGGTACTTTTGCTTACAAACGCATGCCATTTGGACTTTGCAACGCCCCTGCAACCTTTCAAAGGTGTATGATGGCGATTTTTCACGACATGATAGAAGAATGCATGGAAGTATTCATGGATGACTTTTCAGTCTTCGGTGATACATTTAAATCATGTCTAGTTAATCTGGAACGAATGCTAATTAGATGCGAAAAATCAAATCTAGTACTTAATTGGGAGAAATGCCATTTCATGGTTAAAGAAGGCATCGTTCTTGGACATAAAATTTCAAAAGAAGGAATTGAAGTGGATAGAGCTAAAGTAGATGTAATTGCTAAACTTCCACATCCCACCAATGTTAGAGGAGTTAGGAGTTTTCTAGGGCATGCCGGTTTTTACCGACGTTTCATAAAAGATTTTTCAAAAATTGACACTCCTATGAATAAACTCCTAGAAAAGGATGCACCATTCATCTTTTCAGATGAGTGCATCAAATCTTTTAATATTCTTAAAGAGAAACTCACTAATGCACCGATCATGATAACACCAAATTGGAATCTACCATTTGAACTAATGTGTGATGCAAGTGATTTTGCAATGGGAGCCGTTTTAGGACAAAGGATTGAAAAACGATTTCAACCCATATATTATGCTAGTAAGACGTTACAAGGAGCACAAACGAACTATACAACTACTGAAAAAGAACTCCTTACTATTGTCTTTGCTTTTGACAAATTTCGATCATATCTCGTTCTAGCAAAAACGGTGGTCTATACCGACCATTCTGCTCTTAGATACTTATTTTCAAAACAAGATGCTAAACCAAGATTAATCCGTTGGATCTTACTCTTACAAGAATTTGATATTGAAATCCGAGATAAAAGAGGAGCAGAAAATCTCGCCGCTGATCATCTTTCTCGTCTTGAAAATCCCGAATTAGAAGTTCTAAATGAATCAGCCATACAAGACAACTTTCCTGATGAATATCTATTGAAGATAGATTATAGTGAAATCCCATGGTTTGCAGACTATGCAAACTATTTAGTATGTGGATTCCTTGAAAAAGGATTATCGTACCAAAGACGAAAGAAATTCTTCAGTGATATAAAACACTATTTTTGGGAAGATCCACATCTGTTTAAAAGTTGTCCCGATGGAATAATACGCCGATGTGTATTTGGAGATGAAGCTAGTAAAATATTAAACCATTGTCACACAGGACCAATAGGAGGGCATTATGGGCCTCAACTAACAGCAAGAAAAGTTTATGATGCTGGATTCTATTGGCCAACAATTTACAAAGACGCACACCTTCTTTGCAAATCCTGTGATGCATGTCAAAGGGCCGGAAAAATAAGTCAACGTGATGAAATGCCACAAAATGTCATCCAAGTATGTGAAGTATTTGACATTTGGGGTATTGACTTTATGGGTCCATTTCCAAAATCTCATAATAATCTATATATACTCGTAGCCATTGATTATGTATCTAAATGGGCAGAAGCACAAGCTCTCCCAACTAACGATGCACGAGTTGTAGTCAACTTTTTAAAACGTCTTTTTGCAAGGTTTGGAACACCGAAAGCTTTAATAAGTGATCGGGGTACTCATTTCTGTAATAATCAACTTGAGAAAGTTCTTAAAAGATATGGAGTAACTCATAAAATCTCCACCGCATATCATCCACAAACAAGTGGACAAGTTGAAAATACTAACAGAGCTTTAAAACGTATTCTAGAGAAAACCGTAGGATCAAATCCGAAGGAATGGTCCATTAAATTGGAGGATGCACTCTGGGCTTTTAGAACAGCCTACAAAACTCCAATTGGAACCACACCTTTTAGACTTGTTTATGGAAAAGCATGTCATCTTCTAGTAGAAATTGAACACAAAGCATTTTGGGCTTTGAAGACATGTAATCTTGATTTACATGAAGCCGGACGTCTACGATTAAGTCAACTAAACGAATTAGAAGAATTAAGACATGAAGCATACGAAAATTCGTTAATCTATAAAGAAAGAACGAAGAAATGGCATGATAAAAGAATCAGAAGTTCAAAAGAATTTAAAGAAGGAGACAGAGTTCTTCTTTTCAATTCAAGATTCAAGCTATTTCCTGGAAAATTGAAATCAAGATGGTCTGGACCATTCATAGTCAAAAGAGTTTTCCCATACGGAACGATAGAATTGATAAATTCAAATGGGATTGAATTTAATGTTAATGGTCACAGAGTTAAACATCACATACATGGTCCGATGGAAGTCGACAACGAAGTTAATCACAATTTCGACACCACAGCTAACTAAGTGTGGGGAGAATCAAGTCTTTAAAGGATAATATGTATTTCTGTTAGAGTTAGATTGTCTGTTTTTGTGTAGTTCTCGAAAATGGAACCCGAATGGTCTTTCCCTAGCAGACCCTAAAGAACTAGTCTTCTCCCCCCATTCTGAATTTTTATTTTTTTTAGGTTTTTACAAAATGAAGACTGCCTGTGAACTAAACCATGGTCTAATGCTACACGCTTTGATCACTAAACGTAATAATGACATACTACCGAGTGAAATAGTATCAGTAATCAGAGAAAGAATGGACGGAGTTAGAAAAGAATCCAGATGCGAAGATAATAAGTTACAATTTGGTAAAGGAAAATCAAAATCCGCAGCAAAAAGAAGAGCACGACACCTAGAAAGATGTCACAAATGCGGAAAATGGTCACATGGAGGTAAATGTTCAAATAATCAAACCTATTCAAATACCGAATTTGTTACTTTATGTAGAGACGGACCGTTCATATGTTTAGAAGAAAAGACACTGAATGCTCGAGGTTACGCCTATGTAGCCATGGAAAACCAATTAAACCGACTATCTTATGAATGGGATAGATCATATAACTAAGAAATCTATTCCACAGGTATGTCTGTACAGTTTTTATTTTTATTTTTATTTTTAACCTTTTGATAATAAACGCTAATTTGTTCGCTAAAAAGTATTAAATTGGTATTGAATAAAATTAGGTTTGGCGACCGAAATTATTAATATCATTCAAAAATTTATTACATCACTGAGAAATTTAACGTTTATTCTTAAGGTATAAATATCTTTAATCAATCAACCCAAAATATTTCAAAAATTCGTCATGAGTTAAATTAGGTTTTGGAACCGAAATTACTTTACCGAAAAGAGGGGCGCATATTTTTGATAATACTTGATTGATTAAAGTGGGATAAAAAGACAAAAAGATTTTTAATTTTATTTTTACCATGTTTTTAAAATTAATATTTAAATCTTAAATTAATATTGTAAACTTTGTAAAAACAATATATTTAAAATTGTAAATATTTGAAAAATTAATATAAGTTTGGTGTGAATTTATAATATGAATTTTTAATTTTATGCATTTCAAATTTTAAGTTTGGTGTGAATTTTTAATATTAATTTTGAATTTTATATTTAAGTTGTGTGAATTTAAAAACAAAAATTTATTTTATCTCATTAAGTTAAAAATATGATTTTTAAAATTCGCCGTAAGTTGAAGACTAGGTCTTTGAACCGAAATTGCTTCACCCGAGGGAGGGACGAGAACTTTTATTATCATTGTTTTTAATCTTATTGAATTAAAGTATGCCAAAAACATTAAAAAACCCAAAAATCTTAGCTTTTAAAACAATCGCTACAAAAAGACAAATTTTAAAATTTTGTCGAGGGACGGACTAGGACATCGATCCGAAACGACCTCGTCCTAAATAACAAGGGAAACAAAATTTTAAAATTAAGTACTTAATTGTTTTATAAGTTAATGACTAAAAAAAAAAAAAAAAATAGCAAACTCCGCGACTCGTGGAGTTTGAAGTGTAATTCACCGCGAGTCGCTGAGGGATGAAAAATCAGAAAAAAATAAAGAGCTGGAACAGATCAGTCCCAGCCCCAAAACAAAAAAAAAACCTGCGAAAAACTGCACGCAAAAACCCGAAAAATACACCCCAAAATCACAATTTTTAACCGTTAATCACCAAATTTTTTACTAAAATCATGTTGAGAAGGATGCTATCTAGGAATTACTCAAGAAAAACGGTAAATTTCTACACCTAAACACCATTTAATCCGAAATTTGGTGTTCTTGAGCAATTTTTTTCCCAATTTGATTTTGATGCTTTTTAGTGTAATTATGCTTAAATTGTTTATGTATTATGCTTGTATAACCTAGATTGATGCTGTTTAACATGATTAGGAGCCTTAAACTTCAAATTTTGAGTAATCTAGGGTTTGTGTTCTTGAGCAAATTTGGGGCTTTTTGATATAAACAGGTTATGGCCGATTTTTGTCATGAATTGTTGCTAAATTAAGTAGTGTAACATGTTTAGGTAGTTAAATGATCCAAACTTTGAGCCTAAACATGATTTTGAGAATTAAAGTGGACTTTTTCAAGTCTAAAATTTATGAACTTGATTTTTGAAAGATAATGCCATTTGAGACTTGTTTAATTGCTAGTAATGATTATTTTGACATGTTATTTGAGTTAAATGCTTATGAACTTGGCAAACATTTTCGTATATGCTTATTTGAGAAAGTGTAGATTTGATGAAAATATGAAAATGAGCTTAAGTTTGATATAAATTGATAATGTCATTGTAATTATTTTGATTAATGATTTTGCTGACACTAATGCATATTTGGATGCACAAAAATTGTGTTTGATGTGTTTTGCAGACTGAAAGGGGTGAATCTTCATCCCAAGCCCGTAATGCTCCTGCTGAGAATGCGGAACAACAGGAGGTGGATAACTACTACAAGCAGGATATACCTAATCCAGTCATGACCTTTTTCGATATGCACTTGGAAGAATTGCACCCGAACCTGAGATTTGACAGACTTTGGATAGATTATCCAAAATATCAAAGGGGTTTGCATACTCTTTATTCTAAGGTTGTTGAGGTACCAAGGGTCATAGAATGGGGACCCTTAGAAGCTGTAGAATTGGCCGGGCCAATTAGGGAATTACTTGTACAGAGGGATGGTAATTCTTCTTTTAATGACTGGGTACGTTTATTCACCATGCGTAGACCTGTATATAAAGTATGGTGTGAAGAATTGTTATGTAGTATAGAGTTGAATGATCGGGTAACTAGTTTAACCGATCGTTCTTTTATTAGATTTTTGTTAGGCGGTTCGATGCGCCACATGGCTTTACTGGACATGGCTCAGGCTTTACGTATATATACGCCTGAGGAGTTAGCGTCTGCCGATTGTAGAGGATTGACACTAAACGGTAGAAAGATAGATGAAAATTTTGATACACACGGTGTGTGGAGTCAAATGACAAGCCATCACCGTTTCAAAGGGGGAAATTACTCTTATTTGGATATAGATAGAGCCGAATTAAGAGTGATACATAGGTTTTTAGCTAATTCGATTACACAAAGGGGTAAGAACAAGGAAAAAGTAAATGAACAGGATTTGTTTTACCATATGTGTATTCAAGACCCACAAAGCGCTATAAGTATACCGTATTGTGTGGGTTATTATTTATCAGCTATGGTTCGGGGGATGCGACCGCATAGCATAATAGGAGGTGGTATTTTTATTACTTTGATTGGTGAATATCTCGGTGTGGATATAAGTCGGGGGGGATTATTAGTAGAAGAACCGGAACCCCGCGATACTATAGGTTTAAATGTATACTATGGTGCGAAAGTTTTGAAGAGGCGAAATAACGCCGCAGTACAATACCATGGTAGACATCCACAGGTGGAGAGAAACCAACAGCAAGGTAATGTAGGAGGGGGGAATGAGATGCAAGAAATGCAAAGGTTTATAGCTTCTCAGGAATACGAAAATGCTAGACAGAGAGCATTTGAAGATTGGCAAGTTCATCAGAACCAAATCATAGCTCATTGCCAACATATAGGTAGAAACTATATTCATACACCGAAACCCATCTTCCCTCCCTGGTCTATAGAGATGCAGCCACCGTATCCTACGTATGACCCTGCCGAAGCATTCTATAGCACCTATGGTTATGCCTGGAACCCCTATTGGTACCAGTATCATCCCTAGTATACTTAGTTTTATTTATTTTGTAATTTGTAATTATTGATACGTTTAATACTTTTGTTAATATTGTAATCATTTTTATAATTATCTAACTTTTATTCTTAGATTTTAATAATTTTTGAATGTGGGGTAATATACCAAACTTCAAAAATATGTATATATGTTTGCAGTTTATCTTATGTACACAACAGGGTAAAAGAACGCATTTTCAAAGACTGGCATTAAGTTCAGCAAAAGCAACTAATTTTGACGACAAGATGCAAAATATATGTGAAATAACAACAAGACGGAATGAACAAATGATGTGCACCATTTATCATTCAGCAAACAAACGCCAATATATTTGGAAACTTTGGTAAAATTTAATCATTTTCACACAAATCACCCTCAATAATTTAAATTGTTACTGATTTCTTGCAAATGAGGGCATTGCAAGATCTTAAGTGTGGGAAGGGGTTAAATTCTTTCGGATTTTAAAATTTTTTACTTTATACACTTGGTTACCATTAAAAATACTAGTAAAGCAGTAGTTGTATTAGAATCTAGTGCTCTCTGATAATAAAGAACAGCCCTAGTCTTATATACTGACTACCCAATTCTAGTAAAATTTTTCAAAATTTTCAATTAAATGAACTCAAAAATCATGTTTATACATATTTATGAACGATAAAACTAGGTTTTAACACCGAAATTATTGTTACCTCGGAAAGGACATAAATTGAGAAACAAACCAAAATGTTAAAATTCATTTAAAATAGAATAGAGGACGATAAAAAGGAAAATAAAAGCCAAGTGTGGGAAAATTTACCAAGTTATCTTAAACATATGTCACATATATCTGTAACAAATAACTGAAAATACTTTTGCTTTGGACTAAACTAAACTGTTTTACCCGATGAAAGAAAAGAAGAGATGGATCTACACGATGAATCAATTCCATCATTAAAAGGAAGTAAAGTCTTCCGAAAAAGACACGCGCTTCTTGATTTAGGTCATGAAGTTGTCGTCCAGACCAGCTGTAGGTTGACGAAAAATCTAGAAAAGTCATCACTAAAATCAGCAGGAAATCCACGGACCTCAGCATTAAACAGGGTCGCCAAGTGGTCAGATTTATCCTAACCATGAGAAGGATTTATCTCGTACAATGGGGGGGCACCATGCAAATTAGCTGGATAAAACTAATGAATCAGATCCCCAGAAAAGATAATCTCCTTAAAGATTAAAAATCAGCTTTTAAGACTGATATTACTCAATCCTTGAGATTGACCTTAAAGATTGAGAATTCAAACTCATGGAATTCAATGATATCTAAACTTGAGCTTGAACGAGAAAATATTTTGATCAAAATTACAAACCGATTTGTTTTCTGAAAACCCTATTTTCAATGCGTTCATTACCATTGAACGTAAAATCCTAGGAATTCACCTGGAATTCATTAGGTCACCTGAACTAAATCGGGTGTCAACCGTAAGAACGGTGGTTGCATAGCATGGTCAAAGACAGGACCTTGTGCCAGACCGAAAAATTCCTAGGGTAAGCTTTACTATTGCTCCTACAAAGGATAGTAATTGCGTCCGACACGTTATAGACCATAATTAAAAGCATGTCAGGGGACATTGCCTTAACAGTTGCTTGTTCAACGCTTTCCTTTACAACCGGACGGTAGTTTACCGAAAGGTAATATACGGGACAAGTGAACTGGACGTGTTGCTTTCCAAATACAAAGTTAGCAAGTGGGTGACACAAAACCATAAGTTTTGAGCTAAAATTTTCAAATCTGAAACCCACCAAACCCACAAAAATATTTTGCAAACACCGGTAAAGGGTTATTCCGGAAAACTTATCTAGGGTAAAAACTAGATTTAATTTTCAAAAGATCAAATGTTTTCATAAAGATCCAATTTCCTTAATGGATCTAAATTTTTATAGTCATGTGGGACTGTAAACCATATCGTTACTACCATTGTTTATACCACCGTATAAAAATCACTGATGTACAAAGTGTGAAGAATAAAGAAGTGATTCTAGTATTTCAAGACGATATTGCTTGAGGACAAGCAACGCTCAAGTGTGGGAATATTTGATAATGCTAAAAACGAACATATATTTCATAGCATTATTCCTCAAGAAAGACAAGCTTTTAGTTGAAATTGTTCTATTTACAAGTGATATTCGTTTAAATAATAAAAGGTGAAGACAAAAGACAGATTCGACGAATTGAAGACGCAAACGACCAAAAAGCTCAAAAGTACAAAAGACAATCAAAGAGGTTCCAATTATTGATAAGAAACGTCTCGAAATTACAAGAGTACAAGATTCAAAACGCAAAGTACAAAATATAAAATTGTACGCAAGGACGTTCGAAAATCCGGAACCGGGACCAGAGTCAACTCTCAACGCTCGACGCAACGGACTAAAAATTACAAGTTAACTATGTATATAAATATAATATAATATATAATTAATTATATTAATTATATATATATTATATATATATTATAAACCGTCGGTAAACAAAGAGCCAAACTCCTCTGAGCTGTAAAAGCAAACTCCGCGACTCGCGGAGTTTGAAGGCCAAAAAGGCCGCGAGTCGCGGAGCCCCCAGTTTTGAAACTCCCTATAAAGCAAACCGAATTCTGATCATTTTCATCATCTTTTTTCTCCTCATTCATACGATATATTTATATTTATAATTTAATTTTAATTTTAATTATAATTCTAATAATAAGGGTATGTTAGCGAATATTGTAAGGGTGTAAGTCGAAATTCTGTCCGTGTAACGCTACGCTATTTTTAATCATTGTAAGTTATGTTCAACCTTTTTACATTAATGTCTCGTAGCTAAGTTATTATTATGCTTATTTAAAACGAAGTAATCATGATGTTGGGGTAATTACTAAAATTGGGTAATTGGGCTTTGTACCATAATTGGGGTTTGGACAAAAGAACGAAACTTGTGGAAATTAGACTATGGGCTATTAATGGGCTTTATATTTGTTTAACTAAATGATAGTTTGTTAATGTTAATATAAAGATTTACAATTGGGCGTCCCTATAAATTACCATATACACTCAATCGGACACGATGGGCGGGGTATTTATATGTACGAATAATCGTTCATTTAACCGGACACGGGAATGGATTAATAGCCACTAGAATAATTAAAACAGGGGTGAAATTATGTACAAGGACATTTGGTATAATTGATAACAAAATATTAAAACCTTGGGTTACACTCAGTCGACATCCTGGTGTAATTATTAAACAAAGTATTAAAATCTTGTTACAGTTTAAATCCCCAATTAGTTGGAATATTTAACTTCGGGTATAAGGATAATTTGACGAGGACACTCGCACTTTATATTTATGACTGATGGACTGTTATGGACAAAAACCAGACGGACATATTAAATAATCCAGGACAAAGGACAATTAACCCATGGGCATAAAACTAAAATCAACACGTCAAACATCATGATTACGGAAGTTTAAATAAGCATAATTCTTTTATTTCATATTTAATTTCCTTTATTTTATATTTAATTGCACTTCTAATTATCGCATTTTTATTGTTATTGTATTTAATCGCACTTTTAATTATCATACTTTTTAATTATCGCAAGTTTATTTTATCGCACTTTTATTATTCGCAATTTCATTTATCGTTATTTACTTCATGCTTTAATTTAAGTCTTGTATTTATTTTTAATATTTTACATTTGGTTTTAACTGCGACTAAAGTTTTAAAATCGACAAACCGGTCATTAAACGGTAAAAACCCCCTTTATAATAATAATATTACTTATATATATGTATTTGTATTTTTATAAAAGTAAACTAATATAGCGTTGAGCTTTGTTTAAAAAAGATTCCCTGTGGAACGAACCGGACTTACTAAAAACTACACTACTGTACGATTAGGTACACTGCCTATAAGTGTTGTAGCAAGGTTTAAGTATATCCATTCTATAAATAAATAAATATCTTGTGTAAAATTGTATCGTATTTAATAGTATTTCCTGCAAAAATTTAATAGTATTTTATACCACTCCGCTACCGCATCACCCCCAAAACCAACTCAATGCGAAATTCAACTTGTCTCTCCGCCCGAACACCCGGTAACTCGTCCGGAAAAACGTCTTCGAATTCACTAACCACCGGAATTTCACGAATGGGTGGTGGCTCATCACGAGTATCAACAACATGGGCAAGAAAAGCCATGCCACCACTATCAAGGAAACGACGTGCCCGTGCAAAAGTGCATATCAGCACAAGTCTTCTACGCTTATCACCGTGAATAATTAATTCTCCCCCACTCGGGGCTTTCACACGAATAAATTTTTCATGGCATGCAATATTGGCTCTATTATGATCGAGCCAATCCATACCAACAACGATATCGAAATCACCCAAAGTCATCGGGATAAGATCAATTTTAAAATTTTCGGCACCAAAAATGACATCACAATTTTTACACACATCAACCACTAGCACCGTTTTGCCGTCCGCTATTTCGACTTCTACCGGACGACTTAACTTAGCTAATGGTCTATTAAGTCTAGGCACAAATTTTGGAGATACAAACGACAAATTTGCACCGCTATCAAATAGAATCCTTGCCGGATTTGAGTTAACCATAAAAGTGCCTGAGACAACTTCGTTGGATTGTTTGGCCTCATCATTGGTCATAAAGTAATTGCGACCCCTAGCCGTACCCGCCGCTCTCTCCAAGTTCTTCACATGATCATTATTCAAATCGGGACATTCTGGCCTCTTGTGTCCCTCTTTACCACAATTATAACAAGTAAGCTTGGTCGACGCCTTGGTACAATCACGGGCTATGTGCCCTCTTTGATTACACTATTAACGCTTTGGGTCCGAAACCTCCGGAAGCACCCTTCTTCACACTGTTAACGCTTTCGGAGCCTTTCTTGTTCTTTTTATTTGAAAAGTTCGAATAACTTGAACCTTCAAACTTTCTTTTTGAAAAAGTGAAATCGCTTTTTCTTGGAACCTCCGGCTCAAAACCCCTAGCCAATTCGTATAAATCTTCAAAAGACTTAGCCATACCCCAGCTAATCTTACCCTTCAACTCATCACTTAAAGTACGGTAGAAATCTAGCATCAACTTGTGATCATCACCAACATACTCTGGACAAAAACGAGTCTTTGCCAAGAAGGTAGACTTGAGAGTAACCAAGTCCATTAAACCTTGTCGCAAATTGTGCAACTCGTCCCAGATTTTATCAAGATCGGAAGAAGTTCGGTATTCTTGGAAAAATTCCTTCTTAAACTCCTCCCATGTCAAGCACATGCATTGCTCTTCACCATATAATTTGATTTTATCGTCCCACCACAACTTGCCCTCTTCGCGCAACATGCTAGACCCATACCTCGTCTTCTTCTCGGGAGGACACTCCGCGGTACAGAACGCCCCCTTGATATCGGAAATCCAACAAGTGCTTTTCAATGGATCCCTCACCCCATTAAACATTGGAGGTTAAGTATCCTTGAAATTTTTGTAGTGGAAGTCCCGCCTTCCACCCCCACCATTACCTTCACCCCCTTCGCCTCGAGGATAAATGTTTCTAGCCTCTAAAGCCTCCTCTATTGCGGATTTCATTCGTTCATTGATCATTTCGGTCACTTGTCCATCAACCGACTCTTGAAAGACCTTTCGAACATCGTCAAGAAAATCCTTCTTTAGCTTTTTAAAGATGGCCTCAACCTTGGCCGTGAGTTCAACGTCCTCACTCGTACTTCCGTCACTGGTGTCGTGTCCATTTCTCATCTTAATTCTATAAAACGAAGTAAATTAAGCTACAAAACGAAAGGACTTAACACATATGTATATACATATACACCACACTACCCCATCTTGCTCAACAATCGTCATACATTGCTTGTTTGACACAATTTGAACCCGTAACAATGGTAGCTAATCATTGTTACGCGATCACGTCGCATTAATTGGCTAGTACAACATCTATCTCGCTTGATGATTGATAAAACAACACAAAACAGTTAGTGAAAGGTTAATTCACATAAACACTAGCACTAGCAATTCCCGTTCCGACCCAAAGTCCTACAAGTCCCGCATAACGCGCACACACAATAAAGTCTAAGTCTAGGCACCTATCTCAAGTCGCTTAAATCCCTTAGACCATGCTCTGATACCACTTGTAACAACCCAACCCATATGCAATCGAAATATGCAAAATAAAAAAAATATATTTTTGTACAGCATAGTGGCGCGGCGCGCCACTGACCTGCGCGGCGCGCCAAAACGGCCTGTCCAACTTTTCCTTTTTTGTGAAAAAGATCGCCCACTTCCCGACATATTTAGACGAAACACTTTTAACAACATATTCCAATATGTAAAACTAACACAATTCAAACATAAAATAAGTTTTACAAAGCGGGGCCCACATCGACCCGAATTACGAGTTTAATACATAACGTGAGTTTCGACCGCAAAAAGTTTAAATACCAAACGACACTACGAGTATGGTGTTTGGGGTTAAACTACTCAAGTATCGCTCAAACTCCAAAAGCTAATATCTCCAAAGGCGTCCCCTAACACAACGGGATCTCTACTCCAAACAAACGCCCTTACTTTTGTCCATACCTGAGCCTATAAAAAGGTAAACAACGAGAGGGTAAGCTAAGCTTAGAGAATGCAATAATTACACATACATATATATAACACATTTATTTGCAATCACATTCATTAAATACCTCGTACGAACTCGTAACTCAATTAGCATGTCATCGTACCCAAAACACTTAACAAGTCGTACGTTATCACAAAACCGCATTAGTATATACTCAACACAATGTATATATATATAAACAATATGCTAAATAATCGACAATCTCAATATGGTTAACCATAAACGCTATGGTGCTACCGGCTCGTGGTTCACACCATACGCAATTGAGTCATACTCTTTTATAGTGCTACCGGCTCATGGTTCACACTCGATGCTACCGGCTGGTTCACATCTTATTTTATAGTGCTACCGGCTCGTGGTTCACACTCGATGCTACCAGCTCGTGGTTCACATCTTATTTTACAGTGCTACCGGCTCGTGGTTCACACTCGATGCTACCGGCTCGTGGTTCACATCTTGTCACACACATGTTATGGCACTACCAGCTCGATGGTTCATACCATAACACCCACAAATAAACACGTCATATACACATACGTATAATTACTCCACTCACTTCAAAGTCTCTTGTGAAAGATAATCAAGCTCAGAAATCTTCAATGTAACGTACCTATTACATTATACATAATATCAATCACAAACTCAAGTTAGTCAACCAACTAAAACTCCATTCTAGTGTTACCTTGACTCATGGTGCAATTTTGACCCATTTGCACCCTTAACCCTAATATTTGGGTTAACATCCCCAAAACCTTAATCATTAGCCAAGTTAGGTTTAAAACACATTTCAACACAAGGTTTATGCATTACACACCAACATTAACTAACTTAGGTCCATTTTGACCCATTTGACCAAATTAAGGTCAACACACCCATTTCGAGCCATCCACTAACCCACACAACGCCCGTTTACTTATCTATAGGTGTGCTAGTAATTGACTAACTAATTTAAGCTCATAAACATCAATTAATACCTTGAAAAACCTTAGTTAGTCATCTTTGGGTCTACATGACCCAAATTCACCTAAAACACCCAATTCACTAACAAATGGGTTTTAAGTTCATCACTTACCCCAAACCCTAACCCTTAATCAAATTAAACAAGGAAAACAAAGTTAGAACATACCACCACACTAAAAACGTAGCTAGGAAGTAGATGAACAACTTTAGAACTTGAGCTTAAGAAAGATTCCTTCTTCTTCTTCCCCAAAACGAGTTTTCCCTCACTAGAATATCACTCTCTCTCTAGAAATTAAATAGAGGTGATAAGGGTTGTTGAAGATGGAGTAAATGAAGCTCCAAGACTGATCTAGGGCCTTTAATTTGGGCCCCCATGTGTAATTACCAAAAAGCCCTCAAAATATCTAATTTAAAAAGGAATAAGTGAACTGTCAGCAATTGGCGCGGCGCGCCATTAACCTGTGCGACGCGCGGATGGCCTGGGCAGAATTTTTCTTCATTTTAAATATGTACAACAAAACCCCCACTTCAAGTATCATAAATACACTTATGTACACTACAAATATTTGGGTCTTACACGAAAGTAGTTATAAATCAAAATCAGATTTCAATTTTTTCTTTCTTTTGCTTTTATTCTACTCGTGACTCAAACAACCACTCCCCACCTCCACTACATGACAAATCAATTATACAATGTCTACTGCATCAATTATTCGAATCTGTTTCCTAACTTTGTCTACTTTTTATTTTTTTTCTTTTGATTGAATATGCTGTCGACCCACATTTTTTCTTTAAATAACGATTAATCATCTCAAGTTCTCTGCATTCATTCATTCGATATTCCACATCATTATCAATTACAATTACCACCAACAACTTCTGTCGGATTGAAATCAAACAATTTTTTTTAATAAAGCTCGACACCTCTGTTCGTGTTACCTTTTAACCAAAAGCTCAATTTCAAATGAAATTTTAGAATCTATAAATGTAGAAGTATTAGGAATCGTCTAGCCAAACTATCTGTAAAATCTCAGCCTTCAATTCTTTCAAACGAGTTCGAATCTTGGAGTCAAAGTTTAAAAGTAAAAAGTCAACTGTCGTGTTCTTGAAGAAATTCGAAGTCAGGTTTATGTTTATGGTTAAATTAATAGATTCTGAGTATTATGCATGCCATTTATAACATCTTTCATGAAGGAACCAGGGTCTAAAAATAATTGGAAAATGAATTTGCAATTTGACTTCTTTATTATTTTTCCCGAACGAATAGACTACTGTTCTTCATATTTGTTTTGTTTTTCGCGTCAGTTAATTTAAAAACACATTGATATGTCGTTTTCTATTTCAATTATAGAACTTGATATTGCTTAAAACGATCATATATTTAGACGCAATATCGTTCCAATATGTAAATTTTATAATGGTAATTTCCTTGTTTTTAGTTGTAATCGTTTAAATAAATAAGTGCGAAGACAAAAGACGAGATGTGACGACCCGAGAATTTCCGACCAAATTTAAACTAAATCTTTATATGTTTCCGACACGATAAGCAAAGTCTGTAATGTCGAGTCTCGAAAACTTTGGAACTATGTTCATATATTCAATTGACCTTTTGTCTAGTTTCGACTATTCACAAACCTATAATTGTAAACAAAAATGTAAATATAAATCAATAATTATATTAAATATATTAACGAACTATTATGTAACTTAGTTACTATGAATGATAACTTTAACTAACTAAAATTTGTTAATTTGAATACATAGAGTATATTAGATATAAACGGTTTCAAATATAATTTGTCAATGTTATCAAAGTATTACATGTATAATGTTATTACTTTGAGTTTAATGGTTTAATTATTATAATTAATTATCTACTTAATATTTAGAATATAATTGTATATATAGTTGTATATATATATAAATCTATATATGATTTCTATTTATAATTAAGATTATATTGTAATATATATAATACATGCACATTAAACATTCAATGAATATTATCATATAATATATTATAGAATTATTAATTATTTACATAGTTAATAAATTGTAATATTAATATATTAAATGTGGTAGAATATAGTTGTTATACAAATATTATTATCATTACTTCATTATTGTAATATTATTCATGTTAAAATTGATATCTGTATTATTAATATTACTAGATATGAAACTTGATACAATTAATGCGTTAAAATTTCTAATATCATTATTATCATTAATAATATAAGTATTATTATTATTTATATTGTTATTACTAAATTTATCATTATTATAGTTATGATTTAAGTTATTAATATGATTATTTTTATTATTAATATTATATTGATATTATTATTATTATTATTATTATTATTATTATTATTATTATTATTATTATTATTATTATTATTATTATTATTATTATTATTATTATTATTATTATTATTAATATCCTTATTATTAATGCTATTATCATTTTTACTAAATCATTAACAACCTTATAAATTATTAACATATTTAATTAATAACTAAAATTTAGTTTAAAATACAGAATCAGATACAGATTATATATATATATATATATATATATATATATATATATATATATATATATATATATATATATATATATATATATATATATATATATTACGCATAATTCACCTGCTCCTTAAATTATTTGTTTTCCTATTCGCCTATGATTAATGGTCGAGTACAAGCACTAACCAACAATTAACATTACTGATCCAAAAGTTGAATTATAATCTCATAATCAAAATATATTGATTGTATCTGCAGTTGATAAAAAAAAAAAGAAATCAAATAAACCGAACCATATATCTCCGTTCTTCATCTTTAGAGCCAAAATTCGAATTAGTGTTTTATTTCAAAATCTAAAAATGCCAAGGTGTTAGGAATCCTTTATCTAATCTTTCTTCAAAATCTTGTCTTTCAATTCGTAGTATTCAATTCGAATTTCGAAGTCAAAGATAAATTTTCAAAAAGTCAAATATTTTGATCATTGTGAAATTCGTGCTTTTGTTGATGTTTCTGTTGAAATTGAGGATTCTAAAAGATTATAGAGGTAATTTGAAATACATTTCATATTATAAACTTTGTCCAAAACATTCTCTATTGCAAAAATCAAAATTTTTTTTTTAAGGCCTTCGACGAACAGCAAGTACATCAAAGGCTGTTTTAATTTTTTTTTTAGTTTTCGTTCAATATAAACTTTTGATATTAATTAGTTATTATTATCTTGAAGTATACAAATTAGTATTTTGATGATTTGAGCGTATTGGTCGATGAATCCATGAAGACAAAGGAGACAGAAATAATTTCGGTTTATATAGTTTAGGCTAAGAACTAATCAGAATAAAAAACATATTAGAGCAGCTGGTCTGGGGTTATGTCGTGTTTGCTAGAGGTCCTGGGTTCGAGTCCCTAATGTGGCAGTTTTTCTTTTTAGGCCGATTTTCATTGAAGGTAGCTTCACTTTTCAATATTATTATTATTATTATTATTATTATTATTATTATTATTATTATTATTATTATTATTATTATTATTATTATTATTATTATTATTATTATTATTATTATTATTATTATTATTATTATTATTATTATTATTATTATTATTATTATTATTGTTATTATTATTATTGTTATTGTTATCATTAATTAGTGTTATTACAAGTATTATAAGAATATTATTATTACTAATATATGTATTATTATTATTATTATTATTATTACTATTAGGATTATTATTAGTATTATGATAAAAATAATAAAAGTTACCAGTTATTATTACTAACAATTAAAAATTACAAATATAACTACAATTATTATTATCATTATCATTAATACTAATAGTATTATCATTACTAATATTATTATATTAGTATTAATATTTTCATTAATATTACTAAAAGTAAATACTAATATTATTAATTTTACCATTTTAATATTATTATCCATATTATGAATATGATTGGTATTATCAATATTATTATAAAAATGATACAATTTATGAGTACTTTCATAAAAATTAGTATTATTATCATTTTAAAAATAGTATAACTATTATTATTAACATAAGTATATTAATAATGTTATTGTCATTATTTTTATCACTACTAATATTAATTTAGTATAATTAGAACTACTGTTTGGATAAACGAATAAAATACATAAATATATATATTTAACACATATAACATAACAAAATATTTTTTTATTATATAAAAGGAATATATGAAATATAAATATATTATTAATATAAAAATAACATCATTAATAAGTTTTATATATAAACTCATTCGATTTCAATTATGTATATTAATAAATATACAAATGATATAGGTTCGTGAATCCGAGGCCAACCCTACACTTGTTCATTGACGCCATATGTATTTTTACTACAAAATACAATATGGTGAGTTCATTTGCTCCCTTTTACTCTTTATATTTTTGGGACTGAGAATACATGCGCTATTTTTACAACTGCTTTATTAAATGCTTTTGAAATATATTTTGAACTGAGAATACATGAAATGATTTTATAAATGTTTGACGAGATAGACACAAGCAAAACATTCCTCGAATGAATTATTATGCAGACAGAAGTTCTGTGGACTATTATTGAATTAGTTGGACGTTATAATTGCCACTAATTGTTGTGAATATTTTCCCCTGATTATTATTGCTTGGTAACCTAAGAATTAGAAACGGGTATGGCCCTAATTCACGCGAATCCTAAAGGTAGCTACCGGGTTTAATACCCCCACCCAGAATGTTCACTAGACGAAAGGGCTAGTGGGCGTGGTGTTTAGTACTTCGAAGTTTATTATTATTATACAGACGAGATGTTCTGTTTTGGGGATATTATTATGCGCATTATATGTTAAGGTCGGTTACCAAGCCAAGCAATGAATGAAAAGTGAATGTTGTGTATCGAGAGAATGATTTTATATACATGTTATGTGTATGATATTTTTGTACACGAGATATGTGTACGGTTACTAAGATTTATGAAAAATGGTTTTGTACACGAGATAGGTGTACTGTATTTAAATCTTGTGGTCTATCAAAATGATGAATTTTATTATTTATGA
The DNA here is from genome assembly GCF_046630445.1 of Rutidosis leptorrhynchoides. Taxonomy (NCBI): domain Eukaryota; kingdom Viridiplantae; phylum Streptophyta; class Magnoliopsida; order Asterales; family Asteraceae; genus Rutidosis; species Rutidosis leptorrhynchoides. The sequence goes on along the minus strand of NC_092335.1, from coordinate 377,882,392 downwards.
TAAACTAATGAACTCACCAACCTTTTGGTTGACACTTGAAAGCATGTTTATTCTCAGGTATGAAAGAAACCTTCCGCTGTGCATTTGCTCATTTTAGAGATATTACTTGGAGTCATTCATGGCATATTTCAAAAGACATTGCATTCGAGTCAATGAGTTCAACAAGATTATTATTAAGTCAATTATAGTTGGATATATTATGAAATGGTATGCATGCCATCAACTTTCGATGAAATGAAAGTTTGTCTTTTAAAAACGAATGCAATGTTTGTAGAATGTATCATATAGAGGTCAAGTACCTCGCGATGTAACCAAATGTAATGTATTCTTCCAGATGGATTAGGACGGGTCCCTATAGTTGGTATCAGAGCGGTGGTCTTAGCGAACCAGGTCTTGCATTGGTGTGTCTAACTGATAGTTGTTTAGATGCATTAGTGGGTCTGGACTTCGACCGTGTCTGCATGTCAAAAGTTTTGCTTATCATTTAGTATCGAAAATTAATTGCTTATCATTCTTAAAGTCTAGACACGTCTTACTTCCTCTATTGCACAGACAGTGTATAGATAAATTCATATCTTAGCGTATCTATTATTGTTACCTTTGCCCGGCAGCTTCCGTAGATTCCTCCGTAACTTATGGGATTTTAGTATTATATATGCATATGTAAATTATGTATTGCAGGGTACTAATCTATATCCTATAATCTATTTTTTATCCAAAAATCCTTCATCTGATCGTAATAGATGAATCCCTCAACCAGTTCGAATCCCTCGGATTCCGACAGCTATTCCGATATGGAGTTTCACCCAAGCTCCGAAAGCAGTGTCACCAGAATGAATCAACCAATTCATCTGATGGGTTCGTAGCCTACTTAATCATTGGAGATAAAAAGAAGGTGATCATTTCCACCAACCAACTTCACCTCTTGGCGATAAACCTGAAGCACTTACCGGCGTATCCATTCGAAATACCATTTTCACACTCGTTTTTCAAATATCTCGCCACGATTATATTCTATCTAAAATTCTAAACCTTATTCATTTGCTCGTTCCAACCGACAATCATCCCGGAATAATAGAAGAAGTCAACAAACTTCGCGCTCGAGAAATAAATTTGGAGAATATGGTACAAAATTTACCAACTTCAACAACATCACCGGCACCAATAATACCATTAGTAACAGCACCCGTACCACCAACAATCCATGCCTCAACATCTCATTCTGTACCTCGAGTATAATCATTGTTCTACATAACGTTCTACATCATTTATCTTCGTTCGACATGACGATTTTGTAATCTCTAATGTCTTAGAGATTATGTATTCTAGTTCTAACGGTAAATCAAATGAGATTAATATTATATTAACTCATTAAATCTATATTACATCTGAAGAAAATATATTTGTATATATGTTTTCATAAAGATTGTAATTAAAAATTCTTTTGTACAAACTGTTAATGGTGAAAATATTTTAACGGGTAGGTAATACCCGAGGAATATTTAGATTTCACATTAATAAGTTACACTGTACATTCTTCGAATCTGATTCAACAGTCATTTACTATCCTACTTACATCCACCGATATACGTATTCGTTCACCACAAAATAACCATTTTCATTCAACCTCATATTTGGATTTTGACTTATCAGAATCCAACAAGTGGCATAATGAAGAAAACATTGGACAAAATAAAATTTGCTAGAAACAAACAAATTAACTATGAGAAATTCTGTTAAGAATCCACGCTAACAAAATCCTAGCTAACTGTTCCTAGCTAACTGTTAATTCCTTATTACATTTATTTATCGCAATTTAAATTCTCGCAATTTTATTTATTGTCATTTAATTTCTGTTATTTATTTTACGCACTTTAAATATCAGGACACGTATATAAGGTTTTGACATATCATATCGACGCATCTATATATATTATTTGGAATAACCATAGACACTCTATATGCAGTAATGCTGGAGTTAGCTATACAAGGTTGAGGTTGATTCTATAATAATATATATACTTTGAGTTGTGATCGAGTCTGAGACATGTACACGGGTCACGATACGAATTAATTAATTCGAATGTTATAAATTAAACTATATATGAATTATTAGACTGTTAACTGTGGACTATCGACTGTGGACTAATAACATTGGACAATTAAAATGAATTAAAATATTGATTATAACATATGAAACTAACATTTCTTTAAGTTTGCCACTTGATTTCGTTTGTATCTTGACGATTATAATCTGCGATTCAAACCTTTCATAATTCTTGAAAACACTTCAATCGATAGGATGAACCAACCACACTTCATCTACGGAAAAAGAGATTGATGCATATAGTTATGCACCTGAAAACACTTGGAACCTGAGTAAACGTTTAACACGTGTCTGTGCTAGCTCCTTTGGCATTGTTATTACCGAAAATAACATTGCAACTCTTTTTCAAATTAGCCAATTTTGTCACAGCTTCAGCAAATCAACTTCGACTTCCTTTCGAATTAGCCTTATTATAACCTCGATATATAAGTTTGCCTGTCGTCATCGTTACCAGGGAACCGTTTATATTCCACCATATTAGCAGTAAACTTACCAGCAACTTCAATGAATTTGGACTTTCTAAAAAATCATTATATTCATTGAAACCCCATCTTGTATTCATCTATACCCTGTAACAATAATTGCCATACCAATTATCGAGAATCAGCAATCAGTATTTCAAATCTCGTAGCATTTCTACATCAATAGTTATATGTATACATATAACAATTATCTCCTAGAATTACGATCTTCAATTCTGAAATTTTGAAAAGCACCCAGCCTACGAATCAATACATTGAACTTTGAAAAAGCTGAATGAAGCAGCAGAAACTGTAGGCAACCATAAATGACCTTAATCGTCGGAAATTCGATGATAAAGAATAGTATGTTGGAAAAGCTCAGAAAAGTTAGAACTAGAAAACGGATTGAGCTAACCGCGAAGGAGACCAAGGACAAATACAAGGACCATACCCTATGTTCAAAGAATCCATTTAATTCTGGATCCGTTAAAATCTTTAGAGAATATCTTGCTCTGAAGTCATGTTAAAATCTTGCGAAATTTTTTTCTTCATCAACCTTCGAACTTGGAAATTCCAAAATATCATCATAAATATCTTCGATATTTCTGAGGATATTTTCATAAAGATTCTCGTCTGAAATTATATACCTCTTCGTGCTTCCTGTGTTTCATTATATTGGAAACTTCTGTAAAATTTAAGTTTAATTTATGAATGAAATCAAGAGAAATGTAAAGAAATTGATGCATGAATTAGTATAATATAATGACACTTGATCAACGTGATTATATTACAGTAAGTCATGCTGAGTTTCTAATGGAACGTGATGATTCACAGACCATAACGTCATCATGTGCCATGTTACACGACTCTTACATACTATCTAATCTATAAACATATCAAGAACATATTTTCTTGATAGTTCTATCTTTCCCTTGAATTCTGATAATTTGACGAGTCATGTTGTACTATTAAAATTTCCTTCTTAGAACATTAGCTATGTTCATCCCGAACTCCATACCTACGAATTCTGTACCATTACTCGCTTTACTATAGGTCGAGAAGAGAATAAAAAGGCAAAGAACACCAAAATATAAGAGAAAATATAAAGCCCAAAAACAACACGGAGGTTACAAACCGTGGATATTAATACGAATAGCAATATAAAGACACGGTATAATTAAGAATAGTATCACCCCAAGGTAATAGTAGAAGTAAACAGATTTTTCTGGTGGAAGATTGAAAAGAAGGATGATAGAAATGATAATTAGGAAAATATCAAGGATTAGAATAGAATTAAGCATTTTCACGATCTTGTGGATGTATGAACTAAGAAAGAAAGTATAGGAATGGTGAGAATAATGGAACGGAAGAGTTTAATTTATAATGGAAATATCAGACAGAGTAATCAAGGCAGATCACCGTATTTAATTATAGAGATCTCAATTTCCTTATTCGCCAAAGAATCAGATCTTACAGATTTCGAAGATTTTCTTTAAATCTCTTGAATTCCAGAAATCAACTGTGACTACGTCAAAAGTTAAGTCGAACCCCTACTTAATTAAATTCGCTCTTTTGTGATAACTTCACTCATACGCTTCGAATAATCGAATTGTTTTATCTGTATTACCCGATGATGATAAAACTCTATTCATCAACTCATATTTGTCATGAAAACATTTTTATTATTAGCCATGACCACCTCACTCAAATTTCGGGACGAAATTTCTTTAACGGGTAGGTACTGTGACGACCCGGGAATTTTCGACCAAATTTAAACTAAATCTTTATATGTTTCTGACACGATAAGCAAAGTATGTAATGTTGAGTCTCGAAAACTTTGGAACTATGTTCATATATTCAATTGACCTTTTGTCTAGTTTCGACTATTCACGAACCTATAATTGTAAACAGAAATGTAAATATAAATAAATAATTATATTAAATATATTAACGAACTATTATGTAACTTAGTTACTATGAAGGATAACTTTAACTAACTAAAATTTATTATTTTGAATACATAGAGTATATTAGATATAAACGGTTTCAAATATAATTTGTCAATATTATCAAAGTATTACATGTATAATGTTATTACTTTGAGTTTAATTGTTTAATTATTATAATTAATTATCTACTTAATATTTAGAATATAATTGTATATATATATATATATGAATCTATATATGATTTCTATTTATAATTAAGATTATATTGTAATATATATAATACATGCACATTAAATATTCAATGAATATTATCATATAATATATTATATAATTATTAATTATTTACATAGTTAATAAATTGTAATATTAATATATTAAATGTGGTAGAATATAGTTGTTATACAAATATTATTATCATTACTTCATTATTGTAATAATCTTCATGTTAAAATTAATATCAGTATTATTAATATTACTAGATATGAAACTTGATACAATTAATACGTTAAAATTTCTAATATCATTATTATCATTAATAATATAAGTATTATTATTATTTATATTGTTATTACTAAATTTATCATTATTATAGTTATGATTTAAGTTATTAATATGATTATTTTTATTATTAGTATTATATTGGTATTATTATTATTATTATTATTATTATTATTATTATTATTATTATTATTATTATTATTATTATTATTATTATTAATATCCTTATTATTAATGCTATTATCATTTTTACTAAATCATTTACAGCCTTATAAATTATTAACATATTTAATTAATAACTAAAATTTAGTTTAAAATACAGAATTAGATACAGATTTATATAAATTATATAAATATATATATATATATATATATATATATATATATATATATATATATATATATATATATATATATATATATATATATATATATATATATATATATATATATTACGCATCATTCACATGCTCCTTAAATTATTTATTTTCCTATTCGCCTGTGATTAATGGTCGACTACAAACACTAACCAACAATTAACATTACTTCTCCAAAAGTTGAATTATAATCTCATAATCAATATATATTGATTGTATCTGTAGTTGATAAAAAAAAAGAAATCAAATAAATCGAACCATATATCTATGTTCTTCATCTTTAGAGCCAAAATTCGAATTATTGTTTTATTTCAAAATCTAAAAATGCCAAGGTGTTAGGAATCCTTTATCTAATCTTTCTTCAAAATCTTGTCTTTCAATTCCTAGTATTCAATTCGAATTTCGAAGTCAAAGTTAAATTTTCAAAAAGTCAAATATTTTGATCATTGCGAAATTCGTGATTTTGTTGATGTTTCTGTTGAAATTGAGGATTCACAAAGATTATAGAGGTAATTTGAAATACATTTCGTATTATAAACTTTGTCCAAAACATTCTCTATTGCAAAAATCAAATTTTTTTAAGGCCTTCGACGAACAGCAAGTACAGCAAAGGCTGTTTTAATTTTTTATTTTTTGGTTTTCATTCAATATAAACTTTTGATATTAATTAGTTATTATTATCTTGAAGTATACAAATTAGTATTTTGATGATTTGAGCGTATTGGTCGATGAATCCATGAAGACAAAGGAGACAGAAATAATTTCGGTTTATATAGTTTAGGCTAAGAACTAATCAGAAAAAAAAACATATTAGAGCAGCTGGTCTGGGGTTATGTCGTGTTTGCTAGAGGTCCTGGGTTCGAGTCCCTAATGTGGCAGTTTTTCTTTTTAGGCCGATTTTCGTTGAAGGTGGCTTCACTTTTCAATATTATTATTATTATTATTATTATTATTATTATTATTATTATTATTATTATTATTATTATTATTATTATTATTATTATTATTATTATTATTATTATTATTATTATTATTATTATTATTATTATTGTTATTGTTATCATTAATTAGTGTTATTACAAGTATTATAAGAATATTATTATTACTAATATATGTATTATTATTATTATTATTATTATTATTACTATTAGGATTATTATTAGTATTATGATAAAAATAATATAAGTTACCAGTTATTATTACTAACAATTAAAAATTACAAATATAACTACTATTATTATTATTATCATTATCATTAATACTAATAGTATTATCATTACTAGTATTATTATATTAGTATTAATATTTTCATTAATATTACCAAAAGTAAATACTAATATTATTAATTTTACCATTTTAATATTATTATCCATATTATGAATATGATTGGTATTATCAATATTATTATAAAAATGATACAATTTAGGAGTGCTTTCATAAAAATTAGTATTATTATCATTTTAAAAATAGTATAACTATTATTATTAACATAAGTATATTAATAATGTTATTGTCATTATTTTTATCACTACTAATATTAATTTAGTATAATTAGAACTACTGTTTGGATAAACGAATAAAATACATAAATATATATATTTAACACATATAACATAACAAATGTTTTTTTATATAAAAGGGATATATGAAATATAAATATATTATTAATATAAAAATAACATCATTAATAAGTTATATATATAAACTCATTCGATTTCAATTATGTATATTAATAAATATACAAATGATATAGGTTCGTGAATCCGAGGCTAACCCTACACTTGTTCATTGACGCCATATGTATTTTTACTACAAAATACAATATGGTGAGTTCATTTGCTCCCTTTTACTCTTTATATTTTTGGGACTGAGAATAAATGCGCTATTTTTACAACTGCTTTATTAAATGCTTTTGAAATATATTTTGAACTGAGAATACATGAATTGCTTTTATAAATGTTTGACGAGATATACACAAGCAAAACATTCCTCGAATGAATTATTATGCAGACAGAAGTTCTGTGGATTATTATTGAATTAGTTGGACGTTATAATTGCCACTAATTGTTGTGAATATTTTCCCCTGATTATTATTGCTTGGTAACCTAAGAATTAGAAACAGGTATGACCAAATTATTAAAATTGATAAGCGAAAGTTAATTAAATTTACATAAATTGTGCTTCAACACCTCAGTGATCTAGACGGACATATGGACAAATTATTGACAACAATTTAGAAGTGTGATCCGGTGGTTTGGGTAATATTATAGTTTATATAATCGTGTAATTATAAAAGGGAAGACCCTTATAATTTTGGTTTTAGCGAAAGTTAAAACCAGATTAAATCTCAAATTGAATAGTCGGGGTATAATTTAATTCGCTAAAACGAGATCTAACGAAAGTTAGATTTAATTTTAGTTAATTAAGTCTTTATAAATCGAAAGATAAAATATAAGAATATATATTAAAACATCGTAATCGGACTTAAAAACAATCCATAATCCAGAGGGGACATATTTTAGTAGCCACTACTTTACTTTATTTTAAATCACATCAATTTCATTTTTTACTACGTAGATAAATTCTATTTACTTTTTACCGTATTACTTTTTAGCACATAGTAAATTTTAATTACTTTTTACTATTTTACTATATTGCCATGAAAAAACCTTATTTCTTCTATTTTGTCAAATTAATATAAATTGTATTTTTACTTTCGTTAATTTAGTTATTTCGTTTTAGTTAAATTTAAATTTCATTCAATTAAGTAGTAAAGCCTAATCCAAATTCCCCCTTTTAAATAGTTTAACTTTTAGCGATTAAAAATCTTGAAAACTTCATCTCCCTGTGGAATGAACCAGATTTACCAACGAACTATTACTATACGGATAGGATAAAGTTGCCTATATGTGTGAAATCAATCCGAAATTATAAAAACACCATATAATCACAATCAATTCGTGTAATAAATTCAATCCAAATTCGTTCAAAATAAAAGGATACGATCACGCACATCAACTTTTTGGCGCCGCCGTGGGGAAAAGTTGGCAGTTAAATAAATAGATAATTTTTCTGATTCGTAGTAGTAGTTGGATTTGTACGTGGACTGGGTTATTGGAGCCAAACAATACCCAATTATATTGGGACCAAACGAATCCTGCCCCTCTGCTGCATCTTTTGGCTATTCAAAACGTGGGCAAAATTAGAAGAAAAATCTGTTTGTTTAAAGGTTTTTATCATTGTTTTTATGTTATTCGATCCTCTCGTGGAAATTCATTTCCAAGAAAGTTCAATGTTTTTGAATAAATCCTTTAGATCTTTGTATAATTTCCCAATTGTATGACCCATTCAGGAAATCCTAAACTCGTTACACTTAATCCAGAACCTGAAAGAGGCTTGATCAAAAGATTAAAACAGGAAAAACAAAAAAAATTAGGTAGTACTAGTAAACCGAAAACACCAAAAAATATCAAAAAAACAAGTAGGAAACACTAGTGGTCAACCAGAAATCAAAACTGAACCTGAAACCATCATCATTAAAGAAGAAATGGCTGAAGTAACACCTGATCCAAATGACCTACCAATGTGGAATACTGTAACGACCCAACTTTTTCGACTTGCTTTTATGCCTTGTATTTTAGCGAGACTGCGTATTTGTGCGTACTGTGTTACTTTATTACTCCGGAACCTTGGCACATGTGTTTTATATTCATATATACTTAAAAACGTGCCCTGGGGTATGTAGAATGCTTAAGTTGTCCATTGGATGCTTTATAACCGTTAGTGTTACTTGCCGTTACGAATAAACCGCGGACTGCGCGCACGTTTGACTTTTGTCAGAACCGGAACTTTTGGACTGCGAAATATTAATTATTATTTTCTAATAAAAATTATCTGGGCTTTTGGATACTTAATTTTATTTATTTAATTGCTAAAGCCCAATAGTTAGTCTTGTTGGACTTTCTACCTTGTTGGGCTCAAGCCCACCCTACTCTAGCTAGTGACCCAATTAATTAGCCCAAGTATTATTACTAGTGGCCCATAATAATAAATAAATAATAAATAAATTAATTAATGAGTCATACTAGCATAATGGATAAGGTTTATCTAAATGTTACATAAGATTCTAGCAAAAGGACACACTTTAGACACCATTAGCCAAAAAACATGTTTTTGTCTCCGCCTCCCCCCTCTAATGCCGTCCACCACCACCACCATGGTCTTGGCCACCTCATCAATCCATCCAATCTTCATTTGCCTATAAATACTAGCCTTTAGTCCCTCATTCCAACACTTGATCATTTTGGCTTTTCACACACTTATTCTTTCTTTCTTTCCTAGCTTGTAAGTTTTTATTTTCCTTCCTCTTTTCTTCTTAAATTCGTGTACATCATCATCATTATGTGGAAGATCAAGTTCCTTCTAGCTTTGATCTTACTTATATCTTGTTGATTCAAGCATGAATCTTTCAAGAACATGAAAGATTCAAGCTTTTAGCTTGAATATTCATATCTTTTATAGATCTACTTCTTTTATACTTTAATCTTTCTATTTTATGATAAAGATTCAAACTTTTGTTTGTAATCTTCATGCATCTTCAAGATCCAAGCTTTATGCTTCAAGATCTTCAAGAACAAACAAGATGCAAGCTTTCTAGCTTGGATCTTCATGTCTTTTTGTTAGATCTAAGTTCTTTTTTCTTTGATCATGTTGTTTTGTGAAAAAGATTCAAACTTGTGTTTGTTATCTTCATATATCTTAAAGATCCAAGCTTTAGGCTTCAAGATCTTCAAGAACACTTAAAGGTTCAAGCTTTCTAGCTTTGCAACCTTGTAACTTGTGTGAAATGGATCCAAGCTCTCTAGCTTAGGGTTCCATCACCTCATTTGACTTAGATTGTGCTATTACTTGTTGAATTAATGTAAAGTTTGTAACTTTAGTTGTTATTGTGAACTGAAATTGTGTTAAGACTAAGGATATGATGTAACCTTGGTTCATCATCCATCTAAGACTCATGAATGAGTTGTGTTCTTACTTGGTCTTAACATATTGTGTATTTATGGTGAATCTTGGTCAAAAGTGATGCTAAACCATCAACGAGTTATACACTTGAAGCTACAAGCATCAAGGATGAGAACCGTGATGAGCATCAAGCACCAATAACCCCACCGGAGCACTTTTCCACTGATTTTTGTATCTGATCAGACCACCTGTGTAGTGACCCGAACTTTTCCGAACCTTTCTATGATTATATGTTTAATGAAAACTATATTTACAAGATTAAATGTTTCCAACATGTTAAGCAATCAAACTTGTTAAGACTTGGTTAATTGAAACGGAAATTTTGTAAACGTCTGATTACCCAGTTTGACCAATGATTCACGAACGCTATAAGTTGTATATGACATGATGATACATAAATGAATAAATATATATGTTTAACATGATATAATGATCATCAAGTATCTCATTAAAATTAGTAACAATAAGTTATATACTTAAAAAGGAGACTATTGACGTATGAAACTCGAAACGATACATATAACGATTATCGTTATAACCACGTCTTACTAAATATATATGAAGCATATTAATACATTGTTATATTATATATGACGTGATAATTAAATATATCATTAAGTGTATTAACAATGAACTACATAAGTAAAAACAAGACTACTAACTTAAGGATTTCGAAACGAGACATATATATAACGATTATCATTGTAACGACATTTAAATGTATATATCATATTAAGATATATTAATATATCATAATATCATGATAATATAATAATTTAAAATCTAATTTAATATTATAAACTTTGGGTTAACAACATTTAACAAGATCGTTAACCTAAAGGTCTCAAAACAACACTTACATGTAACGACTAACGATGACTTAACGACTCAGTTAAAATGTATATACATGTAGTGTTTTAATATGTATTCATACACTTTTGAAAGAATTCAAGACACTTATCAAAATACTTCTACTTAACAAAAATGCTTACAATTACATCCTCGTTCAGTTTCATCAACAATTCTACTCGTATGCACCTGTATTCGTACTCGTACAATACACAGCTTTTAGATGTATGTACTATTGGTATATACACTCCAATGATTAGATCTTAGCAGCCCATGTGAGTCACCTAACACATATGGGAACCATCATTTGGCCACTAGCATGAAATATCTCATAAAATTACAAAAATATGAGTAATCATTCCTGACTTATTTACATGAAAACAAAATTACATATCCTTTATATCTAATCCATACACCAACGACCAAAAACACCTACAAAAACTTTCATTCTTCAATTTTCTTCATCTAATTGATCTCTCTCAAGTTCTATCTTTGAGTTCTAAGTGTTCTTCATAAATTCTACAAGTTCTAGTTACATAAAATCAAGAATACTTTCAAGTTTGCTAGCTCATTCCAATCTTGTAAGGTGATCATACAACCTCAAGAAATCTTTGTTTATTACAGTAGGTTATCATTCTAATACAAGGTAATAATCATATTCAAACTTTGGTTCAATTTCTATAACTATAACAATCTTATTTCAAGTGATGATCTTACTTGAACTTGTTTTCGTGTCATAATTCTGCTTCAAGAACTTCGAGCCATCCAAGGATCCGTTGAAGCTAGATCCATTTTTTTCTTTTCCAATAGGTTTATCCAAGGAACTTAAGGTAGTAATGATGTTCATAACATCATTCGATTCATACATAAAAAGCTATCATATTCGAAGTGGTAAACTAGTAATCACTAGAACATAGTTTAGTTAATTCTAAACTTGTTCGCAAATAAAGTTAATCCTTCTAACTACACTTTTAAAATCAACTATACACATGATCTATATCTATATTATATGCTAACTTAATGATTTAAAACCCAGAAACACGATAAACACCATAAAACCGGATATACGCCGTCGTAGTTACAACCGGGGGCTGTTTTGGTTTGGATAATTAAAAACTATGAAAAACTTTGATTTAAAAGCTATAATTCTGGGAAAATTATTTTTCTTATGAACATGAAACCATATCCAAAAATCATGGTTAAACTCAAAGTGAAAGTATGTTTTTCAAAACAGTCATCAAGATGTCGTTCTTTCGACGGAAATGACTACCTCTTTCAAAAACGACTTGTAACTTGTATTTCCGACTATAAACCTATACCTTTTCTGTTTAGTTTCATAAATTCAAGTTCAATACAAAACCGTGGCCGATTAAATCACTCAAAACGGATTAGAAACGAAGAAATGGCGAGCAAAACAAAATTGGTAAAAACTACTCATTTTAGCTACGTGAAAATTGGTAACAAATCTATTCCAACCATAACTTAATCAACTTATATTGTATATTATGTAATCTTGAGATACCATAGACACGTATACAATGTTTCGACCTATCATGTCGACACATCTATATATATTTCGGAACAACCATAGACACTCTATATGTGAATGTTGGAGTTAGCTATACAGGGTTGAGGTTGATTTCAAAATATATATAGTTTGAGTTGTGATCAATACTGAGATATGTATACACTGGGTCGTGGATTGATTCAAGATAATATATCGATTTATTTCTGTACATCTAACTGTGGACAACTAGTTGTAGGTTACTAACGAGGACAGCTGACTTAATAAACTTAAAACATCAAAATGTATTAAAAGTGTTGTAAATATATTTTGAACATACTTTGATATATATGTACATATTTGTTATAGGTTCGTGAATCGACCAGTGGCCAAGTCTTACTTCCCGATGAAGTAAAAAATCTGTGAAAGTGAGTTATAGTCCCACTTTTAAAATCTAATATTTTTGGGATGAGAATACATGCAGGTTTTATAAATGATTTACAAAATAGACACAAGTACGTGAAACTACATTCTATGGTTGAATTATCGAAATCAAATATGCCTTTTTTTTATTAAGTCTGGTAATCTAAGAATTAGGGAACAGACACCCTAATTGACGCGAATCCTAAAGATAGATCTATTGGGTCTAACAAACCCCATCCAAAGTACCAGATGCTTTAGTACTTTGAAATTTATATCATATCCGAAGGGTGTCCCGAAATGATGGGGATATTCTTAAATATACATCTTGTTAATGTCGGTTACCAGGTGTTCACCATATGAATGAATTTTATCTCTATGTATGGCATGTGTATTGAAATATGAAATCTTGTGGTCTATTATTATGATTTGATAATACATAGGTTAAACCTATAACTCACCAACATTTTTGTTGACGTTTTAAGCATGTTTATTCTCAGGTGATTATTAAGAGCTTCCGCTGTCGCATACTTAAATAAGGACGAGATTTGGAGTCCATGCTTGTATGATATTATGTAAAAACTGCATTCAAGAAACTTATTTTGTTGTAACATATTTGTATTGTAAACCATTATGTAATGGTCGTGTGTAAACAGGATATTTTAGATTATCATTATTTGATAATCTACGTAAAGCTTTTTAAACCTTTATTGATGAAATAAAGGTTATGGTTTGTTTTAAAATGAATGCAGTCTTTGAAAAACGTCTCATATAGAGGTCAAAACCTCGCAACGAAATCAATTAATATGGAACATTTTTAATCAATAAGAACGGGACATTTCAGTTGGTATCCGAGCGTTGGTCTTAGAGAACCAGAATTTTGCATTAGTGTGTCTTATCGAGTTTGTTAGGATGCATTAGTGAGTCTGGACTTTGACCGTGTTTACTTGAAAAATGATTGCTTAACAAATTTTGTTGGAAACTATATATTTTTAACATGTGAATATTATGTGATATATTAATCTCTTAACGTGTTTGATATTATGTGATAGATGTCTACCTCTAGAACAAGTCCCATTGACTCACCTAATAATAATGAAGAGTCAAATGTAAATTGGAATGATTCGTGGACTGATTCACAAGTTCCCGAAGAGGAACCGGAAGAAGAGTCGGAACCGGAAGAAGAATCGGAACCGGAAGAAGAAATAGAACCAGTGGGGGAAATAATAAAACGGTTAAGTAGAAGAAAATCCTCAACCAACCGACCAAAGTTAATTATGGTCAATGGTGTTTTTGCCAAGGAAGCAAAGTATTGGGAGGATTAGCAATTCTCCGTTGAATCGGATCCCGACAAGGATTCCGATGATGTTATAGAAATTACCCCAACACAATTTAATAAGGCAAAAGAGAACAATAAGAGAAAGGGCATAAAAATAGAGAAATTTGATTCCAAACCCGATGAACTTTATATGTATCGTCAACACCCGTATTTCTTAAGTTGTAACAATAACCCGGGAACCTCTAAACCACCAGGTTTTTCTAAACCAATGTGGAAAACGACGGCTCGTATTAGGGGAACATCATATATCCCTAGAAACTTGGCAAAACGAACCAAAACCGAAGAAGAAGAAACGAGCGATTCGGAATAAGATAGTTGTATTCGTGTGGTGTAATATATGTAATATAGTGTGCTTATGCTTTATGATATATGTAAAAATTGCTTGTATTAATAAGTATTTTTTTTTATGAATCTAACTCTTGTCTATTTTACAGTATAAAAACACAAAATGGATAGACAACCCAATATTTTAAGAGACCTACCCGGAGACACGATTGATGAAATCTTGTCTAGAGTCGGTCAGAATTCCTCGACAGAACTATTTAAGGCGAGATCAGTTTGTAAGACATTCGAAGAACGTTCCAAGAATGCCTTGGTTTATAAAAGGATTTCGTTCTAAAGATGGGGGATATCACATTGGGAAATCCATAAGTTACGATGTGTTTACTTTGACGCATATATTGCGGGGAACCCAAATGCTATTTTACGCAACGGGTTAAGAAATTATTTTGACTCAATATATCCGAATATAGGACTTCGTGATTTAGAAAAATTGGCTAACATGCAACATAAAGAAGCATGTTATGCTTACGGGTTAGTAATGTTCGTTTCTCACCAAAGTGAGAACAAGAACATAGGGCTACAACTATTAAACAAAACGTTCCCACAAGTGACGGAGTCGGTAATTGGGGTAAGAAATGAGGTTTTTAGATTGTTACAGGATTGTTGGACATTACGTAACCCTTGTCCCTTTGACGACGTTACAACACGCTGTCTTATCAACGGCCACAACGGTTATGTTCCACAAGACCAAGGATGGGAAGTAGTCCTAGTAAAACCAGAATGCATGACTTGTTTCTGGACGTATGAATTATGTGTCTTTATTGCCTTTACTGAACGACTTGTGTACTAGCTAGAATTATCTTCACAACCATCTCGTATCAAATTTATTGTGTGCTATATTTCATTCTATATGTAAAATAAGCGGTATTGTAAGTTTGTAAAATATTGTGTAAATGTTTGAACGCGAAATATTATTATAATCAGTTTTTCATATAGAATTGTAGTAGTTGAATTGTATATTAGCTACTAAGTATGAACTTAACGGGTAGGTACTACCCGAATTTGAACTTATAAAATGCTAATATGAAGAAAAAGCTTTTATAAATGAGTTCATATTATGCTACGAGATACTATTGACTACTCTTAATATTCTGTATGATTAACTTGTTTCATTCGACTATTTTGAAGGAAATGGCACCAACTACTCGACAAACCTTGAATATGAGCGAAGAGGAATTTCGTGCCTTTCTTGCTTCAAACATAGCCGCAGTACAGGCTGCACTACATACTAACAATAACCTTGGATCTAGTAGTACAGGAAATCGTGTAGGATGCACCTACAAAGAATTCACTGCCTGCAAACCTTTGGAATTTGATGGAACCGAAGGACCGATCGGATTGAAACGGTGGACCAAGAAAGTCGAATTGGTGTTTGCCATAAGTAAGTGTACTGAAGAGGACAAAGTGAAGTACGCTACGCATACCTTCACAGGTACTGCGTTAACATGGTGGAATACCTATCTAGAGCAAGTGGGACAAGATGATGCTTACGCACTACCGTGGTCAACATTTAAGCACTTGATGAATGAGAAGTACCGTCCCAGAACCGAGGTCAATAAGCTCAAGACAGAACTTAGAGGGTTACGAACCCAAGGATTTGATATTACCACGTATGAAAAACGATTCACAGAATTGTGCCTATTGTGTCCGGGAGCGTTCGAAGATGAGGAAGAAAAGATCGACGCGTTTGAGAAAGGATTACCGGAAAGAATCCAAGAAGATATAAGTTCACACGAGCCCGCCTCCATACAACATGCATGTAGAATGGCTCACAAACTAGTGAACCAGATTGAGGAAAGAATTAAAGAACAAGCGGCTGAAGAGGCCAATGTGAAGCAAGTCAAAAGAAAGTGGGAGGAAAACGGTGATAAGAATCACCAATACAACAACAACAGCAATTACAACAATAATCGCAACAACTATCCCAACAATCGCAACAACAATCGCAACTACAACAAACGGCCCAACAACAATAACAACAACAACAACAACAACAACAACAACAACAACAGCAACTACAACAATCATCCCAACAACAATAACAACCGCAACAACAACAATAATCAGAAGTAACTACGCCAAATGTGTGAAAAGTATCACTCGGGGTTCTGCACCAAATTTGGAACAAGTGTAAAAGAAATGGTCATAGCGCGGCGAAGTGTGAGGTCTACGAACCAGGGGTTAACAGAACAAAAGGAACAAATGGTGTCGGAACGAGTAATGGTGGAGCAAGTAGTGTCGGAGCAAGTTATGCCAATGTAGTTTGTTATAAATGTGGAAAACCGGGCCACATTATTAGAAATTTCCCGAACCAGGAGAACACGAATGGACAAGGCCGCGGAAGAGTTTTCAATATTAATGCGGCAGAGGCACAGGAAGACCCGGATCTTGTTACGGGTATGTTTCTTATTGATAATAAATCTGCTTACGTTTTATTTGATTCTAGTGCGGATAGAAGCTATATGTGTAGAGATTTTTGTGCTAAATTAAGTTGTCCATTGACGCCGTTGGATAGTAAATTTTTATTCGAATTAGCAAACGGTAAATTAATTTCAGCAGATTATATATGCCGGAATCGAGAAATTAAACTGGGTAGCGAAATATTTAAGATTGATTTGATACCAGTAGAGTTAGGGAGTTTTGATGTAATAGTTGGCATGGACTGGCTGAAGAAGGTGAAAGTAGAGATCGTATGTTATAAAAATGCAATTCGCATTGTACGAGAAGAAGGAGAACCCTTAATGGTGTACGGAGAAAAGGGCAACACGAAGCTACATCTTATTAGTAATTTGAAGGCACAAAAACTAATAAGAAAAGGTTGCTATGCTATTCTAGCACATGTCGAGAAAGTACAAACTGAAGAAAAGAGCATCAATGATGTTTTTGTCGCAAAAGAATTTCCTGATGTATTTCCGAAAGAATTACCGGGACTACCTCCACATCGATCTATTGAATTTCAAATAGATCTTGTACCAGGAGCTGCACCAATAGCTCGTGCTCCTTACAGACTCGCACCCAGGGAGATGAAAGAACTGTAAAGCCAACTGCAAGAACTATTAGAATGTGGTTTCATTCGACCAAGCACATCACCATGGGGAGCTCCTGTTTTGTTTGTCAAGAAGAAAGATGGTACATTTAGGTTGTGTATTGACTACAGAGAGTTGAACAAATTTACCATCAAAAACCATTATCCACTGCCGAGAATTGATGACTTATTTGATCAACTACAAGGCTCGTCGATTTATTCGAAGATCGATTTACGTTCTGGATATCATCAAATGCGAGTAAAGGATGATGATATTACAAAAACTTCTTTTAGGACGCGTTATGGTCATTACGAGTTTATGGTTATGCCATTTGGATTGACTAACGCACTAGCTGTGTTCATGGACCTTATGAACCGAGTGTGTGGGCCATATCTTGACAAGTTTGTCATTGTTTTCATCGATGACATACTTATTTACTCAAAGAATGATCAAGAGCACGAAGAACATTTGAGAAAAGTGCTAGAAGTATTGAGGAAAGAAAAACTGTACGCTAAGTTTTCAAAGTGTGCATTTTGGTTGGAAGAAGTTCAATTCCTCGGTCACATAGTGAACAAAGAAGGTATCCAGGTGGACCCGGCAAAGATCGAAACCGTTGAAAAGTGGGAAATCCCAAAAACTCCGAAGCATATACGTCAATTTTTAGGATTGGCTGGTTACTACAGAAGATTCATCCAATATTTCTCCAAAATAGCAAAACCCTTGACTGCATTAACGCATAAAGGGAAGAAATTTGAATGGAAGGATGAACAAGAGAAGGCGTTTCAGTTATTGAAGAAAAAGCTAACTACGGCACCTATATTGTCATTGCCTGAAGGGAATGATGATTTTGTGATATATTGTGATGCCTCAAAGCAAGGTCTCGGTTGTGTATTAATGCAAAGAATGAAGGTAATTGCTTATGCGTCTAGACAATTGAAGATTCACGAGCAAAATTATACGATGCATGATTTGGAATTAGGCGCGGTTGTTTTTGCATTAAAGACTTGGAGGCACTACTTATATGGGGTCAAAAGTATTATATATACCGACCACAAAAGTCTTCAACACATATTTAATCAGAAACAACTGAACATGAGGCAGCGTAGGTGGATTGAATTGTTGAATGATTACGACATTGAGATTCGTTACCACCCGGGGAAGGCAAATGTGGTAGCCGACGCCTTGAGTAGAAAGGACAGAGAACCCATTCGAGTAAAATCTATGAATATAATGATTCACAATAACCTTACTACTCAAATAAAGGAGGCGCAACAAGGAGTTTTAAAAGGGGGAAATTTAAAGAATGAAATACCCAAAGGATCGGAGAAGCATCTTAATATTCGGGAAGATGGAACCCGGTATAGGGCTGAAAGGATTTGGGTACCAAAATTTAGAGATATGAGAGAAATGGTACTTAGAGAAGCTCATAAAACCAGATACTCAATACATCTTGGAATGGGGAAGATGTACAAGGATCTCAAGAAACATTTTTGGTGGCCAGGTATGAAAGTCGATGTTGCTAAATATGTAGGGGAATGTTTGACGTGTTCTAAGGTCAAAGCGGAGCATCAAAAACCATCAGGTCTACTTCAACAACCCGAAATCCCGTAATGGAAATGGAAAAACATTACCATGGATTTCATCACTAAATTGCCAAGGACTGCAAGTGGTTTTGATACTATTTGGGTAATAGTTGATCGTCTCACCAAATCAGCACACTTCCTGCCAATAAGAAAAGATGACAAGATGGAGAAGTTAGCACGACTGAATTTGAAGGAAGTCGTCTCCAGACATGGAATACCAATCTCTATTATCTCTGATAGGGATGGAAGATTTATTTCAAGATTCTGGCAGACATTACAGCAAGCATTAGGAAATCGTCTAGACATGAGTACTGCCTATCATCCACAAACTGATGGGCAGAGTTAAAGGATGATACAAACGCTTGAAGACATGCTACGAGCATGTGTTATTGATTTCGGAAACAGTTGGGATCGACATCTACCGTTAGCATAATTTTTCTACAACAATAGCTACCATTCAAGCATTGAGATGGCTTCGTTTGAAGCACTTTATGGTAGAAAGTGCAAGTCTCCGATTTATTGGAGTGAAGTGGGGGATAGACAGATTACGGGTCCGGAGATAATACAAGAAACTACTGAGAAGATCATCCAAATTCAACAACGGTTGAAAACCGCCCAAAGTCGACAAAAGAGCTACGCCGACATTAAAAGAAAAGATATAGAATTTGAAATTGGAGAGATGGTCATGCTTAAGGTTTCACCTTGGAAAGGTGTTGTTCGATTTGATAAACGAGGGAAATTAAATCCAAGGTGTAGTGACCCGAACTTTTCCATGTTTATATATATTAATTGAGATTGATATTTACATGATTAAATGTTTCCAACATGTTAAGCAATCAAACTTGTTAAGACTTGATTAATTGAAATATGTTTCATATAGACAATTGACCACCCAAGTTGACCGGTGATTCACGAACGTTAAAACTTGTAAAAACTATACGATGACATATATATGGTTATATATATAGTTAACATGTTTTTATTATAAGTATGTATCTCATTAGGTATTTTAACAATGAGTTATATACATAAAAATGAGACTATTAATTTAAGAAACTCGAAAACGATATATATAACGATTATCGTTATAACAACGTCTTACTAGGTACATATGAATCATATTAAGATATCGATACACTTGGTTAATTATGTTAAATGATAAGTAAATATATTATTAAGTGTATTAACAATTAAATACATATGTAAAAATAAGACTACTAACTTAATGATTTCGAAACGAGACATATATGTAACGATTATCGTTGTAACGACATTTAACTGTATATACATCATACTAAGATATATTATATATAATAATATCATGATAATATAATAATTTAACATCTCATTTGTTATAATAAACACTGGGTTAACAACATTCAACAAGATCGTTAACCTAAAGGTTTCAAAACAACATTTACATGTAACGACTAACGATGACTTAACGACTCAGTTAAAATGTATATACATGTAGTGTTTTAATATGTATTCATACACTTTTGAAAGACTTCAAGACACTTATCAAAATACTTCTACTTAACAAAAATGCTTACAATTACATCCTCGTTCAGTTTCATCAACAATTCTACTCGTATGCACCCGTATTCGTACTCGTACAATACACAGCTTTTAGATGTATGTACTATTGGTATATACACTCCAATGATCAGCTCTTAGCAGCCCATGTGAGTCACCTAACACATGTGGGAACCATCATTTGGCAACTAGCATGAAATATCTCATAAAATTACAAAAATATGAGTAATCATTCATGACTTATTTACATGAAAACAAAATTACATATCCTTTATATCTAATCCATACACCAACGACCAAAAACACCTACAAACACTTTCATTCTTCAATTTTCTTCATCTAATTGATCTCTCTCAAATTTTATCTTCAAGTTCTAAGTGTTCTTCATATATTTTACAAGTTCTAGTTACATAAAATCAAGAATACTTTCAAGTTTGCTAGCTCACTTCCAATCTTGTAAGGTGATCATCCAACCTCAAGAAATCTTTGTTTCTTACAGTAGGTTATCATTCTAATACAAGGTAATAATCATATTCAAACTTTGGTTCAATTTCTATAACTATAACAATCTTATTTCAAGTGATGATCTTACTTGAACTTGTTTTCGTGTCATGATTCTGCTTCAAGAACTTCGAGCCATCCAAGGATCCGTTGAAGTTAGATCCATTTTTCTCTTTTCCAGTAGGTTTATCCAAGGAACTTAAGGTAGTAATGATGTTCATAACATCATTCGATTCATACATATAAAGCTATCTTATTCGAAGGTTTAAACTTGTAATCACTAGAACATAGTTTAGTTAATTCTAAACTTGTTCGCAAACAAAAGTTAATCCTTCTAACTTGAATTTTAAAATCAACTAAACACATGTTCTATATCTATATGATATGCTAACTTAATGATTTAAAACCTGGAAACACGAAAAACACCGTAAAACCGGATTTACGCCGTCGTAGTAACACCGCGGGCTGTTTTGGGTTAGTTAATTAAAAACTATGATAAACTTTGAATTAAAAGTTGTTATTCTGAGAAAATGATTTTTATTATGAACATGAAACTATATCCAAAAATTATGGTTAAACTCAAAGTGGAAGTATGTTTTCTAAAATGGTCATCTAGACGTCGTTCTTTCGACTGAAATGACTACCTTTACAAAAACGACTTGTAACTTATTTTTACGACTATAAACCTATACTTTTTCTGTTTAGATTCATAAAATAGAGTTCAATATGAAACCATAGCAATTTGATTCACTCAAAACAGATTTAAAATGAAGAAGTTATGGGTAAAACAAGATTGGATAATTTTTCTCATTTTAGCTACGTGAAAATTGGTAACAAATCTATTCCAACCATAACTTAATCAACTTGTATTGTATATTATGTAATCTTGAGATACCATAGACACGTATACAATGTTTCGACCTATCATGTCGACACATCTATATATATTTCGGAACAACCATAGACACTCTATATGTGAATGTTGGAGTTAGCTATACAGGGTTGAGGTTGATTCCAAAATATATATAGTTTGAGTTGTGATCAATACTGAGATACGTATACACTGGGTCGTGGATTGATTCAAGATAATATTTATCGATTTATTTCTGTACATCTAATTGTGGACAACTAGTTGTAGGTTACTAACGAGGACAGCTGACTTAATAAACTTAAAACATCAAAATATATTAAAAGTGTTGTAAATATATTTTGAACATACTTTGATATATATGTATATATTGTTATAGGTTCGTGAATCAACCAGTGGCCAAGTCTTACTTCCCGACGAAGTAAAAATCTGTGAAAGTGAGTTATAGTCCCACTTTTAAAATCTAATATTTTTGGGATGAGAATACATGCAGGTTTTATAAATGATTTACAAAATAGACACAAGTAAATGAAACTACATTCTATGGTTGAATTATCGAAATCGAATATGCCCCTTTTTATTAAGTCTGGTAATCTAAGAATTAGGGAACAGACACCCTAATTGACGCGAATCCTAAAGATAGATCTATTGGGCCTAACAAACCCCATCCAAAGTACCGGATGCTTTAGTACTTCGAAATTTATATCATATCCGAAGGGTGTCCCGGAATGATGGGGATATTCTTATATATGCATCTTGTTAATGTCGGTTACCAGGTGTTCACTATATGAATGATTTTTATCTCTATGTATGGGATGTGTATTGAAATATGAAATCTTGTGGTCTATTATTATGATTTGATATATATAGGTTAAACCTATAACTCACCAACATTTTTGTTGACGTTTTAAGCATGTTTATTCTCAGGTGATTATTAAGAGCTTCCGCTATCGCATACTTAAATAAGGACTAGATTTGGAGTCCATGCTTGTATGATATTATGTAAAAACTGCATTCAAGAAACTTATTTTGTTGTAACATATTTGTATTGTAAACCATTATGTAATGGTCGTGTGTAAACAGGATATTTTAGATTATCATTATTTGATAATCTACGTAAAGCTTTTTAAAACCTTTATCTATGAAATAAAGGTTATGGTTTGTTTTAAAAATGAATGCAGTCTTTGAAAAACGTCTCATATAGAGGTCAAAACCTCGCAACGAAATCAATTAATATGGAACGTTTTTAATCAATAAGAACGGGACATTTCAGTTGGTATCCGAGCGTTGGTCTTAGAGAACCAGAATTTTGCATTAGTGTGTCTTATCGAGTTTGTTAGGATGCATTAGTGAGTCTGGACTTCGACCGTGTTTACTTAAAAAAATGATTGCTTAACAAATTTTGTTGGAAACTATATATTTTTAACATGTGAATATTATGTGATATATTAATCTCTTAACGCGTTTGATATTATGTGATAGATGTCTACCTCTAGAACAAGTCCCATTGACTCACCTAATAATAATGAAGAGTCAAATGTAAATTGGAATGATTCGTGGACTGATTCACAAGTTCCCGAAGAGGAACCGGAAGAAGAGTCGGAACCGGAAGAAGAATCGGAACCGGAAGAAGAATCAGAACCAGATGAAGAAATAGAACCGGTGGGGGAAATAATAAAACGGTTAAGTAAAAGAAAATCCTCAACCAACCGACCAAGGTTAATTATGGTCAATGGTGTTTCCGCCAAGGAAGCAAAATATTGGGAGGATTACCAATTCTCCGATGAATCGGATTCCGACGAGAATTCCGATGATGTTATAGAAATTACCCCAACTGAATTTAAAAAGGCAAAAGAAAATAATAAGGGAAAGGGCATAAAAATAGAGAAATCTAATTCCAACCCCGATGAACTTTATATGTATCGTCAACCCCCGAAGTCCTTATGTTGTAACAATGACCCGGGAACCTCTAAACCACCAGGTTTTTCTAAACCAATGTGGAAAATTACGGCTCGTATTAGGGGAAAATCATATATCCCTAGAAACTTGGAAAAACGAACCAAAACCGAAGAAGAAGAAACAAGCGAGTCGGAATAAGATAGTTGTATTCGTGTGGTGTAATATATGTAATATAGTGTGCTTATGCTTTATGATATATGTAAAAATTGCTTGTATTAATAAGTTTTTTTTTATGAATCTAACTCTTGTCTATTTTACAGTTTAAAAACACAAAATGAATAGACAACCCAATATTTTAAGAGACCTACCCGGAGACATGATTGAAGAAATCTTGTCTAGAGTCGGTCAGAATTCCTCGGCACAACTATTTAAGGCGAGATCAGTTTGTAAGACATTCGAAGAACGTTCCAAGAATGTCTTGATTTATAAGAGACTTTCGTTTGAAAGATGGGGGATATCACATTGGGAAACCCATAAGTTACGATGTGTTTACTTTGACGCATATATTGCGGGGAACCCAAATGCTATTTTACGCAACGGGTTAAGAAATTATTTTGACTCAATATATCCGAATATTGGACTTCGTGATTTAGAAAAAGCGGCTAACATGCAACATAAAGAAGCATGTTATGCTTACGGATTAGTAATGTTCGCTTCTCACCAAAGTGAGAACAAGAACATCGGGCTACAACTATTAAACAAAATGTTCCCACAAGTGACGGAGTCTGTAATTGGGGTAAGAAATGAGGTTTTTAGATTGTTACGGGACTGTTGGACATTACGTAACCCTCGTCCCTTTGACGACGTTACAACACGCTGTCTTATCAACGGCCATAACGGTTATGTTCCACAAGACCAAGGATGGGAAGTAATCCTAGTAAAACCAGAATGCATGACTTGTTTCTGGACGTATGAATTACGTGTCTTTATTGCCTTTGCTGAACGACTTGTGTACTAGCTAGAATTATCTTCACAACCATCTTGTATCAAATTTATTGTGTGCTATATTTCATGCTATATGTAAAATAAGCGGTATTGTAAGTTTGTAAAATATTGTGTAAAAGTTTGAACGCGAAATATTATTATAATCAGTTTTTCATATAGAATTTTAGTAGTTGAATTGTATATTAGCTACTAAGTATGAACTTAACGGGTAGGTACTACCCGAATTTAAACTTATAAAACGCTAATATGAAGAAAAAGCTTTTATAAATGAGTTCATATTATGCTACGAAATACTATTAACTACTCTTAATATTCTGTATGATTAACTTGTTCCATTTGACTATTTTGAAGGAAATGGCACCGACTACTCGACACACCATGAATATGAATGAAGAGGAATTCCGTACTTTTCTAGCTTCAAACATAGCCGCAGTACAGGCTGCGCTACATACCAACAATAACCTTGGATCTAGCAGTACAGGAAATCGTGTAGGATGCACCTACAAAGAATTCACTGCCTGCAAACCTTTAGAATTTGATGGAACCGAAGGACCGATCGGATTAAAACGGTGGACCGAGAAGGTCGAATCGGTGTTTGCCATAAGTAAGTGTACTGAAGAGGACAAAGTGAAGTACGCTACGCATACCTTCACAGGTTCTGCGTTAACATGGTGGAATACCTATCTAGAGCAAGTGGGACAAGATGATGCGTACGCACTACCGTGGTCAGCATTCAAGCACTTGATGAACGAGAAGTACCGTCCCAGAACCGAGGTCAATAAGCTCAAGACAGAACTTAGAGGGTTACGAACTCAAGGATTTGATATTACCACGTACGAAAGACGATTCACAGAATTGTGCCTATTGTGTCCGGGAGCTTTCGAAGATGAGGAAGAGAAGATCGACGCATTTGTGAAAAGATTACCGGAAAGAATCCAAGAAGATATAAGTTCACACGAGCCCGCCTCCATACAACAGGCATGTAGAATGGCTCACAAACTAGTGAACCAGATTGAAGAAAGAATTAAAGAACAGACTGCTGAAGAGGCCAATGTGAAGCAAGTCAAAAGAAAGTGGGAGGAAAACGGTGATAAGAATCACCAATACAACAACAACAACAATTACAACAATAATCGCAACAATTATCCCAACAATCGCAACATCAATCGTAACTACAACAAACGGCCCAACAACAACAACAACAACAACAACAGCAACTACAACAATCATCCCAACAACAATAATAACCGCAACAACAACAACAATCAGAAGCAGCTATGCCAAAGGTGTGAAAAGTATCACTCGGGGTTCTGCACCAAATTTTGCAACAAGTGTAAAAGAAATGGTCATAGCGCGGCAAAGTGTGAGGTCTACGGACCAGGGGTTAACAGAACGAAAGGAACAAATGGTGTCGGAACGAGTAATGGCGGAGCAAGTAGTGTCGGAGCAAGTTATGCCAATGTAGTTTGTTATAAATGTGGAAAACTGGGCCACATTATTAGAAATTGCCCGAACCAGGAGAACACGAATGGACAAGGCCGCAGAAGAGTTTTCAATATTAATGCGACAGAGGTACAGGAAGACCCGGAGCTTGTTACGGGTACGTTTCTTATTGACAATAAATCTGCTTACGTTTTATTTGATTCGGGTGCAGATAGAAGCTATATGAGTAGAGATTTTTGTGCTAAATTAAGTTGTCCATTGACGCCTTTGGATAGTAAATTTTTACTCGAATTAGCAAATGGTAAATTAATTTCAGCAGATAATATATGTCGGAATCGAGAAATTAAACTGGTTAGCGAAACATTTAAGATTGATTTGATACCAGTAGAGTTAGGGAGTTTTGATGTGATAATCGGTATGGACTGGTTGAAAGAAGTGAAAGCAGAGATCATTTGTTACAAAAATGCAATTCGCATTATACGAGAAAAAGGAAAACCCTTAATGGTGTACGGAGAAAAGGGCAACACTAAGCTACATCTTATTAGTAATTTGAAGGCACAAAAACTAATAAGAAAAGGTTGCTATGCTGTTCTAGCACACGTCGAGAAAGTACAAACTGAAGAAAAGAGCATCAATGATGTTCCCATTGCAAAAGAATTTCCCGATGTATTTCCGAAAGAATTACCGGGATTACCCCCACATCAATCCGTTGAATTTCAAATAGATCTTGTACCAGGAGCTGCACCAATAGCTCATGCTCCTTACAGACTCGCACCCAGCGAGATGAAATAACTGCAAAGCCAATTACAAGAACTTTTAGAGCGTGGTTTCATTCGACCAAGCACATCACCGTGGGGAGCTCCTGTTTTGTTTGTCAAGAAGAAAGATGGTACATTCAGGTTGTGTATCGACTACCGAGAGTTGAACAAACTTACCATCAAGAACCGCTACCCACTACCGAGAATCGACGACTTATTTGATCAACTACAAGGCTCGTCTATTTATTCAAAGATTGACTTACGTTCCGGGTATCATCAAATGCGGGTGAAAGAAGATGATATTCCAAAGACTGCTTTCAGGACACGTTACGGTCATTACGAGTTTAGGGTCATGCCGTTTGGTTTAACTAATGCACCAGCTGTGTTCATGGACCTTATGAACCGAGTGTGTGGACCATACCTTGACAAGTTTGTCATTGTTTTCATTGATGACATACTTATTTACTCAAAGAATGACCAAGAACACGGTGAACATTTGAGAAAGGTGTTAGAAGTATTGAGGAAGGAAGAATTGTACGCTAAGTTTTCAAAGTGTGCATTTTGGTTGCAAGAAGTTCAATTCCTCGGTCACATAGTGAACAAAGAAGGTATTAAGGTGGATCCGGCAAAGATAGAAACTGTTGAAAAGTGGGAAACCCCGAAAACTCCGAAACACATACGCCAGTTTTTAGGACTAGCTGGTTACTACAGAAGGTTCATCCAAGATTTTTCCAGAATAGCAAAACCCTTGACTGCATTAACGCATAAAGGGAAGAAATTTGAATGGAATGATGAACAAGAGAAAGCGTTTCAGTTATTGA
This sequence comes from Rutidosis leptorrhynchoides, assembly GCF_046630445.1. Lineage (NCBI taxonomy): Eukaryota > Viridiplantae > Streptophyta > Magnoliopsida > Asterales > Asteraceae > Rutidosis > Rutidosis leptorrhynchoides. Next base: position 377,854,084 of record NC_092335.1, on the reverse strand, counting down.
AGAAAAAGCTAACTACGGCACCTATATTGTCATTGCCTGAAGGGAATGATGATTTTGTGATTTATTGTGACGCATCAAAGCAAGGTCTCGGTTGTGTATTAATGCAACGAACGAAGGTGATTGCTTATGCGTCTAGACAATTGAAGATTCACGAACAAAATTATACGACGCATGATTTGGAATTAGGAGCGGTTGTTTTTGCATTAAAGACTTGGAGGCACTACTTATATGGGGTCAAAAGTATTATATATACCGACCACAAAAGTCTTCAACACATATTTAATCAGAAACAACTGAATATGAGGCAGCGTAGGTGGATTGAATTGTTGAATGATTACGACTTTGAGATTCGTTACCACCCGGGGAAGGCAAATGTGGTAGCCGATGCCTTGAGCAGGAAGGACAGAGAACCCATTCGAGTAAAATCTATGAATATAATGATTCATAATAACCTTACTACTCAAATAAAGGAGGCACAACAAGGAGTTTTAAAAGTGGGAAATTTAAAGGATGAAATACCCAAAGGATCGGAGAAGCATCTTAATATTCAGGAAGACGGAACCCGGTATAGGGCTGAAAGGATTTGGGTACCAAAATTTGGAGATATGAGAGAAATGGTACTTAGAGAAGCTCATAAAACCAGATACTCAATACATCCTGGAACGGGGAAGATGTACAAGGATCTCAAGAAACATTTTTGGTGGCCGGGTATGAAAGCCGATGTTGCTAAATACGTAGGAGAATGTTTGACGTGTTCTAAGGTCAAAGCTGAGCATCAGAAACCATCAGGTCTACTTCAACAACCCAAAATCCCGGAATGGAAATGGGAAAACATTACCATGGATTTCATCACTAAATTGCCAAGGACTGCAAGTGGTTTTCATACTATTTGGGTAATAGTTGATCGTCTCACCAAATCAGCACACTTCCTGCCAATAAGAGAAGATGACAAGATGGAGAAGTCAGCACGACTGTATTTGAAGGAAGTCGTCTCCAGACATGGAATACCAATCTCTATTATCTCTGATAGGGATGGCTGATTTATTTCAAGATTCTGGCAGACATTACAGCAAGCATTAGGAACTCGTCTAGACATGAGTACTGCCTATCATCCACAAACTGATGGGCAGAGCGAAAGGACGATACAAACGCTTGAAGACATGCTACGAGCATGTGTTATTGATTTCGGAAACAGTTGGGATCGACATCTACCGTTAGCAGGATTTTCCTACAACAACAGCTACCATTCAAGCATTGAGATGGCGCCGTTTGAAGCACTTTATGGTAGAAAATGCAGGTCTCCGATTTGTTGGAGTGAAGTGGGGGATAGACAGATTACAGGTCCGGAGATTATACAAGAAACTACCGAGAAGATCATCCAAATTCAACAACGGTTGAAAACCGCCCAAAGTCGACAAAAGAGCTACGCTGACATTAAAAGAAAAGATATAGAATTTGAAATTGGAGAGATGGTCATGCTTAAAGTTGCACCTTGGAAAGGCGTTGTTCGATTTGGTAAATGAGGGAAATTAAATCCAAGGTATATTGGACCATTCAAGATTATTGATCGTGTCGGACCAGTAGCTTACCGACTTGATTTACCTCAACAACTCGCGGCTGTACATAACACTTCCCACGTCTCGAATTTGAAGAAATGTTTTACTAAAGAAGATCTCACTATTCCGTTAGATGAAATCCAAATCAACGAAAAACTTCAATTCATCGAAGAACCCGTCGAAATAATGGATCGTGAGGTTAAAAGACTTAAGCAAAACAAGATACCAATTGTTAAGGTTCGATGGAATGCTCGTAGAGGACCCGAGTTCACCTGGGAGCGTGAAGATCAGATGAAGAAGAAATACCCGCATCTATTTCCAGAAGAATCGTCAACACCTTCAACAGCTTAAAATATCGGGACGAAATTTATTTAACGGGTAGGTACTGTAGTGACCCGAACTTTTCCATGTTTATATATATTAATTGAGATTGATATTTACATGATTAAATGTTTCCAACATGTTAAGCAATCAAACTTGTTAAGACTCGATTAATTGAAATATGTTTCATATAGACAATTGACCACCCAAGTTGACCGGTGATTCACGAACGTTAAAACTTGTAAAAACTACACGATGACATATATATGGTTATATATATAGTTAACATGTTTTTATTATAAGTATGTATCTCATTAGGTATTTTAACAATGAGTTATATACATAAAAATGAGACTATTAATTTAAGAAACTCGAAAACGATATATATAACGATTATCGTTATAACAACGTCTTACTAGGTACATATGAATCATATTAAGATACCGATACACTTGGTTAATTATGTTAAATGATAAATAAATATATTATTAAGTGTATTAACAATGAAATACATATGTGAAAATAAGACTACTAACTTAATGATTTCGAAACGAGACATATATGTAACGATTATCGTTGTAACGACATTTAACTGTATATACATCATACTAAGATATATTATATATCATAATATCATGATAATATAATAATTTAACATCTCATTTGTTATAATAAACACTGGGTTAACAACATTCAACAAGATCGTTAACCTAAAGGTTTCAAAACAACATTTACATGTAACGACTAACGATGACTTAACGACTCAGTTAAAATGTATATACATGTAGTGTTTTAATATGTATTCATACACTTTTGAAAGACTTCAAGACACTTATCAAAATACTTCTACTTAACAAAAATGCTTACAATTACATCCTCGTTCAGTTTCATCAACAATTCTACTCGTATGCACCCGTATTCGTACTCGTACAATACACAACTTTTAGATGTATGTACTATTGGTATATACACTCCAATGATCAGCTCTTAGTAGCCCATGTGAGTCACCTAACACATGTGGGAACCATCATTTGGCAACTAGCATGAAATATCTCATAAAATTACAAAAATATGAGTAATCATTCATGACTTATTTACATGAAAACAAAATTACATATCCTTTATATCTAATCCATACACCAACGACCAAAAACACCTACAAACACTTTCATTCTTCAATTTTCTTCATCTAATTGATCTCTCTCAAGTTCTATCTTCAAGTTCTAAGTGTTCTTCATATATTTTACAAGTTCTAGTTACATAAAATCAAGAATACTTTCAAGTTTGCTAGCTCACTTCCAATCTTGTAAGGTGATCATCCAACCTCAAGAAATCTTTGTTTCTTACAGTAGGTTATCATTCTAATACAAGGTAATAATCATATTCAAACTTTGGTTCAATTTCTATAACTATAACAATCTTATTTCAAGTGATGATCTTACTTGAACTTGTTTTCGTGTCATGATTCTGCTTCAAGAACTTCGAGTCATCCAAGGATCCGTTGAAGCTAGATCCATTTTTCTATTTTCCAGTAGGTTTATCCAAGGAACTTAAGGTAGTAATGATGTTCATAACATCATTCGATTCATACATATAAAGCTATCTTATTCGAAGGTTTAAACTTGTAATCACTAGAACATAGTTTAGTTAATTCTAAACTTGTTCGCAAACAAAAGTTAATCCTTCTAACTTGACTTTTAAAATCAACTAAACACATGTTATATATCTATATGATATGCTAACTTAATGATTTAAAACCTGGAAACACGAAAAACACCGTAAAACCGGATTTACGCTGTCGTAGTAACACTGCGGGCTGTTTTGGGTTAGTTAATTAAAAACTATGATAAACTTTGATTTAAAAGTTGTTATTCTGGGAAAATTATTTTTATTATGAACATGAAACTATATCCAAAAATTATGGTTAAACTCAAAGTGGAAGTATGTTTTCTAAAATGGTCATCTAGACGTCGTTCTTTCGACTGAAATGACTACCTTTACAAAAACGACTTGTAACTTATTTTTACGACTATAAACCTATACTTTTTCTGTTTAGATTCATAAAATAGAGTTCAATATGAAACCATAGCAATTTGATTCACTCAAAACAGATTTAAAATGAAGAAGTTATGGGTAAAACAAGATTGGATAATTTTTCTCATTTTAGCTACGTGAAAATTGGTAACAAATCTATTCTAACCATAACTTAATCAACTTGTATTGTATATTATGTAATCTTGAGATACCATAGACACGTATACAATGTTTCGACCTATCATGTCGACACATCTATATATATTTCGGAACAACCATAGACACTCTATATGTGAATGTTGGAGTTAGCTATACAGGGTTGAGGTTGATTCCAAAATATATATAGTTTGAGTTGTGATCAATACTGAGATACGTATACACTGGGTCGTGGATTGATTCAAGATAATATTTATCGATTTATTTCTGTACATCTAATTGTGGACAACTAGTTGTAGGTTACTAACGAGGACAGCTGACTTAATAAACTTAAAACATCAAAATATATTAAAAGTGTTGTAAATATATTTTGAACATACTTTGATATATATGTATATATTGTTATAGGTTCGTGAATCAACCAGTGACCAAGTCTTACTTCCCGACGAAGTAAAAATCTGTGAAAGTGAGTTATAGTCCCACTTTTAAAATCTAATATTTTTGGGATGAGAATACATGCAGGTTTTATAAATGATTTACAAAATAGACACAAGTAAATGAAACTACATTCTATGGTTGAATTATCGAAATCTAATATGCCCCTTTTTATTAAGTCTGGTAATCTGAGAATTAGGGAACAGACACCCTAATTGACGCGAATCCTAAAGATAGATCTATTCGGCCTAACAAACCCCATCCAAAGTACCGGATGCTTTAGTACTTCGAAATTTATATCATATCCGAAGGGTGTCCCGGAATGATGGGGATATTCTTATATATGCATCTTGTTAATGTCGGTTACCAGGTGTTCACTATATGAATGATTTTTATCTCTATGTATGGGATGTGTATTGAAATATGAAATCTTGTGGTCTATTATTATGATTTGATATATATAGGTTAAACCTATAACTCACCAACATTTTTGTTGACGTTTTAAGCATGTTTATTCTCAGGTGATTATTAAGAGCTTCCGCTGTCGCATACTTAAATAAGGACGAGATTTGGAGTCCATGCTTGTATGATATTGTGTAAAAACTGCATTCAAGAAACTTATTTTGTTGTAACATATTTGTATTGTAAACCATTATGTAATGGTCGTGTGTAAACAGGATATTTTAGATTATCATTATTTGATAATCTACGTAAAGCTTTTTAAAACCTTTATCTATGAAATAAAGGTTATGGTTTGTTTTAAAAATGAATGCAGTCTTTGAAAAATGTCTCATATAGAGGTCAAAACCTCGCAACGAAATCAATTAATATGGAACGTTTTTAATCAATAAGAACGGGACATTTCACAAGGTATATTGGACCATTCAAGATTATTGATCGTGTCGGACCAGTAGCTTACCGACTTGAGTTACCTCAACAACTCGTGACTGTACATAACACTTTCCACGTCTCAAATTTGAAGAAATGTTTTGCTAAAGAAGATCTCACTATTCCGTTGGACGAAATCCAAATCAATGAAAAACTTCAATTCATTGAAGAACCCGTTGAAATAATGGATCGTGAGGTTAAGAGACTTAAACAAAACAAGATAACGATTGTTAAGGTTCGATGGAATGCTCGTAGAGGACCGGAGTTCACCTGGGAATGAGAAGATCAGATGAAGAAGAAGTACCCGTACTTATTTCCAGAAGATGAGCCAACACCTCCAATCTCTTAAAATTTCGGGACGAAATTTATTTAACGGGTAGGTACTGTAGTGACCCGAACTTTTCTGAACCTTTCTATGATTATATGTTTAATGAAAACTATATTTACATGATTAAATGTTTCCAACATGTTAAGCAATCAAACTTGTTAAGACTTGGTTAATTGAAACGGAAATTTTGTAAACGTCTGATTACCCAGTTTGACTAATGATTCACGAACGCTATAAGTTGTATATGACATGATGATACATAAATGAATAAATATATATGTTTAACATGATATAATGATCATCAAGTATCTCATTAAAATTAGTAACAATAAGTTATATACTTAAAAAGGAGACTATTGACGTATGAAACTCGAAACGATACATATAACGATTATCGTTATAACCACGTCTTACTAAATATATATGAAGCATATTAATACATTGTTATATTATATATAACATGATAATAAGATAATTAAATATATCATTAAGTGTATAAACAATGAACTACATAAGTAAAAACAAGACTACTAACTTAAGGATTTCGAAACGAGACATATATGTAACGATTATCGTTGTAACGACATTTAAATGTATATATCATATTAAGATATATTAATATATCATAATATCATGATAATATAATAATTTAAAATCTCATTTAATATTATAAACTTTGGGTTAACAACATTTAACAAGATCGTTAACCTAGAGGTCTCAAAACAACACTTACATGTAACGACTAACGATGACTTAACGACTCAGTTAAAATGTATATACATGTAGTGTTTTAATATGTATTCATACACTTTTGAAAGACTTCAAGACACTTATCAAAATACTTCTACTTAACAAAAATTCTTACAATTACATCCTCATTCAGTTTCATCAACAATTCTACTCGTATGCACCCGTATTCGTACTCGTACAATACACAGCTTTTAGATGTATGTACTATTGGTATATATACTCCAATGATTAGCTCTTAGCAGCCCATGTAAGTCACCTAACACATGTGGGAACCATCATTTGGCAACTAGCATGAAATATCTCATAAAATTACAAAAATATGAGTAATCATTCATGACTTATTTACATGAAAACAAAATTACATATCCTTTATATCTAATCCATACACCAACGACCAAAAACACCTACAAACACTTTCATTCTTCAATTTTCTTCATCTAATTGATCTCTCTCAAGTTCTATCTTCAAGTTCTAAGTGTTCTTCATAAATTCTACAAGTTCTAGTTACATAAAATCAAGAATACTTTCAAGTTTGCTAGCTCACTTCCAATCTTGTAAGGTGATCATCCAACCTCAAGAAATCTTTATTTCTTACAGTAGGTTATCATTCTAATACAAGGTAATAATCATATTCAAACTTTGGTTCAATTTCTATAACTATAACAATCTTATTTCAAGTGATGATCTTACTTGAACTTGTTTTCGTGTCATGATTCTGCTTCAAGAACTTTGAGCCATCCAAGGATCCGTTGAAGCTAGATCCATTTTTCTCTTTTCCACTAGGTTTATCCAAGGAACTTAAGGTAGTAATGATGTTCATAACATCATTCAATTCATACATAAAAAGCTACCATATTCGAAGTGGTAAACTAGTAATCACTAGAACATAGTTTAGTTAATTCTAAACTTGTTCGCAAATTAAGTTAATCCTTCTAACTACACTTTTAAAATCAACTATACATATGATCTATATCTATATTATATGCTAACTTAATGATTTAAAACCCGGAAACACGATAAACACCATAAAACCGGATTTACGCCGTCGTAGTTACAACCGGGGGCTGTTTTGGTTTGGATAATTAAAAACTATGAAAAAATTTGATTTAAAAGCTATACTTCTGGGAAAATGATTTTTCTTATGAACATGAAACCATATCCAAAAATCATGGTTAAACTCAAAGTGAAAGTATGTTTTTCAAAACAGTCATCAAGATGTCGTTCTTTCGACGGAAATGACTACCTCTTTCAAAAACGACTTGTAACTTGTATTTCCAACTATAAACCTAACCTTTTCTGTTTAGTTTCATAAATTCAAGTTCAATATGAAACCGTGGCCTCTTAAATCACTCAAAACGGATTAGAAACGAAGAAATGGCGAGCAAAACAAAATTGGTAAAAACTACTCATTTTAGCTACGTGAAAATTGGTAACAAATCTATTCCAACCATAACTTAATCAACTTGTATTGTATATTATGTAATCTTGAGATACCATAGACACGTATACAATGTTTTGACTTATCATGTCGACACATCTATATATATTTCGGAACAACCATAGACACTCTATATGTGAATGTTGGAGTTAGCTATACAGGGTTGAGGTTGATTCCAAAAAATATATAGTTTGAGTTGTGATCAATACTGAGATATGTATACACTGGGTTGTGGATTTATTCAAGATAATATATATCGATTTATTTCTGTACATCTAACTGTGGACAACTAGTTGTAGGTTACTAATGAGGACAGCTGACTTAATAAACTTAAAACATCAAAATGTATTAAAAGTGTTGTAAATATATTTTGAACATACTTTGATATATATGTACATATTTGTTATAGGTTCGTGAATCAACCAGTGGCCAAGTCTTACTTCCCGACGAAGTAAAAAATTTGTGAAAGTGAGTTATAGTCCCACTTTTAAAATCTAATATTTTTGGGATGAGAATACATGCAGGTTTTATAAATGATTTACAAAATAGACACAAGTACGTGAAACTACATTCTATGGTTGAATTATCGAAATCGAATATGCCCCTTTTTATTAAGTCTGGTAATCTAAGAATTAGGGAACAGACACCCTAATTGACGCGAATCCTAAAGATAGATCTATTGGGCCTAACAAACCCCATCCAAAGTACCGGATGCTTTAGTACTTCAAAATTTATATCATATCCGAAGGGTGTCCCGGAATGATGGGGATATTCTTAAATATACATCTTGTTAATGTCGGTTACCAGGTGTTCACCATATGAATGAATTTTATCTCTATGTATGGGATGTGTATTGAAATATCAAATCTTGTGGTCTATTATTATGATTTGATAATATATAGGTTAAACCTATAACTCACCAACATTTTTGTTGACGTTTTAAGCATGTTTATTCTCAGGTGATTATTAAGAGCTTCCGCTGTCGCATACTTAAATAAGGATGAGATTTGGAGTCCATGCTTGTATGATATTGTGTAAAAACTGCATTCAAGAAACTTATTTTGTTGTAACATATTTGTATTGTAAACCATTATGTAATGGTCGCGTGTAAACATGATATTTTAGATTATCATTATTTGATAATCTACGTAAAGCTTTTTAAACCTTTATTGATGAAATAAATATTATGGTTTGTTTTAAAATGAATGCAGTCTTTGAAAAACGTCTCATATAGAGGTCAAAACCTCGCAACGAAATAAATTAATATGGAATATTTTTAATCAATAAGAATGGGATATTTCTACTTTGGCTACTGGAAAGTTGATTTTCAGTTAGTTCAGTTCGAGTAGATGATTTTCCATTTAGGCCTCGTCTTAATCCGAGTTACGGTTTAGGATTTATGGCCCTCCGATAGTCACTACACCCTATTAACGTTGTGCTGAAATTTCTGACCTACTCGCACTTAAACCGTCGCCACGGTCAAAAGAAGACGAGTTAGGTTCTGAAAATTGGTCAGCTATTAGGGGACTCATATACGGAGCCATATCCACTGACCATGCATCTTTTCGATTTACGTAGAGGTCGTAGCAGCTGATCGAAGTCAGCCTATTGTTTCGATCTCTATTCTCGTCAAACTTACTTAGCTTTTATGATGATGTTATGGTCATTACGAGTTTATGGTTATGCCGTTTGGATTGACTAACACACCAGCTGTGTTCATGGACCTTATGAACCGAGTGTGTGGGCCATATCTTGACAAATTTGTCATTGTTTTCATCGATGACATACTTATTTACTCAAAGAATGATCAAGAGCACGAAGAACATTTGAGAAAAGTGCTAGAAGTATTGAGGAAAGAAAAACTGTACGCTAAGTTTTCAAAGTGTGCATTTTGGTTGGAAGAAGTTCAATTCCTCGGTCACATAGTGAAAAAAGAAGGTATCCAGGTGGACCCGGCAAAGATCGAAACCGTTGAAAAGTGGGAAATCCCAAAAACTCCGAAGCATATACGTCAATTTTTAGGATTGGCTGGTTACTACAGAAGATTCATCCAATATTTCTCCAAAATAGCAAAACCCTTGACTGCATTAACGCATAAAGGGAAGAAATTTGAATGGAAGGATGAACAAGAGAAGGCGTTTCAGTTATTGAAGAAAAAGCTAACTACGGCACCTATATTGTCATTGCCTGAAGGGAATGATGATTTTGTGATATATTGTGACGCCTCAAAGCAAGGTCTCGGTTGTGTATTAATGCAAAGAACGAAGGTAATTGCTTATGCGTCTAGACAATTGAAGATTCACGAGCAAAATTATACGATGCATGATTTGGAATTAGGCGCGGTTGTTTTTGCATTAAAGACTTGGAGGCACTACTTATATGGGGTCAAAAGTATTATATATACCGACCACAAAAGTCTTCAACACATATTTAATCAGAAACAACTGAACATGAGGCAGCGTAGGTGGATTGAATTGTTGAATGATTACGACTTTGAGATTCGTTACCACCGGGGGAAGGCAAATGTGGTAGCCGATGCCTTGAGTAGAAAGGACAGAGAACCCATTCGAGTAAAATCTATGAATATAACGATTCACAATAACCTTACTACTCAAATAAAGGAGGCGCAACAAGGAGTTTTAAAAGAGGGAAATTTAAAGAATGAAATACCCAAAGGATCGGAGAAGCATCTTAATATTCGGGAAGATGGAACCCGGTATAGGGCTGAAAGGATTTGAGTACCAAAATTTAGAGATATGAGAGAAATGGTACTTAGAGAAGCTCATAAAACCAGATACTCAATACATCTTGGAACGGGGAAGATGTACAAGGATCTCAAGAAACATTTTTGGTGGCCAGGTATGAAAGTCGATGTTGCTAAATACGTAGGGGAATGTTTGACGTGTTCTAAGGTCAAAGCAGAGCATCAAAAACCATCAGGTCTACTTCAACAACCCGAAATCCCGGAATGGAAATGGGAAAACATTACCATGGATTTCATCACTAAATTGCCAAGGACTGCAAGTGGTTTTGATACTATTTGGGTAATAGTTGATCGTCTCACCAAATCAGCACACTTCCTGCCAATAAGAGAAGATGACAAGATGGAGAAGTTAGCACGACTGTATTTGAAGGAAGTCGTTTCTAGACATGGAATACCAATCTCTATTATCTCTGATAGGGATGGCAGATTTATTTCAAGATTCTGGCAGACATTACAGCAAGCATTAGGAACTCGTCTAGACATGAGTACTGCCTATCATCCACAAACTGATGGGCAGAGTGAAAGGATGATACAAACGCTTGAAGACATGCTACGAGCATGTGTTATTGATTTCGGAAACAGTTGGGATCGACATCTACCGTTAGCAGAATTTTTCTACAACAATAGCTACCATTTAAGCATTGATATGGCTTCATTTGAAGCACTTTATGGTAGAAAGTGCAGGTCTCCGATTTGTTGGAGTGAAGTGGGGGATAGACAGATTACGGGTCCGGAGATAATACAAGAAACTACTGAGAAGATCATCCAAATTCAACAACGGTTGAAAACCGCCCAAAGTCGACAAAAGAGCTACGCCGACATTAAAAGAAAAGATATAGAATTTGAAATTGGAGAGATGGTCATGCTTAAGGTTTCACCTTGGAAAGGTGTTGTTCGATTTGATAAACGAGGGAAATTAAATCCAAGGTATATTGGACCATTCAAGATTATTGATCGTGTCGGACCAGTAGCTTACCGACATGAGTTACCTCAACAACTCGCGGCTGTACATAACACTTTCCACGTCTCGAATTTGAAGAAATGTTTTGCTAAAGAAGATCTCACTATTCCGTTGGATGAAATCCAAATCAATGAAAAACTTCAATTCATTGAAGAACCCGTTGAAATAATGGATCGTGAGGTTAAGAGACTTAAACAAAACATGATACCGATTGTTAAGGTTTGATGGAATGCTCGTAGAGGACCGGAGTTCACCTGGGAACGAGAAGATCAGATGAAGAAGAAGTACCCGTACTTATTTCCAGAAGATGAGCCAACACCTCCAATCTCTTAAAATTTCGGGACGGAATTTATTTAACGGGTAGGTACTGTAGTGTAACGACCCGGATTTTTCCGATCGTTTTACACTTATAAGATTAATATTTACATAAATTAAACCTTACCAACATGATAAGCAATCTAAATTGTTGAGACTTATGTTTTTGAAAAGAGTTTTACACAACGTTTGACCGTCCAATTTGACCGATGATATCACGAACTATATAACATACGATAATTATACGTTTGTGTATATATATGTATTTTTATATATTTAACATGATCTAAGAATGTTTTAACATCTCATTGTGTACTAATAACAATGAGTTATAAGTATATTTTGAGACTACTAACTTAAGTTTTCAAAACGATAACTATATGTGACGTTCTTCGACTTAAATACTTAAAACTTATAATGCTTATACATGTATCGTATAGATATGTATTTTATCACTTTTAAAGGATTTATATACATAAAACAATATAAGTATATTTACAAAAGATAGCTATATTTGAATCCTCATTCCGTTTTCTCAAGATTTCTATACGTACATCTAGGGTATATGTACCCGTATCATACCCAGCTTCTATACGTATTTACTATTGGTTTATACACATCAAATCAACATTCTAATCAACACCTAATCAGCCCTTGTTCATGCCCTCAAGGAGAGGTAATTAGAATTGGAAGCTAGCATAGATTTTTATACAAAATAACAAAATTAGGAATCTTTTCTTTCTTTATAAACTAAAAACGTTTTTATGAATGAACACCATTTCTTCACCCCATTTTCTCATACTTACACTCCCATTTCTCTCTCAAAATACTCTTAACTTCATACTTGATCATCTCCAAGCATTTTCCCCATCATTTAGCTTCAAAAACAACCCTTAATCATCATAAGAAAAACCATACAAGAACACTTCAATAATCCTTCCAAAAATACAAGTTTACTTCCAACCTTTCAATCCAACTCCACCACTCTTTTGATTCTAAGATTTTTCTCATCTCTTACAGTAACTTTGTCCAAGTAACTTGAGGTAGTAACCCTATTCACAATCTTATTCAATTCATATTCATATAGCTATCTTATTTTGTGGTATAAAATTTTAACAACAAGAACATAGTTTGAATGATTTCAAACTTGTTCGCAAACTAAATAGATCCTTCTAACTTGACTTTTAAAACACTTCAAGACCTGTAATATATCATAATGATATGCTAACTTAACAAGATATAACTTGGTTTTACAAAGAACACCTTAAAAACTGAATCTACGTCGTCGGAGCGCAACCGGGGGCTGTTTTGGGTTGGATAATTAAAAACCATCTTAAGCTTTGAATTGGAAGTTCATATTCTGGAAAAATGATATTTCTTATGAATATGTTAACACATAAAAATTTCATGGTTTAACTCAAAGTGTAAGTATTTTTAGAAAAATGATCATTAAATGTTGTTTTTATGATGGAAAATGATCACTTTCATAAGTTTCACCAAAGTTTGACCTATAACCTGTGATTTCGAATACAACCTAAGGTATTTTCAGTTCATATTCTTAAAATTTGACTCGATCCAAGGAAGTGGCAAGTTGAACCAACAAAAACGGAGTTGTAATGAAGAAACTACGACTAAAACAAGATCGGGTATGCGAAGCTAGTTTAGCTACGAAAATATTTGGAGAAAAATTAAATTAATCATATATTTCTAATTAATATGGTATTTCATATATATTTACTTATGATTTGATTTTATATATTTCAGGACCACCCGTAAACAACACGAGAAGATTAATCATAAGACCTCATGATTGTACGCAACACGTCATTTGACAACACGGTACTTTATGTACGCAACACGTCATTTGACAACATGGTACCATGGGTCAAGATTAATTCTGATCAATACGAATACTATGGGGTCTTTATTTATTTTATTGAGCAACTAATTGTGGACCACTAACATCGGACTGCTAACTACGGACTAAGAAAATATTAAAAGTATTAAAAGTATATATATATATAACGATTACTTAAAAAGAAAATATGTTGATATATTATATATATGGTTAGGTTCGTGATATCTATCGGAGACCAAGTCGTGATAAATACCTTCAAGGCAAAAGTGAGCATATAGTCTCACTTTTAAACTCTAAATATTTCGGGATGAGAATACATGCATTTTATGATTTACGTTATGGACACAAGTGATTAAAAATATATATTCTACGTTGAGTTGTACCACTGGCATACTTCCCTGTAACTTGGTAACTACTATTTACATGAGGTATTGTAAACGCGAATCCTGTTGATAGATCTATCGGGCCTGACAACCCCAACCGGACTGGACGACCAGTATTCAACGGTTGCACAGTACTTCGTTTCGGTAACTACACTTGGTACGGTGTAGTAAGATTTCATAATAAAGGGAATATGCGACGTTGATTAAATGTTAAGTATGGTTATCAAGTGCTCAACAACTTAGAATATTTTTTATTAAAACGTTTATATATGAAATCTTGTGGTCTATATTCATAACGCTGCCGGCATTAAACCTATATCTCACCAACTTTATGTTGACGTTTTAAGCATGTTTATTCTCAGGTGATAACTAAAAGCTTCCGCTGCAACATGTTGAATTTAAGCAAGATCTTGAGTATGCATATTTGTGTCAAAAATAAAACTGCATATCGGAGGATTTGTAATGTAAAATATGTTGGAGGTCGTATTGTTATTATCACATGTAAAGTTTGTAAGTCTAAGATTATCGCTAAACGATAATCATTATTAAGTTGTTTAAACCTTGTATTTGTAATAAAAGCTATGGTTTGTACTGTAAAAACGAATGCAGTTTTTGAAAAATGTCGCATATAGAGGTCAATACCTCGCGATGAAATCATATGTTATTGTATTCGTCCTTATGGTTAAGGTCGGGTTATGACATGTGGTATCAGAGCGTTGGTCTTAGAGAACCAGAAAATTTGCATTAGTGTGTCTTATCGAGTTTGTTTGGATGCATTAGTGAGTCTGGACTTTGACCGTGTTTGATTTCAAAAACTATTGCTTATCCTTGTTGGTTAAAAATTAATATGTAAATATTATGTGGTATTAACGTGCTAGTTGTTATGTGATAGATGTCTGGCTTAGAACTTATTATCACATTCAGCGACTCCGAACCAGAATCTTCAGATGGTGTTCCAGTCATTAACCTATCCGATGATGAAAACGACACCTTTGGGGAAGACTCACAAGTTCCGGATGAATCAACTGAAGAGGAACCAGAAAGTGATCCTGAGGAGGAAGAAATACAGGAAATTACGAAAGACAAGTTCGAACGAGGAAAGAAACGAAAGGCTACTGAAATGGAAAATCCAAATCCCGAGTCTAGAGAGGATGTTGTGGCACCAACTCCACCAGATACTTCCACACCTATTCCCGCTATTCCTATTAGTCCTACCCCGACATCCAGTTCTTCGGTTCCTCAGCCAAAACGCAGGGAGACAACCAAGATAACCTTTAAGCGATTTCTTTGAACACAAACGCTTTGGGTTAAATGATGCGCTGTTGTTTTAAACCATGGGATCATATAATGTTTTGTATAATATTACTAGTGTGGTTTGCTTAATGTTTGATGTAAGATAAGCATATGTAAAATGGTGAAGTGTGAAATGCAATAATTTTCCATGGTTAAGTATTATTTGGGTGGTAGTAATTGATTTTTGTACTAAGCTATTAAGTATGAACTTTAACGGGTAGGTACTACCCTAGATATAATTATAAAACGCTAATAAGAAGAAAAGGCTTTTATAATAATAACTGGTTCATATTATTAATAAGCTATGATGTACTGTAAATACATACTACATCTATAATATTCCATGTGAATAATTATTTTTTTTTCATTCTTGTTGAAGATTATGGCGCGATTGAACCGAATGACGGAACAAGAAATCCAGGAACTCATCAATCAGCGAGTGAACGACAGAATGTTATGGGTCGAGGCTGCAAGAGGTGCTGCAGTTAACCCAAATCCTCGTGTGGGGTGCACTTACAAAACTTTTCAAGGTTGCAAGCCCTCATCATTCAGTATAACAGAAGGACCGGTTGGTTTAACCCGGTGGATCGAAAAGATTGAGTCTGTGTTTAAAATCAGTGGTTGTATTGAGAAGGACATGACCAAGTATGCATCGTGCACCCTACAAGATAGTGCACTCACGTGGTGGAAAAACTATGTGAAGGCCGTAGGAGGAGATGTAGCTTATGATACTCCTTGGGAAGAATTCAAAACAATGCTAATCAACGAATATTGTCCAAGGAATGAGGTTAGGAAGTTGGAAGCTGAATTACGAAGCCTGAAAGTTGTTGGTACTGAACTCACCAACTATAATCAGCGATTCATGGAATTAGCTTTGCTATGTCCCGAATTGGTACCAACCGAAGAACGGAAGATTGAACTGTACAAAGACGGTTTGCCTAAAAAGGTCAAGGCAAATGTTACAGCATCCAAACCCAAGACTATTCATGAAGCTATCACCATGGCGAACGAGTTGATGGACCAGATTATTCTGGATAAGAACACCGATGTCTAGACATCGGGAAATAAAAGAAAGTGGGAAGGTAATCATCAACAATCCAACAAGAAACAAGAAACCACGCAAGGTGCGGGTAGCGGTTCAAACTCAGGTTACAAAGGACGAAATCCTTTATGTAACAGCTGCCACAAACATCACTCTGGTTATTGTAATGTGGTGTGCAACAAATGTAATCAAAAAGGTCATCTTGCTGAAGATTGTAGGGTTCCCGCTACAAATACAAACGGTACCAAGACTCCTGCCACCAATGCAAATAGAACTGCCTTGGCCACTGTTACTTGTTATGGGTGTGGGAAACAGGGTCATTATAAGAGTCAGTGCCCGAATCCAGAGAAGAATAACGGATCTGCACGTGGAAGAGCATTTGTTATTAATGCTAGAGAGGCGTATGAAGACCCGGAGCTTGTTACGGGTACGTTTACCATTAATAACTTATCCGCATCTATTATATTTGATACTGGTGCCGATAGAAGTTACGTGTGTAGAGACTTTCACGCTAAATTGAATTGTTCATCATTACCTCTAGATGCTAAGTACATGATTGAGTTAGCTAATGGTAAACTAATTAAAGCCAATAAAATTTGCCGTGATTGTAAAATAAATTTAGCCGGAGAAACATTTAAGATTGATTTGATACCCGTAGAATTAGGAAGTTTTGATGTAATAGTCAGCATGGACTGGATGTCCAAAATAGGAGCTGAAGTTGTGTGCGCCAAGAAGGCAATTCGCATTCCTCGTAAGGATAAAATGCCAGTAATGATTTATGGAGAGAAGGGTAACTCAAAGCTAAAACTCATTAGTTGTTTGAAAGCTCAAAAGTGCTTGAAGAAAGGGTGCTATGCTATCCTAGCGCATGTTAATAAAGTCGAAACGAAGGAAAAAGTAAAGAGCATCAACGACGTGCGTGTGGCAAGAGATTTTCCTGAAGTATTTCCGGGAAGAGTTGCCGGGATTACCTCCATTTAGATCTGTAGAATTTCAAATAGATCTAGTACCAGGAGCTGCACCAGTGGCTCGTGCTCCATATAGACTTGCACCATCTGAGATGAAAGAGTTACAAAGCCAGTTACAAGAATTACTGGACCGTGGTTTCATTCGACCGAGCACTTCACCGTGGGGAGCTCCGATTTTATTCGTCAAGAAGAAAGACGGATCTTTCCGAATGTGTATAGATTATCGTGAATTAAATAAGTTAACTATCAAGAATCGGTATCCACTACCGAGAATTGATGACTTATTTGATCAATTGCAAGGATCATGTGTTTACTCAAAAATCGACCTAAGGTCGGGCTATCATCAACTACGCGTCAAAGAATAAGAAATTTCGAAAACTGCTTTTCGGACACGCTACGGTCATTATGAATTTTTGGTCATGCCGTTTGGGTTGACTAATGCGCCAGCTGTATTCATGGACCTCATGAATCGAGTTTGTAGTTCGTATTTAGATAAGTTTGTTATCGTTTTCATTGACGATATTCTTATCTATTCCAAGAGTGAGCAAGAGCATGAGCAGCATTTAAGTTTGGTATTAGAATTGTTAAGAAAAGAACAATTATACGCCAAATTTTCTAAGTGTGCGTTTTGGTTGAAAGAAGTGCAATTTCTTGGCCATGTTGTTAGTAGCAAAGGAATTCAGGTTGACCCAGCTAAAATTGAGGCCATTGAAAAATGGGAGACTCCTAAGACACCAACGCAGATACGCCAATTTTTGGGTTTAGCCGGTTATTATAGAAGGTTTATTCAAGATTTTTCCCGAATAGCTAAACCATTGACAGCGTTAACACAAAAAGGGAAGAAGTACGAATGGACCTTTGAGCAGGAGAGTGCATTTCAATTACTCAAGAAGAAGTTGACCACGGCACCTATTTTATCGTTACCTGAAGGGAACGATGATTTTGAGATATATTGTGACGCTTTGCGACAAGGTTTTGGTTGCGTCCTTATGCAACGAAAGAAAGTTATTGCATACGCATCCCGACAATTGAAGATTCACGAGCGGAATTATACGACGCATGATCTAGAATTGGGGGCAGTAGTGTTTGCATTGAAGATATGGAGACACTATTTATATGGAGTTAAATGCACTGTGTTTACTGATCATAAAAGCCTTCAACATATTTTCGATCAGAAACAGCTGAACATGAGGCAACGTAGGTGGGTCGAGCTGATAAACGACTACGATTGTGAGATTCGCTATCATCCCGGGAAAGCGAATGTAGTGGCCGACACTTTAAGCAGAAAGGAACGGGAACCAATTCGAGTACGAGCGATGAACATAAAAATTCGCATGAATCTCAACTCACAAATCAAAGAGGCTCAACGAGAAGCTCTTACTAAAGAAAACATAGGAAATGAAATAATGAAGAAGTATGAGAAGCAACTCGTTATACGAGAAGACGGAATTCGATATTTTGCAAACCGTATTTGGGTACCGAAGTTGGGTGGATTAAGGAAGTTGATATTGAATGAGGCGCACAAGACAAGATACTCGATACATCCTGGAGTTGGAAAGATGTACCAAGATCTTAAGACGCATTATTGGTGGCCTAATTTAAAGACAGACGTTGCAACGTATGTTGGGGAATGTTTAACTTGTTCTAAAGTTAAAGCAGAACACCAGAAGCCGTCAGGGTTACTTCAACAACCAGAAATCCCAGAATGGAAATGGGATGGTATTACCATGGATTTCATCACAAAGTTACCTAAGACTGTATGGGGTTATGACACCATTTGGGTAATAGTTGATCGTCTCACCAAATCTGCACATTTCTTGCCTATAAAGGAAACAGATAGAATGGAGAAACTATTACGACTGTACATAAAGGAAATTGTTTCAAGGCACGGAATACCTATTTCCATTATATCCGATCGTGATAGTAGATTTACATCAAAGTTCTGGCAATCACTACAGGAGGCCCTAGGAACTCGTTTGGATATGAGTACCGTATATCATTCGCAAACTGACGGGCAGAGTGAAAGAACAATTCAGACTCTTGAAGACATGCTTAGGGCATGTGTGATCGATTTTGGAAACGGATGGGATAAATATCTACCATTAGCAGAATTCTCGTATAATAATAGTTATCATGCGAGCATTAAAGCTGCACCATTCGAAGCACTGTATGGAAGGAAGTGTAGATCCCCTATCTGTTGGAACGAAGTAGGAGATCGACAATTAACTGGACCCGAGATCATCCATGAAACTACTGAGAAGATAGTGCAAATCAAGGAGAAATTGAAAACAGCCCGTAGTCGCCAAAAGAGCTACGCCGATGTCCGAAGGAAACCATTAGAGTTTCAGATCGGTGACATGGTTATGTTAAAGGTGTCACCTTGGAAAGGTGTAATACGTTTTGGAAAAATGGGTAAACTGAACCCAAGGTATGTAGGCACGTTCAAGATCATCGAACGCATTGGACCGGTAGCTTATCGACTCGAGTTACCACAACAACTCATCGGGGTACATAATTCATTTCACGTCTCAAACCTCAAGAAATGTCTTGCAAAGGAAGATCTCACCATTCCTCTTGAAGAAATCCAAGTCGACGAGAAACTACAATTCATAGAAGAACCAGTCGAAATCATGGACCGTGAAGTTAAACAACTCAAGCAGAGCAACATACCAATCGTCAAGGTTCGTTGGAATGCTCGAAGAGGTCCCGAGTTTACTTGGGAACTAGAGGATTGGATGAAACAAAAGTACCCACATTTGTTTCCCGAGAACGCAAAATAGGTACAACTTTAAAATTTCGGGACGAAATTTATTTAACGGGTAGGTACTGTAACGACCCGGATTTTTCCGATCGTTTTACACTTATAAGATTAATATTTACATAAATTAAACCTTACCAACATGATAAGCAATCTAAATTGTTGAGACTTATGTTTTTGAAAAGAGTTTTACACAACGTTTGACCGTCCAATTTGACCGATGATATCACGAACTATATAACATACGATAATTATACGTTTGTGTATATATATGTATTTTTATATATTTAACATGATCTAAGAATGTTTTAACATCTCATTGTGTACTAATAACAATGAGTTATAAGTATATTTTGAGACTACTAACTTAAGTTTTCAAAACGATAACTATATGTGACGTTCTTCGACTTAAATACTTAAAACTTATAATGCTTATACATGTATCGTATAGATATGTATTTTATCACTTTTAAAGGATTTATATACATAAAACAATATAAGTATATTTACAAAAGATAGCTATATTTGAATCCTCGTTCCGTTTTCTCAAGATTTCTATACGTACATCTAGGGTATATGTACCCGTATCATACCCAGCTTCTATACGTATTTACTATTGGTTTATACACATCAAATCAACATTCTAATCAACACCTTATCAGCCCTTGTTCATGCCCTCAAGGAGAGGTAATTAGAATTGGAAGCTAGCATAGATTTTTATACAAAATAACAAAATTAGGAATCTTTTCTTTCTTTATAAACTAAAAACGTTTTTATGAATGAACACCATTTCTTCACCCCATTTTCTCATACTTACACTCCCATTTCTCTCTCAAAATACTCTTAACTTCATACTTGATCATCTCCAAGCATTTTCCCCATCATTTAGCTTCAAAAACAACCCTTAATCATCATAAGAAAAACCATACAAGAACACTTCAATAATCCTTCCAAAAATACAAGTTTACTTCCAACCTTTCAATCCAACTCCACCACTCTTTTGATTCTAAGATTTTTCTCATCTCTTAGAGTAACTTTGTCCAAGTAACTTGAGGTAGTAACCCTATTCACAATCTTATTCAATTCATATTCATATAGCTATCTTATTTTGTGGTATAAAATTTTAACAACAAGAACATAGTTTGAATGATTTCAAACTTGTTCGCAAACTAAATAGATCCTTCTAACTTGACTTTTAAAACACTTCAAGACCTGTAATATATCATAATGATATGCTAACTTAACAAGATATAACTTGGTTTTACAAAGAACACCTTAAAAACTGAATCTACGTCGTCGGAGTGCAACCGGGGGCTGTTTTGGGTTGGATAATTAAAAACCATCTTAAGCTTTGAATTGGAAGTTCATATTCTGGAAAAATGATATTTCTTATGAATATGTTAACACATAAAAATTTCATGGTTTAACTCAAAGTGTAAGTATTTTTAGAAAAATGATCATTAAATGTTGTTTTTATGATGGAAAATGATCACTTTCATAAGTTTCACCAAAGTTTGACCTATAACCTGTGATTTCGAATACAACCTAAGGTATTTTCAGTTCATATTCTTAAAATTTGACTCGATCCAAGGAAGTGTCAAGTTGAACCAACAAAAACGGAGTTGTAATGAAGAAACTACGACTAAAACAAGATCGGGTATGCGAAGCTAGTTTAGCTACGAAAATATTTGGAGAAAAATTAAATTAATCATATATTTCTAATTAATATGGTATTTCATATATATTTACTTATGATTTGATTTTATATATTTCAGGACCACCCGTAAACAACACGAGAAGATTAATCATAAGACCTCATGATTGTACGCAACACGTCATTTGACAACACGGTACTTTATGTACGCAACACGTCATTTGACAACATGGTACCATGGGTCAAGATTAATTCTGATCAATACGAATACTATGGGGTCTTTATTTATTTTATTGAGTAATTAATTGTGGACCACTAACATCGGACTGCTAACTACGGACTAAGAAAATATTAAAAGTATTAAAAGTATATATATATATATATATATATATATATATATATATATATATATATATATATATATATATATATATATATATATATATATATATATATATATATATATATATATATATATATATAACGATTACTTAAAAAGAAAATATGTTGATATATTATATATATGGTTAGGTTCGTGATATCTATCGGAGACCAAGTCGTGATAAATACCTTCAAGGCAAAAGTGAGTATATAGTCCCACTTTTAAACTCTAAATATTTCGGGATGAGAATACATGCATTTTATGATTTACGTTATGGACACAAGTGATTAAAAATATATATTCTACGTTGAGTTGTACCACTGGCATACTTCCCTGTAACTTGGTAACTACTATTTACATGAGGTATTGTAAACGCGAATCCTGTTGATAGATCTATCGGGCCTGATAACCCCAACCGGACTGGACGACCAGTATTCAACGGTTGCACAGTACTTCGTTTTAGTAACTACACTTGGTACGGTGTAGTAAGATTTCATAATAAAGGGAAAATGCGACGTTGATTAAATGTTAAGTATGGTTATCAAGTGCTCAACAACTTAGAATATTTTTTATTAAAACGTTTATATATGAAATCTTGTGGTCTATATTCATAACGCTGCCGGCATTAAACCTATATCTCACCAACTTTATGTTGACGTTTTAAGCATGTTTATTCTCAGGTGATAACTAAAAGCTTCCGCTGCAACATGTTGAATTTAAGCAAGATCTTGAGTATGCATATTTGTGTCAAAAATAAAACTGCATATTGGAGGATTTGTAATGTAAAATATGTTGGAGGTCGTATTGTTATTATCACATGTAAAGTTTGTAAGTCTAAGATTATCGCTAAACGATAATCATTATTAAGTTGTTTAAACCTTGTATTTGTAATAAAAGCTATGGTTTGTATTGTAAAAACGAATGCAGTTTTTGAAAAATGTCGCATATAGAGGTCAATACCTCGCGATGAAATCATATGTTATTGTATTCGTCCTTATGGTTAAGGTCGGGTTATGACATGTAGTGACCCGAACTTTTCCGAACCTTTCTATGATTATATGTTTAATGAAAACTATATTTACATGATTAAATGTTTCCAACATGTGAAGCAATCAAACTTGTTAAGACTTGGTTAATTGAAACGGAAATTTTTTAAACGTCTGATTACCCAGTTTGACCAATGATTCACGAACGCTATAAGTTGTATATGACATGATGATACATAAATGAATAAATATATATGTTTAACATGATATAATGATCATCAAGTATCTCATTAAAATTAGTAACAATAAGTTATATACTTAAAAAGGAGACTATTGACGTATGAAACTCGAAACGATACATATAACGATTATCGTTATAACCACGTCTTACTAAATATATATGAAGCATATTAATACATTGTTATATTATATATAACATGATAATAAGATAATTAAATATATCATTAAGTGTATAAACAATGAACTACATAAGTAAAAACAAGACTACTAACTTAAGGATTTCGAAACGAGACATATATGTAACGATTATCGTTGTAACGACATTTAAATGTATATATCATATTAAGATATATTAAGATATCATAATATCATCATAATATAATAATTTAAAATCTCATTTAATATTATAAACTTTGGGTTAACAACATTTAACAAGATCGTTAACCTAAAGGTCTCAAAACAACACTTACATGTAACGACTAACGATGACTTAACGACTCAGTTAAAATGTATATACATGTAGTGTTTTAATATGTATTCATACACTTTTGAAAGACTTCAAGACACTTATCAAAATACTTCTACTTAACAAAAATGCTTACAATTACATCCTCATTCAGTTTCATCAACAATTCTACTCGTATGCACCCGTATTCATACTCGTACAATACACAACTTTTAGATGTATGTACTATTGGTATATATACTCCAATGATTAGCTCTTAGCAGCCCATGTAAGTCACCTAACACATGTGGGAACCATCATTTGGCAACTAGCATGAAATATCTCATAAAATTAAAAAAATATGAGTAATCATTCATGACTTATTTACATGAAAACAAAATTACATATCCTTTATATCTAATCCATACACCAACGACCAAAAACACCTACAAAAACTTTCATTCTTCAATTTTCTTCATCTAATTGATCTCTCTCAAGTTCTATCTTCAAGTTCTAAGTGTTCTTCATAAATTCTACAAGTTCTAGTTACATAAAATCAAGAATACTTTCAAGTTTGCTAGCTCACTTCCAATCTTGTAAGGTGATCATCCAACCTCAAGAAATCTTTGTTTCTTACAGTAGGTTATCATTCTAATACAAGGTAATAATCATATTCAAACTTTGGTTCAATTTCTATAACTATAACAATCTTATTTTAAGTGATGATCTTACTTGAACTTGTTTTCGTGTCATGATTCTGCTTCAAGAACTTTGAGCCATCCAAGGATCCGTTGAAGCTAGATCCATTTTTTTCTTTTCCACTAGGTTTATCCAAGGAACTTAAGGTAGTAATGATGTTCATAACATCATTCAATTCATACATAAAAAGCTACCATATTCGAAGTGGTAAACTAGTAATCACTAGAACATAGTTTAGTTAATTCTAAACTTGTTCGCAAATAAAGTTAATCCTTCTAACTACACTTTTAAAATCAACTATACATATGATCTATATCTATATTATATGCTAACTTAATGATTTAAAACCCGGAAACACGATAAACACCATAAAACCGGATTTACGCCGTCGTAGTTACAACCGGGGGCTGTTTTGGTTTGGATAATTAAAAACTATGAAAAACTTTGATTTAAAAGCTATACTTCTGGGAAAATGATTTTTCTTATGAACATGAAACCATATCCAAAAATCATGGTTAAACTCAAAGTGAAAGTATGTTTTTCAAAACAGTCATCAAGATGTCGTTCTTTCGACGGAAATGACTACCTCATTAAAAAATGACTTGTAACTTGTATTTTCGACTATAAACCTATACCTTTTCTGTTTAGTTTCATAAAGTCAAGTTCAATATGAAACCGTGGCCTCTTAAATCACTCAAAACGGATTAGAAACGAAGAAATGGCGAGCAAAACAAAATTGGTAAAAACTACTCATTTTAGCTACGTGAAAATTGGTAACAAATCTATTCCAACCATAACTTAATCAACTTGTATTGTATATTATGTAATCTTGAGATACCATAGACACGTATACAATGTTTCGACCTATCATGTCGACACATCTATATATATTTCGGAACAACCATAGACACTCTATATGTGAATGTTGGAGTTAGCTATACAGGGTTGACGTTGATTCCAAAATATATATAGTTTGAGTTGTGATCAATATTGAGATATGTATACACCGGGTTGTGGATTGATTCAAGATAATATATATCGATTTATTTCTGTACATCTAACTGTGGACAACTAGTTGTAGGTTACTAACGAGGACAGCTGACTTAATAAACTTAAAACATCAAAATGTATTAAAAGTGTTGTAAATATATTTTGAACATACTTTGATATATATGTACATATTTGTTATAGGTTCGTGAATCGACCAGTGGCCAAGTCTTACTTCCCGACGAAGTAAAAAATTTGTGAAAGTGAGTTATAGTCCCACTTTTAAAATCTAATATTTTTGGAATGAGAATACATGCAGGTTTTATAAATGATTTACAAAATAGACACAAGTACGTGAAACTACATTCTATGGTTGAATTATCGAAATTGAATATGCCCCTTTTTATTAAGTCTGGTAATCTAAGAATTAGGGAACAGACACCCTAATTGACGCGAATCCTAAAGATAGATCTATTGGGCCTAACAAACCCCATCCAAAGTACCGGATGCTTTAGTACTTCAAAATTTATATCATATCCGAAGGGTGTCCCGGAATGATGGGGATATTCTTAAATATACATCTTGTTAATGTCGGTTACCAGGTGTTCACCATATGAATGAATTTTATCTCTATGTATGGGATGTGTATTGAAATATGAAATCTTGTGGTCTATTATTATGATTTGATAATATATAGGTTAAACCTATAACTCACCAACATTTTTGTTGACGTTTTAAGCATGTTTATTCTCAGGTGATTATTAAGAGCTTCCGCTGTCGCATACTTAAATAAGGATGAGATTTGGAGTCCATGCTTGTATGATATTGTGTAAAAACTGCATTCAAGAAACTTATTTTGTTGTAACATATTTGTATTGTAAACCATTATGTAATGGTCGCGTGTAAACATGATATTTTAGATTATCATTATTTGATAATCTACGTAAAGCTTTTTAAACCTTTATTGATGAAATAAAGGTTATGGTTTGTTTTAAAATGAATGCAGTCTTTGAAAAACGTCTCATATAGAGGTCAAAACCTCGCAACGAAATCAATTAATATGGAATGTTTTTAATCAATAAGAATGGGATATTTCTACCTTGGCTACTGGAAAGTTGATTTTAAGTTAGTTCGGTTCGAGTAGATGATTTTCCGTTTAGGCATCGTCTTAATCTGAGTTACGGTTTAGGATTTATGGCCCTCTGATAGTCACTACACCCTATTAACGTTGTGCTGAAATTTCTGACCTACTCGCACTTAAACCGTCGCCACGGTCAAAAGAAGACGAGTTAGGTTCTGAAAATTGGTCAGCTGTTAGGGGACTCATATACGGAGCCATATCCACTGACCATGCGTCTTTTTGATTTACGTAGAGGTCGTAGCAGCGGATCGAAGTCAGCCTATTGTTTCGATCTCTATTCTCGTCAAACTTACTTAGCTTTTATGATGATGAATGATGATGATGATGACACTTAAACTTATTTTATGCACTATTAGAATTTATAAAGACAACCTACTGATCTAGTAACATTTGATTTAGGTTGACGACCTTTCGGACCGACTTACTACTTGCGTACTTTCATTACCGACTTTACCGCTTTTATCACTGTGAGTTATAGCATCCCTTTTTACTTTAATTATTTTAGGACTGAGAATACATGCGCTTTTTACGTTTTACATACTAGGCATGAGTACTTAAACTTTATATGTGTGTGGGTTATACAACGGCATAAACATTCCCCTTAGCACGGTAACGTTTAGTCATTGGTTTTTGAACCGGTGAATGCGAATCTTAGATATGGATCCATAAGGTTTGACATCCCCACTCGGGCTAGTCGCGCTAGCATTTACCGGGTGTTTAATACTTCGTGAACATACGCACTCGCCAAGTGTACTTTCAGGGGGTTATAAATGTTAAGTCTAGTTACCGGGTGCCCACGGTTATGCATATACTTTTCATACTGTTTTGATACGCTGTTGCAGCACTGAAATCTCGTGGCCTATCTTACGTTACTATTACAACTTAAACTATAGCTCACCAACTTTCATGTTGACTTTTTAAGCATGTATTTCTCAGGTGCCTAGAGGTTTATTGCTTCCGCTGTTAGACTTGATGTCATGCTGTTATTGAATTGCTGTTATGGACCTACTGTACTAGTTATCCGCTGCATTACTAGAGATGTCTCAAATTATGAAACTTATGTTTTGCATTCGTAAACTTATGTTATTTTGGAGCAATGGTTTGTAATAAGTCTTATCACATGTTATCTTTGTAAAACGTTATCTTTTAATGAATGCAAATCAGTTTTCAAACAACATATAGTGTTTGACCTTGTGATGATCCTGTTGTTGATGATCCGTACATGATGGTTTTGTACAGGGCGTCACAGTTGGTATCAGAGCATTGGTTGTAGGGAATTAGGTTGCATTAGTGAGTCTAGACCGGACCTAAGTAGGATTCACTAATAGGACTAATCTACAACTAGCTTGTTTACTTGTTTCTGCGAGACTTACTGCATGCTTTGCCTACTTTCTGCTGTATGATCTTACTGCACGCTATTGCTTATCTTTACTGCCATGCGAACTTGCTGTATGCCTATTTCTGCCTTTGCATGATTACTATCTGATTTCACATGTTATCTCTGATTAGTACTGATTACCATGCTAGGTTGCTATAGTGCCTAATACTTGCTTGCTTATGACTTACTGATATGGAAAATTTATTTTCCTTGTTCAGATGTTGGATATTCCACCTGTCATTATTTTGGGCAGCGATTCAGACTCGTCAGCCACCTCACCTATTGCTGCTACTGATACACAGATCCCGTTAACCAGTGACCCCGGCGCTTCATCCTCCAGAACCAGCAGCCATACACCTGTACCAGTGGTTACCGCAGTCGGAGCCCAGGACCCTCTGGAAATTCCAGCTCCAGTTGCCCCGGTACCTCAGGAGCCACAGCCCTGCCCCGGTGGTGTTGTGATTCCCGGGGAATACGGGGACGTTCCGTTCCGTAATGAGCATAACCATTGGTGCCGACGCCTTCCTGATGGACGTGTCATACCGATCCCACCTTTCAGATACCAGATCATGACTACCGGTGGCCGATCGCTGCCACCCCCAGCTGATTCATCATCCGACGACTCATCCATAGACAACACTAGTGGCAACGACTCCAACGAGGAGAACCTTGATGATACACCTATGCAGCCACCCTCCACCCCGCCGAAGAAGCGATACCGTTTCGATGGCACCGTTATTCCGGGGATCAACGGAGGTCGAGCGTTCACTAACGCACATGGTCAGCGTCGTAGGGTTACCGCCCGTAAGAGGGTCGTGCCTTACCCGGCTAATCTGTTCGTGCGTAAGCCTTACCGCCATGCAACATCTGCCTCTGGAGCCGGACCATCTGCACCACCAGCACCTCCTGCACCAGCAGCACCGCCTGCTCTGCCAGCCCCTCCCTTTGTCGAGGAACTGGCGAGGGAGGTGGAGATCCTCTGTGCTCGGGTGACTGAGCTCGAGGAGTAGATGTCCCATGTGCTGGACATCCTTTACCCACCGTCACCATAGAGCTTTGTAGTAGGTTTCATTTTGTAATCTCGTTGTAGTTCCATGTTTTCCTTATGTAATGTACGAACTTATGTATGCAACTCTTTATTAATGGAACTTTGTATTGTTAAATTCTTGCACAGTGTTCTATTTACATTACTGTATGTTAGTTTTGCGGTATTTGTACCTAGTTGCGTCACTATATTGGCATGCGTTATGTTGTTTCCCTGTTTACTATATACTATATTATTATATATTAAATGCTGGATTTTGACTTAAGTCAAAATTTCTGTTTCGAAAGGCAATGGCAAACACACGAACAACACCCACAGCAGCTCAAATTGAAGAGATGATTAATGAACGAGTCACCACAGCCTTGGCGGAAATGAACCCTCAAGCTGAACCACCGCCGGTTATCCAACCCCTTCGAAAAGAGTGCACCTACAAGGAATTCTAGAGCTGTAAGCCACATAACTTCAGCGGAACTGAGGGGCCTATTGGTCTCACAAGATGGTTTGAAAAGCTTGAATCAGTATTCCGAGTCAGCAACTGTTCCGAGTCTAACAAAACCAAATTTGCTTCCTGCACGCTATCTGATGGCGCCCTTACGTGGTAAAACACCATGGCTCAGGCACAAGGTATTGATGAGGCGTATGCTACGCCATGGGAGGAGTTCAAAGTGGCTATGATTGATGAGTATTGTCCGAGAACCGAGATACAAAAGATGGAAATAGAGTTTATGCAATTGAAAGTTGTTGGCAATGATCTCGATGGTTACAATCGGAGGTTTCTTGAGTTAGCTCTTATGTGTCCTACCATGGTCACCCAGGAATTCAAGCGTACGGAGAGATACTTTTGGGGACTCCCTAAGTCCATCAAGGGTAATGTCACCTCGTCCAAGCCACCGAATGTTCCCGAAGCAATGCGCATGGCGCATACACTCATGAATCAGATTCTCATCGATGAACCGGAGAAGTCCAAGTCTGAAGCGGGTAGTAGTGACAAGCGAAAGTGGGATAACAGTAAGGGGAGGACCTATGATCAAACCTCCGTTAAGAGACACAACAACGGTGGAAACCCCAACCCCGGCACAAGCTCCAACCTGAACTACAAAGGTACCCTACCGCAATGCAAGAGGTGTTACAAACACCACTCTGGGTATTGTAATGCGGTATGTGAAAAGTGCAACAGGATCGGACATGTTGGTAAGAACTGCAAGATTCCAGTCCCAGCTACAAGGACAAACCCAAATGGGCCAAGGAAATGCTATGAGTGTGGACAGCAGGGCCACTTTAGGAATGATTGCCCCAATAAGAAGAAGGACGGCGGACCGCCGCGTGGTAGAGCTTTTAATGTTAATGCAAGGGATGCACGTGAGAACCCTGACTTGGTTACAGGTATATTCACTATCAACAATCTTTTAGCTTCTGTCCTATTTGATACTGGTGCCGATAGAAGCTATGTATGTAGACACTTTTGTGATAAGATAAATTGGTCATTAATTCCTTTAAAAGAAAGTATGCTTGTCGAGGTAGCAAACGGTAAACTTGAAAAGGTTGACCAAATTGGCCGAGGAACTATTATTAACATAGCTGGTGTGGATTTCAAAATTGACTTGATACCCATCAAATTGGGAAGCTTTGACGTGATTGTCGGCATGGACTGGTTGACTAAAGTAAGGGCCGATGTTATCTGTAGAGATAAAGCTCTTCGTATACCACAAGGATATGGTGAGCCACTGGTTATATATGGAGAGAGATGTAGTTCGAAACTGAACCTCATTAGTTGTATGAAAGTGCAGAAGATCATGAAGAAAGGATGACTTGCCGTTTTAGCACACGTGAAGACTTTAGAATCAGAGGAGAAGAGTATGAATGACGTGCGAATCGTGAATGAATTCCTCGACGTCTTTTCGAAAGAGTTGCCTGGATTACCGCCACCCAGAGCAGTGGAGTTCCAAATCGATCTAGTGCCAGGAGCTGTACCCGTAGCTCGTGCGCCGTATCGTTTGGCACCTTCAGAACTGCAAGAGTTGCAGAGTCAACTGCAGGAATTTCTCAACCGAGGGTTTATCCAACCGAGCTCGTCGCCTTGGGGCGCACCTGTTTTATTCATGAAGAAGAAGGATGGATCCTTCCGCATGTGTATCGATTATCGTGAGCTGAACAAGATGACGATCAAGAATCGATATCCTCTTTCCCGAATTGACGATCTTTTTGCTCAGCTGCAAGGATCAAGTGTTTATTCTAAGATTGATTTGCGATCAGGTTATCACCAATTGAGGGTGAAGGAGAGTGATGTGATGAAGACTGCGTTTAGAACCCTCTATGGTCATTATGAGTTTCTCGTGATGCCATTCGGTTTAACCAACGCACCCGCTGTATTCATGGACCTCATGAATCGTGTCTGCAAGCCATACCTGGATAAATTTGTTATCGTCTTCATAGATGATATCATCATCTACTCCAAGAGCGAAGAAGAACATGAGCAACATCTTCGGTTAGTGCTCAAACTCTTGAGACAAGAGCAGCTTTATGCTAAATTCTCCAAGTGTGAATTTTGGCTGAAGGAAGTCCAATTTCTGGGTCATATTGTGAGTGATTAAGGTATCAAAGTTGATCCCACCAAGATCAAGGCTATCAGCATGTGGGAAACCCCCACTACTCTGACTCACATCCGGGAATTTCTAGGTCTTGCCGGTTATTACCGAAGGTTCATTGAAGGTTTCTCTTTGATTTCGCATCCTTTGACTGCGTTAACTCATAAAGGGAAGAAGTTTGTTTGGAAAAAAGAACAAGAAGTAGCATTTCAAACCCTGAAGCAGAAGTTAACCACCGCACCTATCTTATCTCTTCCTGAAGGCAGTGACGACTTTGTTGTGTACTATGATGCTTTGAAGAATGGTTTTGGTTGTGTATTGATGCAAAGAACGAAGGTCATTGCCTATGCATCTCGTCAACTGAAGGTCCACGAGCGAAACTACACTACTCATGATCTCGAACTTGGAGCCGTTGTCTTCGCTTTGAAGTTGTGGAGACACTATCTTTATGGGACAAAGACTACCATATTCACCGATCATAAAAGCCTCCAACACATCTTCGATCAGAAGCAACTGAACATGAGACAGTGTCGATGGATTGAAACGCTAAACGACTACGATTGTGAACTTCGCTACATCTGGGCAAGGCCAATGTTGTAGCTGACGCCTTAAGTCGAAAGGAGAGGACGGTACCTCTTCGAGTTCGGGCTCTGAACATCACCATCCATTCGAACCTCCACAGTCAGATTTGAGTAGCCCAAGAAGAGGCTCTCAAGGAGGAGAACATATCTCGCGAATACCTGAACATTCTCGTCTCTAAATTCGAGGTTAAGGAATCTGGACTCCGATGTTATGCCGGAAGAATTTGAGTACCTCGTTATGGAGATCTACGAAACCTTATACTTGATGAAACCCACAAGTCAAGATATTCGATTCATCCAGGAGCTGGAAAAATGTACCACGATCTTAAGGAACAGTATTGGTGGCCAAATCTTAAGAAGGATGTTGCAACTTATGTAGGAAGGTGTTTAACTTGTTCGAAGGTTAAGGCTGAACATCAGAGGCCATCTGGATTACTTCAGCAACCAGAAATCCCACAATGGAAATGGGAAGCAATTACAATGGATTTCATCACGAAGCTACCAAAGACGGTGGGCGGATACGATACAATCTGGATTATCATTGACCGTCTTACCAAATCTGCTCATTTTCTAGCGATGAAAGAAACAGAAACAATGGAGAAACTTGCTCAACTATACATCAAAGAAGTTGTATCTCGTCATGGTGTGCCTCTATCAATTATCTCATATCGCGATCCCCGTTTTGCTTCCAGATTCTGGCGTTCATTGCAAGAAGCCTTGGGAACTTGTCTCGACATGAGCACCACGTATCACCCCAGACCGACGGTCAGAGCGAACGAACGATTCAGACTCTAGAGGACATGTTACGTGCCTGTGTTATTGACTTCGGAAAGTCTTGGGAAAGGCATCTGCTGCTAGCCGAATTCTCTTACAACAACATTTATCATTCGAGTATTAAAGCCGCGCCTTTTGAAGCGTTGTATGGCCGCAAGTGCCGTTCTCCCATTTGTTGGGCTGAGTTAGGCGAAGTGCAAATCACCGGACCCGAGATAGTCCATGAAACGACGGAGAAGATTTCTCAGATTCAGGCAAGACTTAAGACGGCCCGCGATCGCCAAAAGAGTTATGCTGATCTTAAACGTAAAGACTTCGAATTCAATGTGGGTGACCGAGTAATGTTGAAGGTCGCACCTTGGAAGGGTGTAATCCGTTTTGGAAAGCGCGGAAAGTTAAACCCGCGATATATTGGTCCTTTTGAAATTTTGGAACGTGTTGGACCTGTTGCTTACCGTTTGGATCTTCCGACTCAGTTGAGTCCCGTTCATCCTACCTTTCGTATATCAAATTTAAAGAAATGTCTTGCTCCACCGGAACTTATCATACCATTGGAAGAACTTACCATTGATGACCAACTCCACTTCGTGGAAGAACCTGTCGAAATTATGGACCGTGAGGTCAAAACCTTGAAACGCAATAAGATTCCAATTGTCCGAGTTTGATGGAATGCCAAGCGTGGACCTGAGTTTACCTGGGAGCGAGAGGATCAAATGAAGTAGAAGTATCCTCACCTTTTTCCAACTCCATCACTATCAGCTTAAATTTCGGGACAAAATTTCCAATAACAGGTGGGTAATGTAACGACCCGACTTTTTCGACTTGCTTTTATGCCTTGTATTTTAGTGAAACTGCGTATTTGTGCGTACTGTGTTACTTTATTACTCCGGAACCTTGGCACACATGTTTTATATTCATATATACTTAAAAACGTGCCATGGGGTATGTAGAATGCTTAACTTGTCCATTGGATGCTTTATAACCGTTAGTCTTACTTGCCGTTACGAATAAACCGCGGACTGCGCGCACGTTTGAATTTTTTCAGAACCGGAACTTTTGGACTGCAAAATATTAATTATTATTTTCTAATAATAATTACCTGGGCTTTTGGATGCTTAATTTTATTTATTTAATTGCTAAAGCCCAATAGTTAGTCTTGTTGGACTTTCTACCTTGTTGGGCTCAAGCCCACCCTACTCTAGCTAGTGACCCAATTAATTATCCCAAGTATTATTACTAGTGGCCCATAATAATAAATAAATTAATTAATGAGTCATACTAGCATAATGGATAAGGTTTATCTAAATGTTACATAAGATTCTAGCAAAAGGACACACTTAAGACACCATTAGCCAAAAATCAAGTTTTTGTCTCCCCCTCCCCCCTCTAATGCTGTCCACCACCACCACCATGGTCTTGGCCACCTCATCAATCCATGTGATCTTCATTTGCCTATAAATACTAGCCTTTAGTCCCTCATTCCAACACTTGATCATTTTGGCTTTTCACACACTTATTCTTTCTTTCTTTCCTAGCTTGTAAGTTTTTCTTTTCCTTCCTCTTTTCTTCTTAAATTCGTGTACATCATCATCATTATGTGGAAGATCAAGTTCCTTCTGGCTTTGATCTTACTTATATCTTGTTGATTCAAGCATGAATCTTTCAAGAACATGGAAGATTCAAGCTTTTAGCTTGAATCTTCATATCTTTTGTAGATCTACTTCTTTTATACTTTAATCTTTCTATTTTATGATAAAGATTCAAACTTTTGTTTGTAATCTTCATGCATCTTTAAGATCCAAGCTTTATGCTTCAAGATCTTCAAGAACAAACAAGATGCAAGCTTTCTAGCTTGGATCTTCATATCTTTTTGTTAGATCTAAGTTCTTTTTGCTTTGATCATGTTGTTTTGTGAAAAAGATTCAAACTTGTGTTTGTTATCTTCATATATCTTAAAGATCCAAGCTTTATGCTTCAAGATCTTCAAGAACACTTAAAGGTTCAAGCTTTCTAGCTTTGCAACCTTGTAACTTGTGTGAAATGGATCCAAGCTCTCTAGCTTAGGGTTCCATCACCTCATTTGACTTAGATTGTGCTATTACTTGTTGAATTAATGTAAATTTTGTAACTTTAGTTGTTATTGTGAATTGAAATTGTGTTAAGACTAAGGATATGATGTAACCTTGGTTCATCATCCATCTAAGACTCATGAATGAGTTATGTTCTTACTTGGTCTTAACATATTGTGTATTGATGGTGAATCTTGGTCAAAAGTGATGCTAAACCATCAACGAGTTGTACACTTGAAGCTACAAGCATCAAGGATGAGAACCGTGATGAGCATCAAGCACCAAGAACCCCACCGGAGCACTTTTCCACTAATTTTCGTATCTGATCAGACCACCTGGGCTACTGGAAAGTTGATTTTCAGTTAGTTCGGTTCGAGTAGATATTTTCCGTTTAGGCCTCGTCTTAATCCGAGTTACGGTTTAGGATTTATGGCCCTCCGATAGTCACTACACCCTATTAACGTTGTGCTGAAATTTCTGACCTACTCGCACTTAAACCGTCGCCATGGTCAAAAGAAGACGAGTTAGGTTCTGAAAATTGGTCACCTGTTAGGGGACTCATATACGGAGCCATAGCCACTGACCATGCATCTTTTCGATTTACGTAGAGGTCGTAGCAGCTGACCGCAGTCAGCCTATTGTTTCGATCTCTATTCTCGTCAAACTTACTTAGCTTTTATGATGATGAATGATGATGATGATGACACTTAAACTTATTTTATGCACTATTAGAATTTATAAAGACAACCTACTGACCTAGTAACATTTGATTTAGGTTGACGACCTTTCAGACCGACTTACTACTTGCGTACTTTCATTACCGACTTTACCGCTTTTATCACTGTGAGTTATAGCATCCCTTTTTACTTTAATTATTTTGGGACTGAGAATACATGCGCTTTTTACGTTTTAAATACTAGGCACGAGTACTTAAACTTTATATGTGTGTGGGTTATACAACGGCATAAACATTCCCCTTAGCACGGTAACGTTTAGTCATTGGTTTTTGAACCGGTGAACGCGAATCTTAGATATGGATCCATAGGGTTTGACATCCCCACTCGGGCTAGTCGCGCTAGCATTTAATGGGTGTTTAATACTTCGTGAACATACGCACTCGCCAAGTGTACTTTCAGGGGGTTATAAACGTTAAGTCTAGTTACCGGGTGCCCACGGTTATGCATATACTTTTCATACTGTTTTGATACGCTGTTGCAGCACTGAAATCTCGTGGCCTATCTTACGTTACTATTACAACTTAAACTATAGCTC
This sequence comes from Rutidosis leptorrhynchoides, assembly GCF_046630445.1. Classification (NCBI taxonomy): domain Eukaryota; kingdom Viridiplantae; phylum Streptophyta; class Magnoliopsida; order Asterales; family Asteraceae; genus Rutidosis; species Rutidosis leptorrhynchoides. The sequence goes on along the minus strand of NC_092335.1, from coordinate 377,817,598 downwards.
ACCAACTTTCGTGTTGACTTTTTAAGCGTGTATTTCTCAGGTGCCTAGAGGTTTATTGCTTCCGCTGTTAGACTTGATGTCATGCTGTTATTGAATTGCTGTTATGGACCTACTGTACTAGTTATCCGCTGCATTACTAGAGATGTCTCAAATTATGAAACTTATGTTTTGCATTCGTAAACTTATGTTATTTTGGAGCAATGGTTTGTAATAAGTCTTATGACATGTTATATTTGTAAAATGTTATCTGTTAATGAATGCAAATCAGTTTTCAAACAGCATATAGTGTTTGACCTTGTGATGATCCTATTGTTGATGATCCGTACATGATGGTTTTGTACGGGGCGTCACAAATACCAGACAAACTGCTCCCCCTCTCGCTCTTGCACCTATAAGAAGACCTGAAATTGAGGCTGAAAACTGGGAAGTCAATGGGCAATTTATGCACATGGTACGTGAGAACCAATTCGACGGAAGACTTAATAATAATCCGATAGAATATCTAGAAGCTTTTGAAGATTTATGTGAACTGTATAAAAACAAAGATGTTTCTTCAGATGCATTTAAGTTAAGAACTTTTCCATACTCGTTAATCGGAGACGTAAAAGCATGGTTAAAAGCATCAAAATCTGATTCTATCACAACTTTCAACGAATTAAGAGATAAATTCATTACCCGATTTTCCCCACTGGCAAAAGCCAAAAGACTTAGAACTGAAATCACCACTTTTAAACAAAAGTCGGTTGAAACTCTTTATGATGCATGGGAAAGATTAAAAAGAATGTTACGAAATTGTCCGCAACACAGATTGTAAAAAGGAAAATAGTACAAACTTTTTATCGTGGTATTAATGAACATACTCGTGGTATATTAGATTCCTCCGCTGGAGGAGTATTTATGTATAAATCACCAAATCAAGCGTATGACATGTTAGAAGACATGTTAGTTCATACTTTTGAATGGACACCGTCTAGAGATCAACAACCTAGGAGGACGGTGGTAAGCCTTGAAGAAAATGAAGATAACAAATCAACCATAGCTTCACTGTCGAATCAATTCAATAAGTTTGGAAGAGAAATAGAGAAACTAAATTCAACAGTTTAAGCATTGCAAGTAGGCTGTGAAATCTGTGGACAAGCACATTTTACGAAAGATTGTGATATCAATGATCGGCCAATGAACTCAGTCGCACAAGTTAATTTTATGGCCAATCAAAGACAAGACAATTTTCAATGAGGGAATTCTAATTATCAACCTGCAAACCCAGGATATTAAAACCCGAAGAATTTTGCTTTTTAAAGAAATGGACCACCTGGATTTTTCAATAGAAACCAACCTCCATTTCCACCTCAACAAAATTTCCAACAATTACCGTATCAACAACAAAATCATAACACGCAACCAGTAGAGAAGAAATCTAACTTTGAAGAAGTTATGATGAATTTTGTCAAAAGTCAATCAGAAACGAATGAGCAAGTAAAGAGACAATTACATCAAGTCCAAACGGGAAACGAGCAAGTACAAAGGAATCATCAAGCATCAATTCAAAATCTTGAAAGAGATATGGGAAGAATATCCCAATTGCTTGCTGAAAGGCAATCGGGAACTTTACCATCCAACACGCAACCAAACCCTAAGGGTAAGGTGTAACGACCCGGATTTTTCCAATAATATATAGAATATTAATATTTACATAATTAACGTATCCAACATGTTAAGCAATCAAACTCATTAAGATTTGGTTATTTGAAATGAATTTTATACAAATGTTTGGCCACCCAGTTTGTCTGACGATTCACGAACGTCATAATTCGAAATAATTATATAATGATGTATATATGGATATATATATATATATATATATATACTTATGATTTTATAAAATGATATTTAAGTATCTCATTACATATAATAATAATTGGTTATATACATAAAATGAGATTACTAACTTAAAGACTTCAAGACTATATACATATATATAACGATTATCGTTATAAAAACGTCTTACTAAATACATATGAATCATATTAAGATACTGATACACAATGTTTAACATGATAAATGACAATTAAACATATCACTAAGTGTATTAACAATGAACTACATATATAAAAACAAGACTACTAACTTAAGGATTTCGAAACGAGACATATATGTAACGATTATCGTTGTAACGATATTTTAATGTATATATATGATATTAAGATATATTCATACATCATAATATCATGATAATATAATAATTTAACATCTCATTAGATATAATAAATATTAGGTTAACTACATTAAATGAGATCGTTAACTTAAAGGTTTCAAACAACACTTACATGTAACGACTAACGGTGACTTAACGATTCAGTTAAATTGTATATACATGTAGTATTTTAAGATGTATTCATACACTTTTGAAAGACTTCAAGACACATATCAAAGTACTTCTACTTATCAAAAATGCTTACAATTACATTCTCGTTCATTTTCATCAACAATTCTACTCGTATGCAACCGTATTTGTACTCGTACAATACACAGCTTCTAGATTATTTACTATTGGTACTTACTAATAGTAAACTCCATTGATCAGCCATGAATGAGTCATAAACCATGATCATGACTTGTTTTAACTTATACTTGATATTTATGCATAAAAGCAAAAACTAGTAACCTTATATTGACTAAGCATTAGGCATTTTTTTCAAACAACACACACATCACATTTCCTTGATTTTCTAATCCAAATTTTCTCCATCCTAACTCTCTATACACTCAAGAACATCTCTACTTCAGTAATATTGATCATCTAGGTCAATCTAGCTTCAATTACAATCAAGAAACATCAATATTCAAGAACACATCAAGAACACTTCACAAATACTTTCAAGTTTACTAGCTTACTTCCAACCTTTCAATCCAACTCCACCACTCTTTAGGATCAAGAATTATACTTTCTTTCCAGTAGATTTTCATCTTATAATCAAGGTAAGAATCATATATAAGCTTTAGTTCAATTCATATACTTATAACTATCTTATTTCAAGATAGAAATTCTTATTCGAACTTTTGTTCATTTCATGATTTTACTTCAAGAATTCCAAGCCATCAAGGATATCTTTGAACTCAAGATATTCTACTTATTTCTCCAGCAACTTTATTCATTTGATTTGAGGTAGTAACTTTATTCATAATCTTATTCGATTCATATTCATATAGTTATCTTATTTTGAGTTATAACTAATAACAACAAGAACATAGTTTAGATTATTTCTAAACTTGTTTGCAAATAAACTTAATCCTTCTAACTTGACTTTTAAAACACTTCAACACATGTATTATGACAGTATGTCAAGCTAACATAAGGATATAAAACTTGTAAACACGAAAAACACCTTAAAATCGAATATACGCCGTCTTAGTCGAACGGGGGCTATTTTTGGTTTAATTTTAAAAACCTATCTTAAACTTTGAATTAAAATATTTCCTTTAATGAAAAATCTTATTTTATATGGATATGAAATATATCCAAAATCCATGGTTAAACTCTAAGTGGAAGTATGTTTTTCAAAAGGGTCATCAAGATGTCGTTCTTACGATGGATATGACTATCTTCTCTTATTTGACACCTAAGCTGTATTTTCGACTATAAACCTATACTTTTTCTATTAAGATTAATAATGTTGAGTTTGATACGAAACCATGGCAACTCGAATCACTCAAAACGGATTTGTAACGAAGAAATTATGGGTAAAACAAAATTGGATATTTTTCTTAATTTTTAGCTACAGACATGATTTATAAAAATGGATGCTAACCTTATCCTAGCTAACTTACCTTGTATCCTACATATATTTATACATGTCTTGTTCTCGAACTTATGAAAATACAAATTATAGTAGTCGTGATTAAGTTCTACGACAATATATTATAGTCTTAATAAAGATCGTAAGGCACCATATATATATATATATGACTTGATCACCATGGATTCGTATACAAAGTTTTGACATATCATTTTGACTTCTTATATATATATTATTGGAACGAACTATTAGACACCATTGGCAGTAATCTTGAGTTAGCTGTGGGTCGAAGTGGATTCCAAAATATTATATACTTTGAGTTGTGATCGAGCCTGAGACATGTATACAATGGGTCGCGGATTGCTTCAGACAATATACATATTATGTGTCTTATTATATTAAGACAACATATTATAGTGTTAGTGAATTCTAACACAATATACGCATTTATATTTATATATATATTTATACTATTGGACTACGAACGTTGGACTACTAACAATGGACAATTAAAATTATCACAAGTATCATAAGTATGGAATATTAATTATATATATATATATATATATATCTTGACATAAGAATATTATTATTAGGTTCGTGAATTTGTCAAAAGGCCAAGTATTATCACCATCTATTCGGAAATCATCACAAGTGAGTTATAGTCCCATTTTTACTATCTAAATTATTTTGGAATGAGAATATATGCAAAATTTTTAAATGTTTTACAAAATAAGCACAAGTTCATGGAACTACGTTCTACGATTGATTTGTTTTACCGGATATCTTTACTTATTATTATTATGCTTGGTAACCTAATAATTAGTGAAAAACACTAATTGACGCGAATCCTAAAGGTAGATCTACGGGCACCAACCACCCCATTTTCGAATAGGGGAAATGCTTTAGTACTTCGAAGGGTTCTTGTCATACATTTGAATAGTGGAATGTATGATGCCAGATATCTTAAGCGCTCTATGTTAAGGTCGGTTACCAGGCGACTCATCATATGAATGATTTTTTTTTTGCAGTTGTAATGATCCGGCGCATTTAATTAAATGAAATCTTGTGGCTTATTAAATATTATGATTATTATAATTAAACCTATGACTCACCAACATTTTTGTTGACGTTTTAAGCATGTTTATTCTCACGTGAATATTAAAAATGCTTCCGCTGTCGTATGCTAACCCAAGGTCAAGATTTGGAGTCGGCATAGATGTTTATATTGTTTAAACTTGTATTCGGAGTATTTGTTGTAATATATTTGATCATATTGTAATGGGTTGTGTAAAAACTTATTTATTTGAGGAGATTGTCTTTGATAGACAATCTAAATTATGTCATTAAGACCTTTATTCAATAATAAAGGTTATGGTTGTTTTTAAAAACGAATGCAAGATTTGAAAAACGTCTCATATAGAGGTCAAAACCTCGCAAAGAAACCAATTAATATGAAACGTTTATAATTAATATGAACGGGGCATTTCAGTTGGTATCCGAGCGTTGGTCTTAGAGAATCAAAATTTTTTTCATTAGTGTGTCTAACTAATTTTTGATGCATTAGTGAGTCTGGACTTCGACCGTAATTGTTTTAAAAATGATTGCTTAATATAATTATTGGAAACATAAGATTATTAACATATAAATATTATAAGATATATCATTCTCTTAACGTGCCTGCTATTATGTAATAGATGACTTCATCTGATCATATAAGCATCTCTAGTTATTCAGATTTCATTTACTTATCAAGTGATTCGGAGGCTGAGTCAAAGCATACGACTTATGAACCAACGGAAAAGTTAACTTTTGGTGCTACCATTAAAGTGGAAAATTGTTGGGAAAATTGGAAAGATTCACAATTGCCAGTAGAGGTTCCAGAAGAGGATCCAGAAGAAGATCCCAAAGAGGAACCCGAAGAAGAGGATCCTGAAGAAGTTGTGGAAATTACCGAACCACAACGTGATTTGGGAAAATCTTTGGCTGTTATACCCGATCCCAAACCCGATGAACCTATTATGACCCAAAATGTTTGTGATCATCCACCTGAACCACCTAAGAGACCAGTTTATAAAATGACCGCTCGTATAACGACTGTTGGTTTTGCTCCCAAACAATTAGCCGAAAGAACCAATTGGGAGGAAATGGAAAAAGAACTATCCAAATGAAAATCTAAATGTTTGGCCGAGAAAGAAACAACGTCAACATCTAAAAAATCTCGCCGTTCTTGAACCATCGGCAGCTATCCTGTATTCCATGCATTGTGAAATATGTATTATATTGTGTGTTTAAGTTTGTAAGAAAATCCGCAATGTAATTTTCCTTATGATTGTATAATAATAAGAATAAGCATGGAAGGTTTATTATTATTATTACAACTTATTATTACGTAGTAACGTAATAACTTACCATAGTTTTTCATATTAGAATTTTAGTAGTTAATTTGTGTGTTAGCTGCTAAGTATGAACATTATTATAGTTATAAAACGCTAATATGAAGAAAAGGATTTTATAATAATAAGTTCATATTAAGCTACAAGCCTACAAAATACTTTTTGGCTACTTCTAAAAAAATTCTATATGATTAACTCATTCGGCTATTTTTGAAGGAAATGGCTCCTCCAGCTACTAGACAACAACAATTGAACACAGAAGAACTTCAAGCTTTCGCTGCAAATGTGGCTGCAGTGGTGAATGCAATGAACAACAATAACCAATCGGGTTCCAGCAGTGGAGGAAACAATGGCAACCGGATGTGATGTTCCTACAAAGCTTTTATGGCCTGCAAACCCAATGAGTTTGAAGGAACCGAAGGACCCGTTGGACTAAAGCGGTGGACAAAGAAGGTTGAAGCTATGTTTGCAATCAGCAACTGTGCAGAAGAGGATAAAGTTAAGTATGCCACACATACTTTCAGGGGTACTGCTTTGACATCGTGGAATACCTACATGGATTACGTAGGACAGAATACTGCCTACGCACTTCCATGGTCCGCTTTCAAGCACATGATGATGGAAGAGTACCGTCCCAGAACCGAAATCAACAAGCTCAAGGCAGAGCTTAAAACACTGACAACCCAAAGGTTAAATGTCACTACCTACGAGCGACGTTTCAATGAACTGGCTTTAATGTGTCCTGGAGCATTTGAGGATGAAGAAGCAAAAATTGAACCATTCATAAAAGGGTTGCCGGAACGAATCCCAGAGCATGTAGGTTCTAACGACCCTGCAACAATGCAGAAAGCGAGCCGTATAGCCCACAAATTAATAGGCCAAATTACAGGAAGGATAAAGAAAGAAGCGGCCGAGGAGGCCATAATGAAACAGGGGAAAAGAAAGTGGGAGGAAAGCGGTGATCAGGGTCACCAATACAACAACAACAATCAAAACAACAATTACAACAACAATCGCAACCGCCCCAACTACAACAATAATCGCAACAACAATCGCAACAATAACCGCAACAACCATCCCAATAATAATAACAACAACAACAACAATCCCAATCACAACAATAACAACAACAAACGTCTCAACAACAATAACCCTAACAACAACAACAACGACAACAAAAAGCAAAGGACTATATGCCCAAGGTGTGATACGTTTCATCCGGAATGGTTTTGTAGAGAATTATGTACCAAGTGCAATAGGAATGGCCATATTGGGGCAAAGTGTGAAGTCTACGGACCAAATAGAAACAAAGGAGTAAATAATGCTGGAACAAATAATAACGGCGTTGTTTGCTATGGATGTGGAAAACCGGGCCATACCATAAACCAGTGCAGGATTGGAAATAGGCAAGGCCGTGGGAGAGCCTTCAACATTAATGGGGAGAAAGCACAGGAAGACCCGGAGCTTGTTACGGGTACGTTTCTTATCAACAATACACCTGCTTATGTTTTATTTGATTCGGGTGCCGATAGAAGTTATATGAGTAGAGAATTTTGTGCCAAATTAAATTGCCCGTTAATGCCTTTGGATAAAAAGTGTATAGTTGAAGTAGCAAACGGTAAACTAATTAAGGTTGATAAAATTTGCCGAAATTGAAAAATTAGTTTAATTAGCGAAACGTTTGCAATTGATTTAATACCGGTGGAATTGGGAAGCTTCGACGTAATTATTGGAATGGACTGGATGTCCAAGGTAAAAGCTGAAGTTGTTTGTCATGAGAAGGCGATTCGCATTCCGAGAGAAGACGAGTTACCCTTAATGGTGTAGGAGAAAAGGGTAATTCCAAATTAAATCTTATCAGTAGTTTGAAGGCGCTAAAACTAGTAAGAAAAGGTTGCTATGCCGTACTAGCACACGTAGAGAAGGTTGAAAAAGAAGAAAAGAAAATCGATGACGTTCCCGTTGCAAGAGAATTTCCTGAGGTGTTTCCGGACGAATTACCGGGACTACCTCCACACCGATCCGTTGAATTCCAAATAAATCTTGTACCAGGAGCCGCACCAATAGCTCGTGCTCCATATAGACTTGTGCCACCGAAATGAAAGAATTACAAAGTCAGCTACAAGAATTATTAGAACGTGGTTTTATTCGACCGAGTACGTCACCATGGGGAGCTTCAATTTTGTTCGTTAAAAAGAAAGATGGGTCTTTTCGCATGTGTATCGATTACCGTGAGCTGAACAAAGTAACCATAAAAAACCGATACCCTTTACCCCGAATCGACGATCTATTTGATAAACTCCAAGGTTCGAGCGTATACTCCAAAATCGACTTAAGGTCGGGTTATCATCAACTGAGGGTTAAAGAAGCCGATATACCAAAAACAGCCTTCAGAACTCATTATGGCCATTACGAATTCATGGTTATGCCATTCGGTCTAACCAATGCAGCCGCAGTTTTCATGGATCTCATGCACCGAGTATGTAGTCCATATTTAGATAAGTTTGTTATTGTATTTATTGATGACATTCTTATCTATTCAAAGAATAACCAAGAACACGAACAACACTTGAGACTTGTGTTAGAATTGTTAACAAAAGAACAGCTTTATGCAAAATTCTCTAAGTGCGCTTTTTGGTTAAATGAAGTACAATTTCTTGGCCACGTAGTCAGTAGTAATGGAATCAAAGTTGATCCCACCAATATCGAAGCCATCAAAAATTGGGAAACCCCGAAAACTCCAACGCAAATACGTCAATTTTTTGGTTTAGCCTGTTATTATAGGAGATTTATTCAAGATTTCTCCCGAGTAGCCAAACCTTTAACTGCCTTGACACATAAGGGGAAGAAGTATGAATGGACTTCCGAACAAGAGGGTGCCTTCCAATTGTTGAAAAAGAAGTTGACTACGGCACCTATTTTATCGTTACCTGATGGAATGGAAGATTTTTTTATTTACTGCGACGCATCAAGAATGGGTTTTGGGTGTGCTCTTATGCAACGGAAGAAGGTGATTGCATATGCTTCTTCGCAACTCAAAATTCATGAACAAAACTACACCACACATGATCTGGAATTGGGCGCCATTGTTTTGGCATTAAAGATGTGGAGACATTATCCATATGGGGTCAAGTTTATCGTATACACCGACCACAAAAGTCTCCAACATATTTTAAATCAAAAGCTACTAAACATGAGGCAGCGTAGATGGGTTGAGCTGCTAAATAATTATGATTGTGAAATCCGTTACCACCCGGGGAAGCGAATGTGGTAGCCGATGCCTTGAGTCGAAAGGAAAGAGAACCTATTCGAGTAAAAGCTATGAACATGATTATTCATGCTAATCTTACTACTCGAATAAAAGAGGCACAACAGGAGGTTTTGAAGGAAGGAATTTTTGGAAGGGAAATACCCAAAGGATTAGAAAAACAGATTAATATTCGAGAAGACGGAACCAGGTATTTAGCTGAAAGAATTTGGGTACCAAAGAATGGAGATTTGAGGAAAGTGGTACTAGATGAAGCACATAAAACCAGATATTCAATACATCCCGGTGCGGGAAAAATGTACCAAGACCTCAAAAGAAACTTTTGGTGGCCAGGAATGAAGGCCGATATAGCCACATATGTAGGAGCATGTTTGACTTGTTCTAAAGTCAAAGCTGAACATCAGAAACCATCGGGTCTACTCTAACAACCTGAAATCCCAGAATGGAAATGGGAAAACATTACCATGGATTTCATTGCTAAGTTACCGAGAATCGCAGGTGGTTATGATATGATTTGGGTAATAGTCGATCGTCTTACTAAGTTAGCACACTTTCTGCCAATAAAAGAAGAGGATGGTATAGAGAAATTAGCACGATTATACCTGAAAGAAGTTGTTTCTAGACATGGTATACCAATCTCTATTATCTCTGATCGTGATAGCAGATTTACTTCCAGATTATGGCAGACATTACACGAAGCGTTGGGAACTCGTCTAGATTTAAGTACTGCCTATCATTCACAAACTGATGGGAAGAGTGAAAGGACGATTTAGATACTCGAAGACATGCTACGAGCATGTGTTATTGATTTTGTAAGCAGTTGGGATCGACATCTACCATTAACTGAGTTTTCCTACAACAACAGCTATCATTCTAGCATTGAGGCGGCACCATTCGAGGCACTTTATAGGAGGAAGTGCAGGTCTCTGATTTGTTGGAGTGATGTGGGGGAAAAACATATTACAGGTCCAGAAATTATCCAGGAAACTACCGACAAGGTCATTCAGATTCAGCAACGATTGAAAACAGCCCGGAGTCGGCAAAAGAGCTACGCGGATGTTAGAAGGAAACCTTTAGAGTTTGAGGATGGTGATATGGTTATGCTTAAGATATCACCTTGGAAAGGTGTTATTCGTTTTGGAAATTGAGGGAAATTGAGCCCAAGATACATTGGGCCATTCAAGATCAAAAAACGCATTGGGCCGGTGGCCTATTGACTTGAACTACCTTCACAATTAGAAAATGTGATGCCCCGTACTAAATCATCATGTACGGACCATCAACAACGGGATCATTACAAGGTTAAGTACTATATGAGATTTCAAAAAGAGTTTGCATTCATAATAAAAGTGACGTCATAACCAACGTCGAATGTTTTACATCAAAAGTATGCTCCTACGAATAGCATGCATGAATAATAGTACGTGACCCCATAGGTCATTACAAATCATTGTTTCAAAAGTAATAATGTTTGAATGCAAACAAACGTTCATGCAGTGACATCTCTAAAGCAGCGGGTGTCTACAGCAAGACTAGTACAACAGCGGAAGCAAGTACCCTTAAGCACCAGAGAAAAACATGCTTAAAAACGTCAACATGAATGTTGGTGAGTTATAGTTTAAGTATAACAGTAATGTAAGGTAGGCCACGAGATTTCAGTGCTACAAAGAGCATTTCAAAACAGTAATCCAAATCAGTATGTTTAAGTATATGCTCAACCGTGGGCATTAAGTAACTAACTTAACGTTTAATAAAATATCACCCCCTAACAGTACACTATCCCAAGTGGGGATGTCAAATCCTATGGATCCATATCTAAGATTTGCGTTCACGGTTTAAAAACCAATGATTAAACGTTACCGAGCTAAAGGGAATGTTTATGCCGTTGTATAACCCACACATATATAAAGTTTAAGTACTCGTGCCTAGTATGTAAAACATAAAATCCGCATGTAATCTCAGTTCCCAAAATAAGTTAAAGTAAAAAGGAAATGCTATAACTCACAATGATAAAGTAGCGGTAAAGTCGAGTCGGGAAAAGTGTGCAAGTAATCGGTCCGAAAGGTCCAACGAGTCCTCAACCTAAGTCAAATATTACTAAGTCAGTAAATCGTCCGAAAAGGTTTAAATGTATGTAAATAAGGTCTTAAGTGTCATCATCATTCATCATCAAACAAAAGCCGTAAAGTAAGTTTCGTTCATGAAAAGAGTTTTAAACGAAAGCTGAGTTCGGTCAGTCACCACGGCCTCAATACCTACAGAAATAAGGTGAGAACAGTGGCCATGGCTCCGTATATGAGTCCTTTAGTTGTGGTAAAAATTAAAGAAGCAAACTCGTCTTCGATTGACCGTGGCGACGGTCTAAGTGCGAGTAGGTCAGAATTTTCAGCACAACGTTAAATGGACATAGTGACGATCGGAGGGCCATAAATGCTTACTCGGATTAAGACGAGTCATATATAAAAAGTTATCTACTCGAACAGAGATATCTGAAAATCATAATTACAGTAGCCCAGGTCATACGGGTCAGACACAGAAACAATAAAACAGTAGGGTCAGTAGGTTCCGGTGGTTCTTGGTGCTCGATGCTTATCATGGTTCTCATCCTTGATGCATATAGCTTCAAGTGTACAACTCGTTGATGTGTTTGCATCATTTTCACCAATGTTTGACCATCATAACCCAAGTGTAAGTCTAAGACATGAAGCATAGCTCACTTAAGTGTTGCAAATGCTTTGATGAACCAAAGTTACATCAAGGTCTTAGATTCAACACATACATGAAATGTAAAAGTAATATTAACCAAGTTTTGACTATTATGACACAAGTGTAGGTCTAAGACATGTAGCACAACTCACTTAAGAGTTGTATGAAGTTTGATGAACTAAAGTTACATCAAGGTCTTAGATCTAACACATACATGAACTTTAAAACTAATAATAAGTTACAAACTTGTAAGTAAACTAACTAATCAAGATCTTAAGATGTAGAACATAGTTCTTAGTTAGATCTTGAAGATCCAAGACCCAAAAGTCTAGATCTAAAGTTATTAAGTTAAATCTAACACAAGTGTGTAAAGTTATAACTAAAGAGTTACACTTCTATGTTCTTGAACTTTTAAAGTTAACTTTTAGTTCAAGATTTATGAGATCAAAGTTAACTAGTAACACTTGACCAATCTTAACCATCAAACATGAATTTAAAGTGCATAAAATAAAGAAACAAGTTAAGTAAACAAGTAACTAGTTCATGGGTTGTTCATACTTTAAAGATTCAAACCAAAGTTTGATCTTTAAGAGAGTAAACTTTAAAGTTTACTAACATGACTTACAAGTATAATTTGCAACACATGAACTCTAAATCTTTTAAAACAAGTAAGGTAGAATCATAAACTAGTAAGTTTATGTTCTTGAGTGTTCTTGTAATTACAAGATAAAAGAAGAATGAAACTAGTAAGTTTGATTCTTGAAACCAAGTAACTAAGTAACAAACAACTACTAGTAATCTACACAAGTAACAAAAGATTGAAACAAACAAAGAATGATGATGATTATGTGGGTGATATGCTATGGTTTTGGATGAAGAAAAGAGAGAAAAAAGAAGTCTCATAACACTTACAAGAATGTAAAGAAAGAGAGAAAAGAATGTTGCAAGTTTGAAGTGTTTTGTGTGTGTGAGAAGTGAGGATGTAATGCTAGTAACAAGTAGTCAAAAAAAAAAATGAAATACTCCTCCCTTATTCCCCTCAAATGCAACGGTTTCAGTAAAGGACAAGGGAAGGGAAATATCCACAAGATTTACTCATGTAAAGCCTTAAAAAAGTTGGATAAATGGGGGGGTTTCATGGGGATTATGGTGGAACTAGATTCCTTACTAACTTAAACCAACTAGTTAAGTTCTAATGTGATACTTACATGTAAGAATGGGCTAGTTAGTCCATTAAGATGTAGGGTGGGCTTATAAGTCCAAGTTCAAGAGTCCATTAACATTAATCAAGCCCAAGTTCCATTAGTTAACAAGTAAATCCAATAAAAACCCAAGTAATTAACTACTAACCATAGTTAATTAAAATGATTAATAAAACTTAATCATGAAATGTAAATAATATCTAAAAATATTATTCGTGTAAGTTTCGTGTGTCACAAAGACGTTTCGGGCAATTAAAGTCAAGTACGTGCAATCATGGCAACATGTAAATGTAATAACATACATTCGTTTAATCACAAGTATTAATAATAAACCATTATTAGTTAAGGATGGAAAAACCATGGTCGTTACATTACCCACCTGTTAAAGAAAATTTCGTCCCGAAATTTTAAGGAGTGACCAACAATGGTACCGCATTTAAATAAGAAGGAGCGTATCAAAGTTCCGTGAGACTCGTGGCTCCGAAGTGAGTTATTTACCTTGAAAGGTGCTTCGACGTATGAAAGTAAGAATAGGTATATGCCATTAATTAAGTCTCTTGTCCTAAGAGATCAACAAATTGATTTCGTTTCTGATTAACGTGAGTATGTCATCTGGATGTATATCCACAAAAGGAAAGATGGTGTGTTTAGCCTTTCAGGCACCTTCAGTAAGCTGGATGCGTGAAATGCATCATGAATGTTTCTAAGCTCCTCTAAAACATCGAGCGCTTAGGTCGTAATACAAAGCTGACAGGTAAGATGGAAAACATGGTGATCACAACCATGCGATTTGATGTATGGATAGTGTTAGCCACGAATTTTACAAATCCCCTTGATTTTGGAAGGAGGCCATAGGCATAAGGAACCCGATATTTATGAACGTTTCATTTGAATAAGTGAATTGAAATTTTAGCTAAAAGTGATCAATCGGACTTGCAAGCCATAATTATTCATAGTGTCTTCAGAACGGTCTGAACGAACAATGAGGAGTATCGCCTAGTTTACCATACTGCAGGTGAACCTACCCTTGGATGAAATGAAAACACAGTTCCGTAATGTAACTTCATCCTTTCAGTTACATGTTGAAGTAGGGTTAACGTTAACTAGAGCAACATACAGTTGCAACCAATGAAGGAAGGGACATATAGAGTATCCACATCAGTGTCATAAATGTTTTAAGCAGTCCCCTCCCAAATGATAACAAGATTCATAGGTTCTCAAAGTATCTTATATTACATTTCCGAAAGAAAGTTGCACTAAGGGTGTGGTCTTTGAACGAGAGTGAACTCTTCGAGTGGTTCGTTCTGAATTCATCCGTGCACTTAAGGGGATGTGCGGATGAGAAGATACGTGAATCGTTGGTCCTAACGAATGGTTTACTTCGAGTGAAAAGAATCTCCAAAAAGTAATTTTCGTGTACCACAATATACTGATTCGTAGAGATGATGTTTACGAGGGTGTTGCGTTTAGCCGCGAAGTTTGGAGAGTAGAAACTCACCTAGCGCTTTTCCTACAATGGGGTGACCAATGAGTGCACTCTGGGAAACTGATTTATCGGCCCGCATTTTTGTCATGTCTAGCTTTAAAAAGAACATTTTATAGGTGCAAAGATTTTCTAACAGATTTTATAAAACCGCCATCCAAAGTGGCTCGAGAGTTTTTTTTTTTTTACAAAGACCTTAATAGTAGGTCTCATCCCTAACAAAGGGCGAGAGAAAGTGTGATCCTTACATGGTATAGTCTAATACGAAAGCCTTTAATAAAGTCAACCGAGAGAGTTTTGAAAAGCAAAACCTTTAAACATTTGTTGTGACAACATAAATGGAACGAAGTTCCTAGTAAATTTAGAAGTAGGTACAACGTGTACCATTGTGCACAAAACTATTTGACTCAGGTTAAATAACTCGGTACAGGAGCGGTTTTTAAATAATTTGAAGATATAACTTAGTGTCAAAATAAGTAAGTATAATTTATGCATATACGATTTTATAAATCGTATATGTGGCAAAAAAGTTTTTAGTACTTTCATTGTCTGTAAATTGTGTGAGGACCACACAAATAAACGACGTGTAAAATTTTTGATAAACATAGTTTTTCGTATTTCAAAGGTTACGAGTTGAAAAAGGTTGAGTGGAAAGTCTTTGAATCATCGGGTGACCGGTTACTAGATAATGAAAACTAATGACATAAATGTTGTTTTAGTAATTATCAGGACACAAGTCTTTGGGCCAAAATATTCACGTGCGAGGCCGTTGCTAAAAAGTGAGGTACGAAGGATAGAGCATGAGGATGAGAAGTTAATCGTTTCTTGAATTTGTAAAATGCCAAACAGGTCGTGACTAATAATGAAGTCAAAATACCGATGATGTTAATGTTACTAAATGAGAGTTTCTTGGGATGAGTTAGGACTTAGAGTTATGTAAGGAAGAGCATTGTTCTAACTGGTGTGGTGAAATAAATCCAAGGGGTAACGCAATAGTTTTGAATGGTTTATGTGAATGTCCGAAGGCCTTGCATGACGTGGTAGTCAGTGACTTTATCACATATACATGAATCTCTCGATTTCGAAGGTTATAAAGCCTTTATGATGAATTGGATACGGATAAGCAACAAAAATTTTATATAATAAGCAACGAAGGTTTTATAAAAATCGTTTATGGTAACAATGTAAGAGAAAGAACGAAGTTCTTAGTAAATTAGGGTTATGTATAACACGTACCGTTCAGAGTATGATATCTTTTGAATAAAAGGTTTGATTTGTTAAAAGTGAAGGTGAAGTTTCATATGTACTTGTCGAAAATAAGTACTCATTTACTTTATTTTATATAACGGGTACGATTTCAAATTTTTTTTTTTTGCATGAATGGCAAACAAAACAAATTTATTTTTATAAAGCTTTGAGAGGATAGCACAGTAAAAATAATGTGTATAAAGTTTTGGCAAACAAAATTTCATATTTCGGAGGTTACAAGTTGGAAAAGATTGATGAGAATCGAGTAAGAGGCTTTTGAAAATTTCGAGTGATATTTGAGGTAATAAAAACCATTGAATTTATATGTGTTTGACGACTATTAGTAGGACATAAGTCCTTTGACCAAAAATGCTTAAGTGTGAAGTTGTTGCTTATAAGTGAGATACGAATGGGAGAGTATGAGGATGAGAGTTAACCACTTATTGATTTTTGGAAAATTTCGAACTGGTATGACTAATATCGAAGTAAGAAGGATGATGTTGTGGTTATCATCGAATAAGAAGTTTCTCGTAATAAGTTAGGATTTAGAGTTGCATAAGAATGAGTATCAAATGAGATTCTTGGGAAATCTTCAATATAGAATTTGAATTGTTGAAGGGGCGGAATACAATTCCTTTAAGTATCGTTGTACAAGTTTGTCCATTGTATCGGTTTCTTTCATGGTTAGAAGGTGAGCAGTTTTGGCGAGATGGTTAATAATAACCCAGATGATGTCCTAACCGCCTTACCATCTCTGGTAGCTTATTGATGAATTCCTTCCCATTTCCATTGTGGGATTTTGGGTTGTTGTCATGTAACTAATAAGGTTCAGTTTTCGGGTTACATCTCTTCCCATAACAGTTTCACCATTCTTGCGAGGTATACGAATAAATTTTCCTCATTATAAATAAATTCCGCTTTCATCCTTGAAAGTCAGTTCGTCCCAACTATTGCATCCAATTTCTCAAATTGATGGGTTAGGTTAATCTTAGGGTTCATTCCAACCAATCTTATTATACTGCTGTGAAAATTTTATCAATCTTCTCAAATAACATATGCCTGTACGTAGGTAACTAATCCTTCTCAACTACTACATTACAACTTCTAAGTTTAGTTAATATGAGGTCATCTCCAAATGACCCACCTGTTAATCTTAAAGTACTACCTTAAATTATTCCTCTATCTCAGCCAGTTTACCATTTGCTTGTCCTCTAGAATACTTAACCCTCATGGTTGTTAATGGCTTATTAGTCATGACACTAAAGTTCTTAGATATAAGGTTTCTATCACTCCAGTATTAAACAGCCTTGTGACAATAAAACATTGTGATGAAACGTACCCTAACTAAAATCAGGATCCATGCAAAACTCCATAACGATTGCTTTACCGCAGGTAATTTTAAAGTTTTTCCTATATGAGAACTTTTTCCCTTAAATGACCAGGGTGTCGATATCTATAGCAAATTTTTGGGTTAACAATTCTGCAATCAAGGCCCCTCTTGTACAGTATCTTGGCTACGTAGTTATTCTTTCCCTACCTTTAACAGGCTACAATGTGTATGCTCAAGTAATTCCTGACAAAATTCTCCTTGGATCACCCCATATTCCTCATGTAGTAACATTGGAACTTCTGCATGATTTACTTCAATATAATCACGCTGGCCTGGTGTCATTATATTGTACTAAATCGTACGTTCATTCCAATATCATTTCATATGGTCAATGTAATGTGATCACTTCCAATTATACACAATTTCATCTAACGGTGCTTTATCTATGCCATCTCAAAACGGAATTGACATAACTAATCTCACAGTTTCTCGATGTGGGTGCGTAGGTTCCGTAGGTCATGTATTAATGCCTAAGTGTCCCGAAGTTTCTTCAAAGGTTCAGATTCATGTAACGTTGTTAGGTTCCTTCTAGATATTCATTCTGGGTCTCGCGTCGGGTTGTACGTGTAGCAAGTAGTGATATGATATGTCTCGAGGTGACTCGCAAGTCTTTGGGTATGGCTGAACATCAGTGGAAGACAATATGAGTTTGTGAAAGGAGGTGCCTTTCCGACTTCTCCAATGCCTAAGTATAGAAGTGTCGTTAGGTCGTCGAGTAGTGGTGAAGGATGAAAGAGATGAGTGACAGTCATGAAAGCGTACATGGTATGTGTCAACTGAACAATCTTCTAGATTGCGTGAAGTAATGTTTCGATCTCTGGAACGGTGGAGCAGTAGTAACAGGTGGATAACACTACTAGTTCTTAGGGTCAGACGAGTGTAAAAGTAGTTCAGGAAAACATCTGAACCGAGAAAGATAAGTTCTCCAAGTAGGTATAGCGGATAGTAGGCAGGTAGCAAGAGTGTAATCAGGCATAACAACTACAGCAGCCTAGTTCGTTTACAGCAGTACGTAGCATGGCAAGTAACAGTATCATACCGAGGTAACATGCTAAAGGCAGATAGTGGCATGCAGTAATATAACACAGTAGCATGCAATTGATGGCGAATAATAGCATGCAGTAGTGAAACATGTAGTAGCATACGACATATAGCGGTAAAAAGTAAGCAGCAGCATGCAGTAAGTTCAACGGAAACAAGTAAACTAGCAAGTTGTAGATTAGTCCTATTAGTGGATCCTACTCGGGTCGGTCTTAGACTCACTAATGCAACCTAATTCCCTACAACCAATGCTCTGATACCAAATGTGATGCCCCGTACTAAATCATCATGTACGGACCATCAACAACAGGATCATTACAAGGTTAAGTACTATATGCGATTTCAAAAAGAGTTTGCATTCATAATAAAAGTGACGTCATAACCAACGTCGAATGTTTTACATCAAAAGTATGCTCCTACGAATAGCAAGCATGAATAATAGTACGTGACCCCATAGGTCGTTACAAATCATTGTTTCAAAAGTAATAATGTTTGAATGCAAACAAACGTTCATGCAGTGACATCTCTAAAGCAGAGGGTGTCTACAGCAAGACTAGTACAACAGCGGAAGCAAGTAACCTTAAGCACCTGAGAAAAACATGCTTAAAAACATCAACACGAATGTTGGTGAGCTATAGTTTAAGAATAACAGTAATGTAAGGTAGGCCACGAGATTTCAGTGCTACAAAGAGCGTTTCAAAACAGTAATCTAAATCAGTATGTTTAAGTATATGCTCAACCGTGGGCACTCGGTAACTAACTTAACGTTTAATAAAGTATCACCCCCTGAAAGTACACTTGGCAAGTGTGTATGTCTACGAAGTATTAAACACTCGTTAAATGCTAGCGCTACTAGCCCGAGTGGGGATGTCAAACCCTATGGATCCATATCTAAGATTCGCGTTCACGGTTCAAAAACCAATGATTAAACGTTACCGAGCTAAAGGGAATGTTTATGCCGTTGTATAACCCACATATATATAAAGTTTAAGTACTCATGCCTAGTATGTAAAACATAAAATCCGCATGTAATCTCAGTTCCCAAAATAAGTTAAAGTAAAAAGGGAATGCTATAACTCACAATGATAAAGTAGCGGTAAAGTCGAGTCGGGAAAAGTGTGCAAGTAATCGGTCCGAAAGGTCCAACGAGTCCTCAACCTAAGTCAAATATTACTAAGTCAGTAAATCTTCCGAAAAGGTTTAAATCTATGTAAATAAGGTCTTAAGGGTCATCATCATTAATCATCAAACAAAAGGCGTAAAGTAAGTTTCGTTCATGAAAAGAGTTTTAAACGAAAGCTGAGTTCGGTCAGTCACCACGGCCTCAAAACCTACTGAAATAAAGTGAGACCAGTGGCCATGGCTCCGTATATGAGTCCTTTAGTTGTGGTAAAAATTACAGAAGCAAAATCGTCTTCGTTTGACCGTGGCGACGGTCTAAGTACGAGTAGGTCAGAATTTTCAGCACAACGTTAAATGGACATAGTGACGATCGGAGGGCCATAAATCCTAAACCGTTACTCGGATTAAGATGAGTCCTATATAAAAAGTTATCTACTCAAACAGAGATATCTGAAAATCATAATTACAGTAGCCCAGGTCATACGGGTCAGACACAGAAACAATAAAATAGTAGGGTCAGTAGGTTCCGGTGGTTCTTGGTGCTCGATGCTTATCATGGTTCTCATCCTTGATGCATATAGCTTCAAGTGTACAACTCGTTGATGTGTTTGAATCATTTTCACCAAGGTTTGACCATCATAACCCAAGTGTAAGTCTAAGACATGAAGCACAGCTCACTTAAGTGTTGCAAGTGCTTTGATGAATCAAAGTTACATCAAGGTCTTAGATTCAACACATACATGAAATGTAAAAGTAATATTAACCAAGTTTTGACTATTATGACGCAAGTGTAGGTCTAAGACATGTAGCACAACTCAGTTAAGAGTTGTATGAAGTTTGATGAACCAAAGTTACATCAAGGTCTTAGATCTAACACATACATGAACTTTAAAACTAATAATAAGTTACAAACTTGTAAGTAAACTAACTAATCAAGATCTTAAGATGTAGAACACAGTTCTTAGTTAGATCTTGAAGATCCAAGACCCAAAAGTCTAGATCTAAAGTTATTAAGTTAAATCTACCACAAGTGTATGAAGTTATAACTAAAGAGTTACACTTCTATGTTCTTGAACTTTTAAAGTTAACTTTTAGTTCAAGATTTATGAGATCAAAGTTAACTAGTAACACTTGACCAATCTTAACCATCAAACATGAATTTAAAGTGCATAAAATAAAGAAACAAGTTAAGTAAACAAGTAACTAGTTCATGGGTTGTTCATACTTTAAAGATTCAAACCAAAGTTTGATCTTTAAGAGAGTAAACTTTAAAGTTTACTAACATGATTTACAAGTATTATTTGAAACACATGAACTCTAAATCTTTTAAAACAAGTATGGTAAAATCATAAACTAGTAAGTTTATGTTCTTGAGTGTTCTTGTAATTACAAGATAAAAGAAGAATGAAACTAGTAAGTTTGATTCTTGAAACCAAGTAACTAAGTAACAAACAACTACTAGTAATCAACACAAGTAACAAAAGATTGAAACAAACAAAGAATGATGATGATTATGTGGGTGATATGCTACGGTTTTGGATGAAGAAAAGAGAGAAAAAAGAAGTCTCATAACACTTACAAGAATGTAAAGAAAGAGAGAAAAGAATGTTTTTCAAGTTTGAAGTGTTTTGTGTGTGTGAGAAGTGAGGATGTAATGCTAGTAACAAGTAGTCAAAAAA
Organism: Rutidosis leptorrhynchoides; assembly: GCF_046630445.1. Taxonomy (NCBI): domain Eukaryota; kingdom Viridiplantae; phylum Streptophyta; class Magnoliopsida; order Asterales; family Asteraceae; genus Rutidosis; species Rutidosis leptorrhynchoides. The sequence continues at coordinate 377,796,266 of NC_092335.1, read as the reverse complement.
AAAAATGAAATACTCCTCCCTTATTCCCCTCAAATGCGACGGTTTCAGCAAAGGACAAGGGAAGGGAAAGATCCACAAGATTTACTCATGTAAAGCCTTAAAAAAGTTGGATAAATGGGGGGGTTTCATGGGGATTATGGTGGAACTAGATTCCTTACTAACTTAAACCAACTAGTTAAGTTCTAATGTGATACTTACATGTAAGAATGGGCTAGTTAGTCCATTAAGATGTAGGGTAGGCTTATAAGTCCAAGTTCAAGAGTCCATTAACATTAATCAAGCCCAAGTTCCATTAGTTAACAAGTAAATCCAATAAAAACCCAAGTAATTAACTACTAACCATAGTTAATTAAAATGATTAATAAAACTTAATCATGAATGTAAATAATATCTAAAAATATTATTCGTGTAAGTTTTGTGTGTCACAAAGACGTTTCGGGCAATTAAAGTCAAGTACGGGCAATCATGTCAACATGTAAATGTAATAACATACATTCTTTTAATCACAAGTATTAATAATAAACCATTATTAGTTAAGGATGGAAAAACCAGGGTCGTTACAGAAAAGATTCACAACACCTTTCATGTTTCGAACCTGAAGAAATGCCTAGCTACCGAAGATCTCTTTATCCCTTTAGACGAAATTCAGTTTGATGAGAAACTAAATTTCGTCGAAGAACCCGTCGAAATTATGGATCGTGAGGTCAAACGACTCAAACAAAGTAAGATACCAATCGTTAAGGTTCGGTGGAATGCTCGTAGAGGACCTGAATTCACTTGGGAACGAGAAGACCAAATGAAGCTGAAGTACCCATATTTGTTTTCCAATATCGCACGTTAACTAGGTACTATTCTAAATTTCGGGACGAAATTTAATTTAACGGGTGTGTAATGTAACGACCCGGATTTTTCCGATAATATATAGAAGATTAATATTTACATAATTAATGTATCCAACATGTTAAGCAATCAAACTCATTAAGATTTGGTTATTTGAAATGAATTTTATACAAATGTTTGGCCACCCAGTTTGTCTGACGATTCACGAACGTCATAACTCGAAATAATTATATAATGATGTATATATGGATATATATATATACTTATGATTTTATAAAATGATATTTAAGTATCTCATTACATATAATAACAATTGGTTATATACATAAAATGAGATTACTAACTTAAAGACTTCAAGACTATATACATATATATAACGATTATCGTTATAACAACGTCTTACTAAATACATATGAATCATATTAAGATATTGATACACAATGTTTAACATGATAAATGACAATTAAACATATCACTAAGTGTATTAACAATGAACTACATATATAAAAATAAGACTACTAACTTAAGGATTTCGAAACGAGACATATATGTAATGATTATCGTTGTAACGATATTTTAATGTATATATATCATATTAAGATATATTCATACATCATAATATCATGATAATATAATAATTTAACATCTTATTATATACAATAAATATTAGGTTAACTACATTAAATGAGATCGTTAACTTAAAGGTTTCAAACAACACTTACATGTAACGACTAACGGTGACATAACGATTCAGTTAAATTGTATATACATGTAGTATTTTAAGATGTATTCATACACTTTTGAAAGACTTCAAGACATATATCAAAGTACTTCTACTTATCAAAAATGCTTACAATTACATTCTCGTTCATTTTCATCAACAATTCTACTCGTATGCAACTGTATTTATACTCGTACAATACACAACTACTAGATTATTTACTATTGGTACATACCAATAGTAAACTCCAATGATCAGCCATGAATGAGTCATAAACCATGATCATGACTTGTTTTAACTTATACTTGATATTTATGCATAAAAACAAAAACTAGTAACCTCATATTGACTAAGCATTAGGCATTTTTTTCAAACAACACACACATCACATTTCCTTGATTTTCTAATCCAAATTTTCTCCATCCTAACTCTCTCTACACTCAAGAATGTCTCTACTTCAGTAATATTGATCATCTAGGTCAATCTATCTTCAATTACAATAAAGAAACATCAATATTCAAGAACACATCAAGAACACTTCACAAATACTTTCAAGTTTACTAGCTTACTTCCAACCTTTCAATCCAACTCCACCGCTCTTTAGGATCAAGAATTATACTTTCTTTCCAGTAGATTTTCATCTTATAATCAAGGTAAGAATCATATATAAGCTTTAGTTTAATTCATATACTTATAACTATCTTATTTCAAGATAGAAATTCTTATTCGAACTTTTGTTCATTTCATGATTTTACTTCAAGAATTCCAAGCCATCAAGGATATCTTTGAACTCAAGATATTCTCCTTATTTCTCCAGCAACTTTATTCATTTGATTTGAGGTAGTAACCTTATTCATAATCTTATTCGATTCATATTCATATAGCTATCTTATTTTAAGTTATAACTAATAACAACAAGAACATAGTTTAGATTATTTCTAAACTTGTTTGCAAATAAACTTAATCCTTCTAACTTGACTTTTAAAACACTTCAACACATGTATTATGACAGTATGTCAAGCTAACATAAGGATATAAAACTTCTAAACACGAAGAACACTTTAAAATCGAATATACGCCTTCTTAGTCTAACGGGGGCTGTTTTGGATTTAATTTTAAAAACCTATCTTAAACTTTGAATTAAAAGATTTCCTTTGGTGAAAAATCTTATTTTATATGGATATGAAATATATCCAAAATCCATGGTTAAACTCTAAGTGGAAGTATGTTTTTCAAAAGGGTCATCAAGATGTCGTTCTTACGATGGATATGACTATCTTCTCTTATTTGACACCTAAGCTGTATTTTAGACTATAAACCTATACTTTTTCTATTAAGATTAATAATTTTGAGTTCGATACGAAACCATGGCAACTTGAATCACTCAAAACGGATTTATAACGAAGAAATTATGGGTAAAACAAAATTGGATATTTTTCTTAATTTTTAGCTACGGACATGATTTATAAAAATGGGTGCTAACCTTATCCTAGCTAACTTACCTTGTATCGTACATGTATTTATACATGTCTTGTTCTCGAACTTATGGAAATACAATTTATAATAGTCGTGATTAAGTTCTACGACAATATATTATAGTCTTAATAAAGATCGTAAGGCACCATATATATATGACTTGATCACCATTGATTCGTATACAAAGTTTTGACATATCATTTTGACTTCTTCTATATATATTATTGGAATGAACTATTAGACACCATTGACAGTAATCTCGAGTTAGCTGTGGGTCGAAGTGGATTCCAAAATATTATATACTTTGAGTTGTGATCGAGCCTGAGACATGTATACAATGGGTCGCGGATTGCTTCAGACAATATACATATTATGTGTCTTATTATATTAAGACAACATATTATAGTGTTAGTGAATTCTAACACAATATACGCATTTATATTTATATATATATTTATACTATTGGACTATTGGACTACGAACATTGGACTACTAACAATGGACAATTAAAATTATCACAAGTATCATAAGTATGGAATATTAATTATATATATATATATATCTTGACACAAGAATATTATTATTAGGTTCGTGAATTTGTCAAAGGCCAAGTATTATCACCATCTATTCGAAAATCATCACAAGTGAGTTATAGTCCCATTTTTACTATCTAAATTATTTTGGGGTGAGAATACATGCAAAATTTATAAATGTTTTACAAAATAAGCACAAGTTCATGGAACTACATTCTACGATTGATTTGTTTTATCGGATATCTGTACTTATTATTATTATGCTTGGTAACCTAATAATTAGTGAAAAACACTAATTAACGCAAATCCTAAAGGTAGATCTACGGGCACCAACCACCCCCATTTTCGAATAGTGGAAATGCTTTAGTACTTCGAAGGGTTCTTGTCATACATTTGAATAGTGGAATGTATGAAGCCAGATATCTTAAGCGCTCTATGTTAAGGTTGGTTACCAGGCGACTCATCGTATGAATGATTTTTTTTTGCAGTTGTAATGATCCTGCGCATTTAATTAAATGAAATCTCGTGGCTTATTAAATATTATGATTATTATAATTAAACCTATGACTCACCAACATTTTTGTTAACGTTTTAAGCATGTTTATTCTCAGGTGAATATTAAAAACACTTCCGCTGTCGTATGCCAACCCAAGGTCAAGATTTGGAGTCGGCATAATTGTTTATATTGTTTAAACTTGCATTCGGAGTATTTGTTGTAATATATTTGATCATATTGTAATGGGTTGTGTAAAAACTTATTTATTTAAGGAGATTGTCTTTGATAGACAATCTAAATTATGTCATTAAGACCTTTATTCAATAATAAAGGTTATGGTTGTTTTTAAAAGCGAATGCAAGATTTGAAAAACGTCTCATATAGAGGTCAAAACCTCGCAAAGAAACCAATTAATATGAAACATTTATAATTAATATGAACGGGGCATTTCATAAGGAAACTCAAAATCCAAGTAATTTTTCGCAAGTTAATTCCATAACTACGAAAAGTGTGTTAACCATTAACCCCGATCTCCCAAACCCTCATGCTCCTATTCCTGTTTCAAAGGACAAAGAACCTGTGGTGGAAGAAAATACGATGCCAACCACAAGTGCACCAAAGACTCAAAATCAACCACAATTGAAGGTATACAAACCTCAAATTCCATATCCGCAATGTTTGAAGAAAGATAAATTACAAGCATAATACAACAAATTTACTGACATGATTAAGCAAATTTGTATAAATGTACCGCTTGTAGATGTTCTTGTGGGTATGCTGAATTATGGAAGATCTATCAAAGATCTCATAGCTGACAAAGGAAAATATGCAGAAGTTTCAACCACATTCCTTAATGAGGAATGCTCGGCAATTTTACAAAAGCAAAATATGCCACCAAAACTTGGAGATCCTGGAAGTTTCATCATTCCTTGTCTGATAGGAGATTCAGTAATGTACGATGCATTAGCTGATTTAGGAGCAAGCATTAACCTTATGCCTCACTCCTTGTACTTAAAATTGAACTTAGGTGATTTAAAACCAACCAGGATGTGTATACGATTAGCTGATAGAACTTACAACTATCCTATTGGCATTGCTGAAAACCTACCGGTTAAAGTAAATCACTTAATCTTTCCTGCTAATTTCGTTGTTCTTGAAATGGAAGAAGATAGTAAGGTTCCCCTAATTCTAGGGCGTCCCTTTCTAAATACTGCAGATGCAATTGTGCGCGTAAAAGAGAAAAATCTCAGCTTAGGTGTGGGGGAGGATAGAATTATATTGAACATAGATAAGGCTATGAAACACCCTATGTCTCTTGACGACGAATGTTTCCAAATAGACATTGTTGATTGTTGTATTGAGGAAGAACTACAAGAACTATTAAATGTCGACACCTCAGATTTCACCCGATGGGTGAAGGTGAAGATTTTAATGTCGATATAGAGTTAGACAAGCTGTTGAAGGTATTCACTAATGAAGAATACGTAGAAGAAGAAATTCCCGGGGAAGATGAACCTTTTGAAGAAATTACCGATGGTAAGGTTCTGGATAAAATCTTCCTTGGAAGAACCACCCACCTTGGAACTTAAAGAACTCCCGAAACATTTGTAGTATGCTTATCTCCAAGGAACGTCACAATTACCTGTCATAATTTCATCAAAACTTTCCGATGACAAAAAGGGTAGGTTAATGTCTATTTTAAAAACCCACAAAAAGGAAATTGCCTGGAAAACAACTGATATTCCAGGGATTAACCCTGCTTATTATACCCACAAGATCCTAATGGAAGAAGATTTTAAACCCGTGGTACAAAGGCAACGGAGGTTAAACCCTAACATGAAAGAAGTTGTCAAAAAGGAGGTCATCAAATTACTTGATGCCGGGTTAATTTACCCTATATCAGATAGCCCGTGGGTTAGTCCTGTGTAAGTAGTACCCAAGAAAGGAGGTACGACTGTTATTCTAAATGATAAAGATGAACTCGTTCCTACAAGAACAGTCACTAGGTGAAGAGTCTGTATAGACTATCGTCGTCTAAACGATGCTACAAGGAAAGATCATTTCTCGCTACCATTTATCGACCAAATGCTAGAACGTTTGGCGGGAAAAAGATTACTACTGTTTCCTTGATGGATTCTCTGGTTATTTTCAAATTCTAATTGATCCAAAAGACCAAGACAAGACCACATTTACTTGTCTATTTGGTACTTTTGACTACCAACGAATGCCATTCGGATTATGCAATGCCCCAGGTACCTTCCGAAGGTGTATGATGGCAATTTTTCATGACATGTTTGAAGAAAGTATAGAAGTCATTATGGACGATTTTTCTATTTTTGGAGACTCCTTCAACTCATGTCTCTCAAACCTTGAACGAATGCTAATTCGTTGTGAATAATCAAATCTTGTTTTAAACTAGGAGAAATGCCACTTCATGGTAAAGGAAGGCATTGTTTTAGGACACAAGATTTCTCGAGCTGGAATGGAAGTAGACAAAGCTAAGATCGACATTATTTCAAAACTTCCTCCTCCAACCAATGTTAAAGGAATTCGTAGTTTCCTTGGTCATGCGTGTGACGGCCCGGGAATTTCCGACCAAATTTAAACTTAATCTTCATATGAATTCGACACGATAAACAAAGTCTGTAATGTTGAATCTAAAATTTTTTGAACTGATTTCATATATCCAATTGACCATCGACTGCTCTCGACGATTCACGAACATTTGTTGTTAATAAATAGGTATATATATATATATATATATATATATATATATATATATATATATATATATATAAAAGATATAAATATCATGTGTTGAAATTTATGATATCTATGTTCCATTATGAATTAATATAGTAAATAGATATATAATAATTATATATATAACATTATTAATGTATTCATAATTACATTTATAATATATGATATAACAACAAGTTAAAAATATAATAGTAATGACAAATTATATTGTTACTACTTTCATTAATATCAATATCATTATTAGTGATATTAATAAATATTAAATATTAAAAATTTTAATAAATTTAATGTAATGATTATCAAAATAAATACTTAAAATATAAATAATACTATAAGAATGTTCAAAATTATTATTTAGTTGTAATTTAGATATTATTAGCTAATATGATTAATACATGTATCATTTGTTGATTATTAGTGATATTATTATTATTAGCATTAGAATTATTATCAATATTATAATTATTGTTACTATTATCATAGTTATATGTTTCATAATCATTTTTATTAAACATGGTTATATTTATTAAAAGATTAATCATAAACTATAAAGATAAATATATAAATATAAGATAATTATAAATAATAATATAAATACAAATATATGAAAATCTATATGCAGCTTATATATAAATATGTATACAATTACAGAATCTCGGCTATATATAAGGATACATATATATATATATATATATATATATATATATATATATATATATATATATATATAGTTTCAGATAGTTGTACGCGTATTTTTTTTCATCTGATTCAAATTTTTTTTAATAGCTATTACCCCCGTGAGCCAAACTGTTAACCTCATAAGACCTACAAATAATCAATCAATTTTTAATACTGTGTAAATTACACATTCTTCACAATATAACATGTTTGGTAGTTGATCATCAACACTGAAAATTCTTAAGAACCAAAAACAGATAATTTTTTTTTCTTTTCTTCTTTACCTCTGTACGTACACCATTTGTTCAAAATCACGAATTCGAACGAGATTTCAAAATCTAATAAAGCAGAGTTGATAGGAATCACATATATAATCTATCTGTAAGTTTCCAGTTTCCAATTCATTCTAATTATTCTGAATTTCGAGGTCAAACTATAAAAAGAAAAAGTCAACTAAATTGTTCATTATAAAAATTCGAATTCCGTTTGATGTTTCAGATTCAATTATGTATTCAAAAAGTTTCCAGTAATCATTTACAGTATATTTCATGTTTTAATTATAACCTAAAACTATCTAAAATTAAAAATCCAATTTAGAGTTTATAGTGTTCTTGGTTCAAAAATCAAAAACTAGAATTTGAATTCGATTGCAAAAAGTAATAATGTAGTTGTGTTAGGAATCATTCATGTAAACTATATGCAAAATATCAAATTCCAATTCACCTTAACGAACTCGAATTTTTAAGTCAAAGTTTTTAAATCTAAAAGTCAAACATTTGTTCTTGAACGAATTCGAATTAATTCTTATGATTTAAGTTAAATAAACATTTCCAATAGCTTCTATAGATGATTTAAAACTAGTTTCATGTTGTAACAATTGTCTAACTCTCTATAAAATACAATATCCAAATTTTTTTTTATAAAGGCCTGCGTCGAACAGCACTCTGTGTTGTTATTTTTTTATTTTTATTTTTTTTATTTACTGGATACTTATATTGTTATTATTACTGTGAAGTAAATTTTTTTTATTTGTGAATGACAAACTCACGATCGTTATGAAATTTTTTTAAGGGGAGGAGATGAACTAACATAAAAACGGTATATATATATATATATATATATATATATATATATATATATATATATATATATATATATATATATATATATATATATTCATTGCATAGAATTCCAGATAAAAGGATACAGAGTAATGGTCATGGGTGTTATGGGTTTTCGAGAGGTCATGGGTTCGAGTCCCGGCAGCAGCATTTTTTTTGGACTTCTCATCAAAGGTTGTAAACCTTTATTTTATTATTATTATTATTATTATTATTATTATTATTATTATTATTATTATTATTATTATTATTATTATTATTATTATTATTATTATTTGTATTATTATTATTATTATTATTATTATCAATTATTGTTATTATTAGTTGTTATTATTATTAATACTAGTAATATGTATATTAGAATAATTAAAAGTAATATTATTATGGTTGTTACTAAATATAACTATTATTATTATTATTAACATAAATAGGAATGTTATTGTTATTATTATGTGTATTAGTAACTAAATAATATCAAAACTATCATAATTTTTTTTATATATACTTAGTACATATATTATAATTATATTAGTATTTCACGTAACTATATATATAACAAACCTATTAATATTTTTCTTTACATATAAAAACTTACATATAACAAACTATTAATTTATTAAAATAACACTAAACAATTATGTATATATATGGATATATTAATATAACTAAATATATAGATTTTAACCATTTTAATTATATATATAATAAGTAAATATAACAAATACTTTTAAGATATAATATATGTATATATTTTAAATGGAATTTAATATAAATTATATAAACTACAAACACATAAATAATATATAATTAGTAAAGGAAATTATGTGATTTCCTGTATCTGTATTAATATATATACAAATTATATAGGTTCGTGAATCCGAGGCCAACCCTACACTTGACAAATGACGTCATATGTATTTTTACTACAAAATACAGTATGGTGAGTTTTCATTTACCTTTTTACCCTTTATATTTTTGGGCTGAGAATACATGCGCAAATTTTATAAATGATTTACAAAATAGACACAAGTACGTGAAACTACATTCTATGGTTGAATTATCGAAATCGAATATGCCCCTTTTTATTAAGTCTGGTAATCTAAGAATTAGGGAACAGACACCCTAATTGACGCGAATCCTAAAGATAGATCTATCGGTCCCAACAAGCCCCATCCAAAGTACCGGATGCTTTAGTACTTCGAAATTAATATCATGTCCGAAGGAGGATCCCGGAATGATGGGGATATTCTTATATGCATATTGTGAATGTCGGTTACCAGGTGTTCAATCCATATGAATAATATTTTGTCTCTATGCATGGGATGTATGTTTATGAGAAATGGAAATATGAAATCTTGTGGTCTATTAAAATTATGAAATGATTATTTATGTTAAACTAATGAACTCACCAACCTTTTGGTTGACACTTTAAAGCATGTTTATTCTCAGGTATGAAAGAAGTCTTCCGCTGTGCAATTGCTCATTTTAAAGATATTACTTGGAGTCATTCATGACATATTTCAAAAGACGTTGCATTCGAGTCATTGAGTTCATCAAGATTATTATTAAGTCAATTATAGTTAGATATATTATAAAATAGTATGCATGCCGTCAACTTTCGATGAAATGAAAGATTATCTTTTCAAAAACGAATGCAATGTTTGTTAAATGTATCATATAGAGGTCAAGTACCTCGCGATGTAATCAACTGTTGTGAATCGTTTATAATCGATATGGACTTGTCCGGATGGATTAGGACGGGTCTTTACAGTTGGTATCAGAGCGGTGGTCTTAGCGAACCAGGTCTTGCATTAGTGTGTCTATCTGATAGTCGTTAGGATGCATTAGTGAGTCTGGACTTCGACCGTGTCTGCATGTCAAAAGTTTTGTTTATCATTTTTATCGGAAATCATCTGCTTATCATCCTTAGAAAATTACCTGCTCATTATTCTTAGTCTAGACACGTTTTACTGCATTGATTGCATGAATAGTGTACAGACAAATCCATATCTTAGCATATCTATTACTGTAGACTTTATCTGACACGTTTCCTTAATTTTCTCCGTAATCTACGGGATCTTCTGTACTATATTAGATATTCTATATAAATAGAATATTATCCGATAACCGAAAATCATTTCATATCGAAAATCCTTTAAAGAGATGGATCCTACACCTAGCTTGGATTCCATTAGTTCCGGAAGCGATTTCGAGATGTATATTGAAGCAGACTCTGAAGTCAATGAACCAGAAGTGCCTCAACCATTTAGTTATTTTTCTTTCTGGAGGAGATGGGGGTGGGTCCGAGACTTACTCACTCGATGGATAAATAAAGAAGGCGAGCCCTACCGCGAACCAAACTTACTTCCTAACATCGGAGAAAATGATGTACTCACCGGTGAACCTATGCGCAACACTGTATTCACCCTTCTTGCTAAAGTTTTCCACTTCGAAGGTCGCGTTACTACAATCTCAGAAAATATTCAACCTCTACTTTTGAATACCAATCGAAGGGGAATATTAGAAGAAGTTAGGGAACTTCGAATTGATAATCAAGATCTATCAAATCAGATGAGTGGATGGATAGAAATGATAGAGGGTAGGATAGAAACCCTGACAAGAATGGTGCGTGATTTACAAGCTATACTTACTACACCAACATCATCATCAACCTCAGCACCAACAACACTTGTAGCATCGACAACAATAGTACCACCATCAGCAGCACCAACAATATAACCAGTACCAACAACAACAACAACATCATCACACGTCTCAACCTCGCAATTTATACCTCAAGCATAATCATTGTTCTACGAATCGTTCTACATAAACTATTTTCGTCCTTCATGGTGATTAGGTAATCTCTAATGTTTTAGAGATTATGTACTCTAGTTCTAGCCGTAAAAATGATGAGTTTAATACCACATTAACTCATTAAATCCATAATTACGTCTGAGGAAAATATATATGTATATATGTTTTCATAAAGATTGTAATTAAAATTTTTATTGTACAAACTGTTAATGGTGAAAATATTTTAACGGGTAGGTAATAGCCGAGGAATATTTAGATTTCACATTAATAAGTTACACTGTACATTCTTCGAATCTGATTTAACAGTCATTCAATATTCTATTTACATCCACCGATATACGTATCCGTTCACCAAAGAATAGCTATTTTCATTCAAATTCAATTTCATATTTGGATTTTGACCTATCAGAATATAACAAGTGGCATAATGAAGGAATAATAGACATAATAAAAATTGATTAGAAACAGACTAATTAACAATATGAAATTTTGTTAAGAATCCACGCTAACAAAATCCTAGCTAACTGTTCCTAGCTAACTGATTACATTTTTAGTTATCACAATTTAAATATCGTAATTTACATTCTCGCAATTTACATTCTCGCACTTTATTTATCATTATTTAATTTCCGTTGTTTATTTTACGCACTTTACATATCGGGACACGTATACAAGGTTTTGACATATCATATCGACGCATCTATATACATTATTTGGAATAACTATAGACACTCTATATGCAGTAATGATCGAGTTCTCTATACAGGGTTGAGGTTGATTCTATAATAATATATATAATTTGAGTTGTGATCGAGTCTGAGACATGTACACGGGTCACGTACGTATTAATTAATTCGAATATTATATATTAAGCTATATATAAATTATTGGACTGTTAAATGTGGACTATCAACTGTGGACTACCAACATTGGACAATTAAAATGAATTAAAATATTGATTATAATATATGAAACTAAACATTTCTTCAAGATTGTCACTTGATTTCATCTTAAACCTCATTTGTATCTTGAGGATTTCAAACTACGTTCAAACCTTTCATGATTCTTGAAAACACCTCAATCGAGAGGATGAACCAGCCGCACTTCATCTACGGAAGGAAAGATTTATGCATATAGTTATGCACCTGAGAAACTCTCGGCAACTGAGTAAAAGTTTATCACGTAGCCGCGTCAGATCCTTTGGCATTTATTAGTAAAAATAACTTTGCGATCCCTTTTCAAAGTAGCAAATTTTGTCACAGCTCCAGCAAGTCAACTTTGACTTTTCAGTCAAAACAGCCTTATTATAACCTTGATATATACGTTGCCTTTTCGCCATCGTTACCGGGGAACCGTTTATATTCCACCACATTAGCAGTAAACTTATCAGCAACTGTAATGATCTAGGATTTTCCGAAGAATCATTATATTTATCAAAACCCCATCATTCACTCATCTGCATCTTGTAACAAGAATTGTCATACGAATCATCGGGAATTAGCAATCAGTATTTTGAAATCTCGCAGCATGCCTATGCCAACAGTTATATTTATACATATAACGTCTATCATCTGGACTTACATGCTTGAATGTGAAGTTTCTGAAAAACACCCCGAACTACGAACTAGTCCTTGAAATGCTGATGAAGCAGCAAAAATCGTAAACGACCCTAATCGTCAGAAATTTTATGATAAAAGAATAGTATGTTGGAAAAGCTCAGAAAAGTTGGAACTGGAAAACGGATTGAGCTAACCACGAAGGAGACCAAGGAAAAATACAGGGACCATACCCTATATTCAAAGAATCCAGGTAATCCTGGATCCGTTGAAATCTTTAGAGAATATCTTGCTCCAAAGTCATGTTAAAATCTTGCGGAAAATTTTTCTTCATCAATCTTCGAACTTAGAAATTCCAAAATATCATCATAAATATCTTCGATATTTCTGAGGATATTTTCTTAAATATTCTCGTCCGAGATTATATACCTCTTCGTGTTTTCTGTATTCCATTATATTAGAAACTTCTATAAAATCTAAGTATAAATTATGAATGAAATGTGGAGAAGTGTTGGGAATTGAAGCATGAGTTAGTATAATATAATGACGCTTGGCCAACGTGATTATATTATAGTAAGTCATGCTGACTTTCTAATGGAACGTGATGATGGTTCACAGATCATGCCCTCATCATGTACCATATTACATAACTCTTTCATTCAGCTTAACTTATGAACATATCGAGAAGGTATATACTTGATAGTTCTATTCTCAGAAATTCTGGTAATTTGACAAGTCAAATCGTGAGAATACGTTCTTTCGTGCTGCGAACGTTATGATCATCCGAAACTCCATACCTACGAATTCTGGACTATTATTCGCTTGACTTAAAATCGGGAAGAGAAAACAAAAGTATGAAACTCCAAAAATATAAAAGGGAATATACAGTTCGATAACAACACATAAATTACAAACCGTGTATATCAATGTTTATCGCAGCAAAAAGACACGGGAGAATTAAAAACATTATAACCCTAAGGGCGAAGTAGAAGAAAACAGATTCCTCCGGTGGTAAATGGAAAAGGAGAATGATTGTTGCGATAGTGAGGATAAGAACAAGAATCAGAACTGGATTAAGCATTTTCACAATCTTTTGAATTTAGGAATTTAGTATAGAAGTGATGAAAACTAATGAAATGGAAAAGGTAAAATTATAATGGAAATATCAAACGTAGTAATCTAGGACAGATCATCGCATTAATTAAAGAGATCCTAATTTCCTTAAATCTCGAAGAATCAGATCTTATAGATTTCCAAGATTTTCTTTTAAATCCCTTGAATTCCGGAATTCAACAGTGACAACGTCAAAAGTTAAGACGCACCTTATTTTCTAAATTCAACCCTGACTACGTCAAAAATTAAATCTCTATCTCCATCTTTTGTGACAGCTTCATTCGTAATCTTCGAATAAACTAATTGTTTTATCTATATTTATCAGTAATGATGAAACTCTAAATCTCAGCTCGTATGTGTCATGAAAACATATTTATTGTTAACCATGACCACCCCACTCAAATTTCGGGACGAAATTTATTTAACGGGTAGGTACTGTGACGACCCGGGAATTTTCGACCAAATTTAAACTTAATCTTTATATGAATTCGACACGATAAACAAAGTCTGTAATGTTGAATCTAAAAATTTTTGAACTGATTTCATATATCCAATTGACCATCGACTGCTCTCGACGATTCACGAACATTTGTTGTTAATAAATAGGTATATGTATGTATGTATGTATGTATGTATGTATGTATGTATATATATATATATATATATATATATATATATATATATATATATATATATATATATATATATATATATATATATATATATATATATATATAAAAGATATAAATATCATGTGTTGAAATTTATGATATCTATGTTCCATTATGAATTAATATAGTAAATAGATATATAATAATTATATATATAACATTATTAATGTATTCATAATTACATTTATAATATATGATATAACAACAAGTTAAAAATATAATAGTAATGACAAATTATATTGTTACTACTTTCATTAATATCAATATCATTATTAGTGATATTAATAAACATTAAATATTAAAAATTTTAATAAATTTAATGTAATGATTATCAAAATAAATACTTAAAATATAAATACTACTATAAGAATGTTCAAAATTATTATTTAGTTGTAATTTAGATATTATTAGCTAATATGATTAATACATGTATCATTTGTTGATTATTAGTGATATTATTATTATTAGCATTAGAATTATTATCAATATTATAATTATTGTTACTATTATCATAGTTATATGTTTCATAATCATTTTTATTAAACATGGTTATATTTATTAAAAGATTAATCATAAACTATAAATATAAATATATAAATATAAGAGAATTATAAATAATAATATAAATACAAATATATGAAAATCTATATGCAGCTTATATATAAATATGTATACAATTACAGAATCTCAGCTATATATAAGGATACATATATAAATATATTATATATATATATAATTTCAGATAGTTGTACGTGTATTTTTTTTTTCATCTGATTCAAATTTTTTTAATAGCTATTACCCCCGTGAGCCAAACTGTCAACCTCATAAGACCTACAAATAATCAATCAATTTTTAATAATGTGTAAATTACACATTCTTCACAATATAACATGTCTGTTAGTTGATCATCAACACTGAAAATTCTTAAGAACCAAAAACAGATAATTTTTTTTTTCTTTTCTTCTTTACCTCTGTACGTACACCATTTGTTCAAAATCACGAATTCGAACAAGATTTCAAAATCTAATAAAGCAGAGTTGATAGGAATCACATATATAATCTATCTGTAAGTTTCCAGTTTCCAATTCATTCTAATTATTCTGAATTTCGAGGTCAAACTATAAAAAGAAAAAGTCAACTAAATTGTTTATTGTAAAAATTCGAATTCCGTTTGATGTTTCAGATTCAATTGTGTATTCAAAAAGTTTCCAGTAATCATTTACAGTATATTTCATGTTTTAATTATAACCTAAAACTATCTAAAATTAAAAATCCAGTTTAGAGTTTATTGTGTTCTTGGTTCAAAAATCAAAAACTGGAATTTGAATTCGATTGCAAAAAGTAATAATGTAGTTGTGTTAGGAATCATTCATGTAAACTATATGCAAAATATCAAATTCCAATTCACCTTAACGAACTCGAATTTTTAAGTCAAAGTTTTTAAATCCAAAAGTCAAACATTTGTTCTTGAACGAATTCGAATTAATTGTTATGATTTAAGTTAAATAAACGTTTCAAATAGCTTCTATAGATGATTTAAAATGAGTTCCATGTTGTAACAATTGTCTAACTCTCTATAAAATACAAAATCCAAATTTTTTTTTATAAAGGCCTGCGTCGAACAGCACTCTGTGTTGTTATTTTTTTGATTTTTTTTATTTACTGGATACTTATATTGTTATTATTACTGTGAAGTAAATTTTTTTTATTTGTGAATGATAAACTCACGATCGTTATGAAATTTTTTTAATGGGAGGAGATGAACTAACATAAAAACGGTATATATGTATTTTTTTTTCTTTGCATAGAATTCCAGATAAAAGGATACAGAGTAATGGTCATGGGTGTTATGGGTTTTCGAGAGGTCATGGGTTCGAGTCCCGGCAGCAGCATTTTTTTTGGACTTCTCATCAAAGGTTGTAAACCTTTATTTTTTTATTATTATTATTATTACTATTTGTATTTGTATTATTATTATTATTATTATTATTATTATTATTATTATTATTATTATTATTATTATTATTATTATTATTATTATTATCAATTATTGTTATTATTAGTTGTTATTATTATTAATACTAGTAATATGTATATTAGAATAATTAAAAGTAATATTATTATGGTTGTTACTAAATATAACTATTATTATTATTAACATAAATAGGAACGTTATTGTTATTATTATGTGTATTAGTAACTAAATAATATCAAAACTATCATAATTTTTTTTTAAATATACTTAGTACATATATTATAATTATATTAGTATTTCACGTAACTATATATATAACAAACCTATTAATATTTTTCTTTATATATAAAAACTTAAATATAACAAACTATTAATTTATGAAAATAACACTAAACAATTATGTATATATATGGATATATTAATATAACTAAATATATAGATTTTAACCATTTTAATTATATATATAATAAGTAAATATAACAAATACTTTTAAGATATAATATATGTATATATTTTAAATGGAATTTAATATAAATTATATAAACTACAAACACATAAATAATATATAATTAATAAAGGAAATTATGTGATTTCCTGTATCTGTATTAATATATATACAAATTATATAGGTCCGTGAATCCGAGGCCAACCCTACACTTGATAAATGATGTCATATGTATTTTTACTACAAAATACAGTATGGTGAGTTTTCATTTACCTTTTTACCCTTTATATTTTTGGGCTAAGAATACATGCGCAAATTTTATAAATGATTTACAAAATAGACACAAGTACGTGAAACTACATTCTATGGTTGAATTATCGAAATCGAATATGCCCCTTTTTATTAAGTCTGGTAATCTAAGAATTAGGGAACAGACACCCTAATTGACGCGAATCCTAAAGATAGATCTATCGGGCCCAACAAGCCCCATCCAAAGTACCGGATACTTTAGTACTTCGAAATTAATATCATGTCCGAAGGAGGATCCCAGAATGATGGGGATATTCTTATATGCATATTGTGAATGTCGGTTACCAGGTGTTCAATCCATATGAATGATATTTTGTCTCTATGCATGGGACGTATGTTTATGAGAAATGGAAATATGAAATCTTGTGGTCTATTAAAATTATGAAATGATTATTTATGTTAAACTAATGAACTCACCAACCTTTTGGTTGACACTTTAAAGCATGTTTATTCTCAGGTATGAAACAAGTCTTCCGCTGTGCAATTGCTCATTTTAAAGATATTACTTGGAGTCATTCATGACATATTTCAAAAGACATTGCATTCGAGTCGTTGAGTTCATCAAGATTATTATTAAGTCAATTATAATTAGATATATTATAAAATGGTATGCATGTCGTCAACTTTCGATGAAATGAAAGATTGTCTTTTCAAAAACGAATGCAATGTTTGTAAAATGTATCATATAGAGGTCAAGTACCTTGCGATGTAATCAACTGTTGTGAATCGTTTATAATCGATATGGACTTGTTTGGATGGATTAGGACGGGTCTTTACAATGCGGGATTCTATCGACGATTCATAAAGGACTTTTCCAAAATCGCTCGACCCATGACTAAACTTCTTGAGAAAGACTGTACATTTGATTTCAACGATAAATGTCTAAATGCTTTCTCCATTCTGAAAGAGAAACTTACGAATGCACCCATTATGGTATCACCCGACTGGTCCAAACCCTTCGAGCTAATGTGTGATGCTAGTGATTTCGCGCTGGGAGCTGTTTTAGGTCAACGTCAAGATAACAAATTTCAACCAATCTACTACGCAAGTAAAACACTTACAAGAGCTCAGTTGAATTACACAACTACTGAGAAGGAGCTTCTTGCAGTAGTTTTTGCTTTCGATAAGTTTAGATTTTACCTAGTGTTATCTAAAACAATTATTTATACCGATCATTCAGCCCTAAAGTACTTACTCAAAAAGCAAGATGCAAAACCTAGACTCATTCGTTGGATTCTTCTCCTACAAGAATTCGACATTGAAATTAAGGATAAAAAAGGTGCTGAAAATCTCGCTGCAGATCACTTGTCCCGTCTTGAAAATCCTAACTTAGAAACACTCAATGAATCTGTAATTCACGATACTTTTCCAGACGAGTTCCTTATGAAAATTAAAATGGACGAGTCCCAAGAATTCTTGTTAAAAATCAAACTTATCAGCAAAAGAAGAAATTCTTCGCTGATCTGAAGTTTTACTTCTGGGAAATCCCTAATCTCTTTCGTATAGGAGCAGATCAAGTTATATGTATATGGCAAAGAAGCGCAACAAATTCTAGAGCACTGTCATGAAGAACCAGCTGGTGGACATTTCGGACCAAGCTATACAGCTAAGAAGGTCTTTGACTCAGATTTTTACTGACCTACAATTTTCAAAGATGCACACAACATGGTGAAAACCTGTGATGCTTGTCAAAGATCTGGAAATATCTCCAAGAGAGACGAAATGCCACAACAAAGCATCCTAGTATGCGAAGTATTTTACATTTGGGGTATTGACTTCATGGGTTCATTCCCCGCTTCTAACAAATGCAAATACATTCTCGTAGCAGTCGATTACGTTTCTAAATGGGCTGAAGCAAAAGCCCTACCCACTAACGATGCTAGAGTTGTTGTCAGCTTTCTTAAAAACCTTTTCTCACATTTTAGGCTTCCGAAAGCATTAATCAGTGATCGTGGAACTCATTTTACAAATCAATTACTCGAGAAAGTGCTTAAAAAGTACGGAGTTAATCATCGTTTCTCAATTTCTTACCACCCTCAAATGAGTGGCCAAGTTGAAAACACAAATCGAGGTGTTAAACGAATTTTAGAAAGAACAGTCAAGAACAATCCAAAAATCTAGCATCAAAAGCTAGATGATGCGTTGTGGGCATTTAGAACCACATTCAAAACGCCCATTGGTACCACTCCTTTCCAATTAATATATGGTAAGGCGTGTCATCTACCTGTCGAGGTTGATCACAAGGCGTATTGGGCATTAAAAGAATGTAATACAGACCTAGTGGAAGTCGGAGAAAATCGATTCTTACAATTGCATGAATTAGATGAGCTAAGACTTCAAGCATATAAAAACTCGAGATCTTACAAAGAGAAAACTAAGAAATGGCACGATGCTCGCTTAAAAGAGAAGAAAACATTTGAACCGGGAGACAAAGTTCTAGTTTTTCAATCACGTTTTAAGTTTTCACCTAGAAAACTTAAGTCCCGATGGACGGGACCGTATGAAGTAAAACACGCATTTCCATCCGGATACGTAGAGTTATATGACAAGAATGGTGGTACTTTTAATGTGAATGGTCATAGACTTAAATTCTATTATGAAGGGTTCAACAACACTGAAAGAGATGACATCACATTCTACCCTAAGGACAAATGAATACAGCGTAATTTTAGCTAACCACTCTCCTTCTTGAAACGTTTCAAAATATTTCGAGAGTGGAGCCCGATTGGTCTTTCCCTAGCAGACACTAAAGACCTAGTCTTCTCCCTCCATTCTTATGTATAATAGTAAAACCAAAATTTACTTTTTATTGACGACTTGAAATAATAATTTCTGAAAATTTGTCTCGGGTAAAACTAGGTGCACGAACCGAAATTACTCTACCCAAGGATGGGGCGAAAATTTTGTTTTTATTTATTTTAAGATTTTTGATTTAAAGTGTATATATATATATATATATATATATATATATATATATATATATATATATATATATATAAATTGTATATTTGTTTGTTTTGTTTGTGTGCATATAAATAAAAGTAAAAGACGCATTTTCAAAGACTGAAATTCAGTTTAGCAAAAGCAACCATTTTTTAACGAAACATGTGAAAAGATGACGGACAAATCAACATCAGCAGATTAAACAAAATCCCGCATGTTACGGCTTTTTAGCTAAAGAGATTTTAACTCCCTTTCTATACTAATTGCCCTCGTGAATTTTATCTTGTCTGATTTCATTACAAATGAGGGCATTGCATGATCTCAAGTGTGGGGAGGGGTTATAAATTCTCTCGGGTTTATACACTTGGCTTATTTTCTAAATTTTGTGAAAAATTTAAAATTTTTTAACTAAATGAATTCAAATATTGTTTAATATGTTTATGAACGATAAAACTAGGTGTTAAAGCCGAAATTATTGTTACCTCAAGGAGAACATAAACTGAGAAACTACCAAATTTATGAATTTATTTGATTCAATCAGGAATAAAAAGACACATGAAAAAAGCCAAGTGTTGGGAGATTTGTCAATATATATGAAATGTTATCACATGTTTGTGCAAAGTTGCAGGTACTTTTGCTTTGGGTTGTATAAATTTGTTTTACCCATTAAATTGTGAAAATTAAAGAAAAGATGGATCTACATGATGAATCAATTCCATCATTAAAATGAAGTAAAGTCTTTAGAAAAAGAAATGCGCTTCTTGATTTAGCTCAGGAAGTTGTCATCCAGACCAGTTGTAGAGTCTACGAAAAACCTTAAAAAGTTTTCTCAAAAATCAGCTGGAAATCCACGGACGTCAGCATCAAACAGGGTCGCCAAGTGGTCAGACTTATCCTAACCATGAAAGGATCTGTCTCGTAAAATGGGGAGGACGCCTTGCAAATTAGCTTGATAAGACTAATGAATCAGATCCCCAGAAAGGATAATCTCCTTAAAGATTAAAAATCAGCTTTTAAGCCTGATAATACTCAATCCTTGAGATTGACCTTAAAATTGAGAATTACAAACTCATGGAATTCAATGATATCTAAACTCGATTTTGAACGAGAAAATATTTTGATCAAATTAAAACCGATTTTTTTCTTCTGAAAACCTATTTTCAATGCGTTCATTACTATTGATCGTAAAATCTTAAGAATTCATCAGAATTAATTAGGTCACCTGAAAAAAATCGGGTGTCAACCGTAAGAATGGTGGTTGCATAGCATGGTTGAAGACAGGACCTTGTGCCAGACTGAAAAATTATAGGGTGATCTTTACAATTTCTCCTACAAAGGATAGTAATTGCATTCGACACGTTGTGGACCATGATTATCTGCATGTCATTAGACATTGCCTTAACAGTTGCTTGTTCAACGCTTTCCTTTACAACCAGACGGTAGTTTACCGAAAGGTAATATACGGAGCAAGTAAACTGGATGTGTGCTTTCCTAATACAAGGTTAGAAAGTGGGTGACACAAAATCGCAAGTTTTGAGCTAAAATTTTAAAATCTGAAACCCACAAAACCCACAAAAATATTTTGCAAACACCGGTGAAGGGTTATTCCGAAAAACTTATCTAGGGTAAAAGCTAGAATGAATTGTCAAAAGATCAAATGTTTTCATAAAGATTCAATTTCCTTAAAGGATCTAAATGTTCATAAGTCATGTGGGACTATAAACCACATCGTTACTATCATTGTTCATACCGCTGTATCAAAATCACTGATGTATAAAGTGTGAGAATAAAAAAGTGATTTGTGTGAAGTTTGTTTTTATTTCAAGTTCTATATTGCTTGAGGACAAACAACGTTCAAGTGTGGGGATATTTGATATTTCTTAAAACGATCATATATTTAGACGCAATATCGTTCCAATATGTAAAGTTTTTAATGGTAATTTCCTTGTTTTTAGTTGTACTCGTTTAAATAAATAAGTGCGAAGACAAAAGACGAGAATCGCTCGAAAATGAAGATTTAAAGACGAAACGAAGATTTGAAAGACGAAAATGTCCAAAATACTCAAACGTACAAGTTACACTCCAAGTGGTTTAATTTATCGAAGAATAACGTCTAAAAATTGACAAAAGTGCAAGCCGCGGAACGTAAAGTACACGATATTAAATCATACGAAAAGTCGTTCGAGAAACCGGAACCGAGACATAAACCGGGCGTAAATGTACGAGACAACGGAGCTAAAATTACGAGTCAACTTTGCACAAGAATATAATATAATAAATATATATATATATATATATATATATATATATATATATATATATATATATATATATATATATATATATATATATATAAATTATATATTTATTAATTATGTCGATAAGGTAATATAATAATAATAAATAAAATAATAATAATAATATATTAAAATGAATCACCGATTGATTTATATCAACTTGATCAAATTATTCTTCCAACTAATTGACAAAGTTGAAATAGTCAATTCTTTGCCTATAAAATGCACATACGGAGACAACAAAGGAATTTACTCATCAATCATCTTTCTTTTACTTCACACAGAGCAAGTTTCATTTTCAATTCTCACTTTCAAGTTTTAATATTTTAGTTTTTATTTTAATCCAAGTTCTAAGTAGTAGTTTATGGTGTAATTCAAGTTTACGGGTATTGTAATTCCATTTTCTACCATTCAAACTCATTGTAAGTCTCAACGTCCCAACTTTGTTACTATTATTATTTATTGTTATTATCGTTGTTATTATTATCGTTATTATTTATTATTACCATCATTATTATTATTGTCGTTATTATTATTATTGTTACTATTTTTATTATTATTATTGTCATTTATTATTATCGTCATTATTATTTATTGTTCCTATTATTATTTTTATCATTTATTATTATTATTGTTATCATGTCCACTTTATATAATTTATATTTTTATGTCGTTATAATGTCCAACTAAAAACCCATAGTGGAAACTAAAATGTAGAACCTCTGGATAAATGGATTGAACCATATTATAATATTATGATGTAACTTTGACTATTTAATATTAAGTTTAATCATCGACCCATTGTTATATAATTTAATATTTTCACCCCTATCACATGATTATTAAAATTGATAAGCGAAAGTTAATTAAATTTACATAAATTGTGCTTCAACACCTCAGTGATCTAGACGAACATATGGACAAATTATTGACAACAATTTAGAAGTGTGATCCGGTGATTTGGGTAATATTATAGTTTATATAATCGTGTATTTATAAAAAGGGAGGACCGTTATAATTTTGGTTTTAGCGAAAGTTAAAACCGGATTAAATCTCAATTTGAATAGTCGGGGTATAATTTAATTTGCTAAAACGAGATCTAATGAAAGTTAGATTTAATTTTAGTTAATTAAATCTTTATAAATCGAAAGATAAAATATAAGAATATATATTAAAACATCGTAATCGGACTTAAAAACAATCCATAATCCAGAGGGGACATATTTTAGTAGCCACTACTTTACTTTATTTTAAATCTCATCAAATTCAATTTTTACTACGTAGATAAATTCTATTTACTTTTTACCGTATTACTTTTTACCACATAGTAAATTTTAATTACTTTTTACTATTTTACTATATGCCATGAAAAACCTTATTTCTTCTATTTTTTCAAATTAATATAAATTGTATTTTTACTTTCGTTAATTTAGTTATTTCGTTTTAGTTAAATTTAAATTTCGTTCAATTAAGTAATAAAGCCTAATCCAAAATCCCCCTTTTAGATAGTTTAACTTTTAGCGATTAAAAATCTTAAAAACTCCATCTCCCTGTGGAACGAACCAGATTTACTAACGAACTATTATTATACGGATAGGACAGAGTAGCCTATATGTGTGAAATCAATCCGAAATTATAAAAACACCATATAATCACAATCAATTCGTGTAATAAATTCAATCCAAATCCGTTCAAAATAAAAGGATACGATCACGCACATCAGAACTTAAAGGGATTGTTTTGATAGTTGTTTGGTAATCCAGTCGATTTGAATTGATGAAGAAGAAGAGAAACAGAGATAATATGTTAAATATATATAATTTTCGTATTATAACAGATAAACAGAAACAGCAAAATGGTTAAGGAGGGTTGCGGGTTAGCGAGAGGTCTCGGGTTCGAGCCCGGGCAGGGACGTTTATTTTTTTAAGGGCTTATTACGTTAAGGTAGCCTTTCTACTATTATTATTATTATTATTATTATTATTATTATTATTATTATTATTATTATTATTATTATTATTATTATTATTATTATTATTATTATTATTATTATTATTATTATTATTATTAAGTATTAAGTATTATTATCAAAATTATTATTTTCATTATCATTTTCATTAAAAACTACTGTTATTATAATTATCATTATTATTATAAGTATTATTATTATTAATACCATTATTATTATTATCATTGTTAATAAAAGTATTATTATTACAGATATTATAATAATTATTATTATTTTTATTATTATTATTATTATTAGTATTATCATTATCATCATCATTCTTATTATTAAAAGTATTAAAATTATCATTTTTAATAAGATTGCCTTTATTATTAAAACTATCATTATTATTATCATTAATAGAATCATTATTATTATTATTATTATTATTATTATTATTATTATTATTATTATTTTTATTATTACTATTTTTATCATTACTAATATTATTTTAGTATTATTATAATTACTATTTTAACAAACGAATAATTATACCCAAATACTTTGTTGCTTAGTCAATTAACGACCAACTATTATCTCTAGGTTGAGATTTCCGGTCTACTTCAATTACAGCTACTTCCTAGTGAAATCTTTGTTGTGCTAATTTAAGGTGAATTTCATAGCCCCGCTTTTATATTTTTATATTTTTACATTGGGGTGAGACACATGCT